>NC_053433.1:13027748-13348729 GCF_007990345.1 Gossypium hirsutum
GGAAGCATCAGATTTTGCTAAGACAAAACCAGTAGAAACAAAGAATTGTTTCAATTTATCAAACGAGGCACGAGAAGCTTGCCGTAATCCATACAACGCCTTTGTCAGACGACATACCAAAGGCTCACTATGTGGTCTATATTGAACATAGCTTGGAGGTTGCTGCATAAACACTTCATCAGTGAGATCGCCATTTAAAAAAGCATTGTTGACATCAACTTGACGGTGTAACATCCCGAATTATGGCCTAGTTAGAACAGAGGTTTCAGGACCACGAATCTGACGTAAGAAAATTTATATTTATTATATTTTTATGGTCTACAATTTCACGAAATGATTTCGTTAAAATTTTGTTCGAAAATTTCGACGTTTGGGCACTCAATTTGATCAAAAGGACTAAATTGTAACAATTGAAAAAGTTGAGTTCTACATGTTAGAGGTATCAAATTGTTATGAAATTGTAAATGGGAGGTCCTTAAATGGTAATTATACCATTAGTTAATTGTTGGACAAAAATAGACATGAAATGGGTGTAATAAAATATTTTTAAGCTAGGGGCATTTTGGTAAACCAATAATTAAAAGAATTAAAAAGCCAAAATAGCCAAAATTTGGTCATCTTCTCCATGTATCAGCCGAAACCCCCATGGAAGCCATGGTTAGGGTTTGGTTCAAGCTTCCAAGCTCATTTGTAAGTGATCCCGAGTCCCGTTTTTAAAGTTCTTTACATTTTTGAAATCCCGATAACATATTCTAGCTATTTCTACCATTATTTTGAGCTAGAGTTTATGTTTAAAAATTTACCCATGAATAATATGCATGAATTTTGATGTCTAATGGTAGAAAATGAGTGTTGGGTGTTTAATAAACGACTTTTACTAAGCGGTTTTCGATGAAAACGTCCGAAAGGACCGTTTTATAAAAGTTGTAAAATTGGTCATAAATGGGTGATTTAGCGGAAATTGCAGGCTGTTATAGTTATGAAAAATGACCAGCATGTCATAAAACATAAGAAAATAGGATGAAGTTTAATTTCCGAGTATTGGGGAAAAAGTGCAAATATGCAAAAGTTTAGGGGTCAAAATGAAAAATTGTAAAAATATGAGTTTTCGACCCCTATGAATAATGTGACTAATTAGTAGGCTAAATGTGATATTATAGATCAAGGAAAACAAGATTCGGGCTTAGAACGAGGTTGAACAAGGTTAAGCACAACTCGAAATAAACAGTCGTACTCGAAACTGAGGTAAGTTCATATGTCAATGATAATGCAATAATATTACTGTTCATACTTGAACTTAAATTGATGTGTGAACATTGTGTGATGGATATTTGTTTAGTTGATATGAAGATTATATATTGTAATAAATGCCAAATTATAATTATATGTAATACCATGTTTATCTTATGGACTAATGTCTAAATAAACAAGGAAATGTGTTGAATTAGATGTACATGGCATGAGCAGCTATGCATAATGAGATACTTGATGAAAAGAGAAAAATCTCAGTTGACTAAAAAGGGAAATTCGATGGACAAACTTGAGATCCTGCATGTGTTGCAGAAAAGGATTTAGCCCGGACGGGTAATCCGTTGATCTCAAATATAGAAAGGATCTAGCCCGAACAGGTGTTCCTTAAGTGATCTAGCCTCCCGAAGAATCTGTATATTAAGGATTTAGCCTAGACGAGTAATCAAATTGGGGTCTGAATTTAGCCTGGACTGGTAATTCAGATCCGAGCTCATTGAGAGTGCTTGTTATTACAAGGGATTTAGCCTGGACTAGTAATCCCGCCGTAAGATGTGAGGTTCGCGGGAGTGTGCACGTGAAATGATCACTTGTATGAATTGACAGTGAATGGGATATCCATCAAGATTCTGAGAAATTCAACGAGATTAATATGAGAAATGAAATAAAAGGCTCTTGCCATGATACATAATGTATGTTATATGATAATATTATGATGCATGTGAGTTGTCATGTTTGGACGAGTGCGGTGCTAAATGATAGCACAGGTAAGTACTCAAAACCCATGAACACGACTTGACATGTGAAATGAAATGGACTTATGACGATGGTGCAAATGAATGAATGATATTTATGAGAATAATTTCTATGACAAATTGTAATGGTTATTATCTTGTTGCACTAAGATGACTTGGTACAGCAGCATTGGTTTGACTTTGAAAATCCACTAAAAATTGTGAATTGAATTAAAGACTGAATAAAAGATGGAATTAAAGCTTAATGAGTCTAGTTTCACCTAAAGGAAATGATGAAAGCAAAAGAATTTTGTATCATGAGATATTTGAATTCTTATGAGACAGAGCCGGAGTGATTCCAGACTCCCCTGTCTTGACTTTGGAAAATCACTAGAAATTTTACAAAAGTTATTATGAGTTAAAATTTATATGACTGAAATCTTTAATGAGCCTACTTTCAGGAGAAAGAGACAGGAACATTATCCAAGTCTCGTACTAGGAGATAAATAAATTTTAGTGAAAAAAAGGTCGAAGCTGTCAAACTACAAAATAGGGGAGACTTTGAATAATAAACTGTACTTATTGGCTAGACCAAAAATTCTGAAAATTTTATTCTAAGAAGATAAATGAGTCTAGTTTCTGGGAAAATTTATGGATATTAATTTGGGGTGCTGTAGCTTGAGTTATAAATAATTTATAGACTATGACTCGAATAGACAGCTTGACCAGAATATGAATAAAAGCATAATTATAGTTGTTTTACCTAAGGAAACATGTTATTATAATGCTTATTATTTTCATATGGACTTACTAAGGTAAAGCTTACTCCCCCTTTTCATCTTTTTAGTTTTGACAGGTCAGCTCAGGGTTGGAGACCGTTGGAGGCAGCATCACACTATTGAGCCTTTACCCTAGGAGTATTGACATGTATATGTTAAACTTGTTCAAGTGAGTGGCATGTATAGAGACTTAGTTTTTCTATGATCGATGTCGTTGTGATTAACCAAATGCATTGGATTATAATGATTTGTTGTATGCAGCCATGAGATGTGGCTTATAATGATTTTGGCTTGTAAGCCTATTCATGCATGATATGTGTAAATGTCTTGTGATGTGGGTATGTGATTATGCTTGTTCACTATGTATAAGAAGTATATGGCATATGTACATGGTGAGTGCCTTAGGACCATTTGAGGTGGTCATGGCTATGGAATAAATGTGTGATATAGTAATAAGTTGTTAGTGCCCTGAACATGGATGTTTAATTTATAAGCTAGTAAACATAGTATAATGGTATAAGGAGTAGAAAGGAGTGACTTAAGGCTTGGAAAATAACCTATTAAGGTCCACATGGTTGGACACATAGGCGTGTGTCTAGGCCGTGTGTGACACATGGTTCCCTCCCATGGGTGTGTGCTATGGCCGTGTGTCCTCTGCATTTGAAATTTTGAGTTAGTATAGGACACGGGTAAGTCACACGGGCGTGTCCCATAGTCGTGTCCCAAAATCAGTATTGAACACGGACAGGCAGCATGGACGTGCGCTATGGCCATGTTTAAAAGTCAGTGTTGCCCACGGGCTAAGGGCATGGACGTGCCCTAGGCCACACGGGCGTAGGAGTCCACACGGCCCACCTACACGGGCGTGTGGCAGTCCAAAGCTAGAGATTTATTAAATTGCCCAAAGTTTACCGAATGTTTTCAGTTTTGTCCCGACCCGCCTTAATATATGTTATAGGCCTCGATGGTCTGTTTAAGGGACCATAGCATATGTTCTAAAATTTTTAATTTTGGGCAAAATTTAGTGACCCGATTTTGTATGTTTATGAATGTTTAAGTCTGGTAATGCCTCAAGCCCTGTCCCGGTGTTAGATACGGGTGAGGGGTGTTATAGACGGAGTTGCCACCCATTTGATACAGCAACAGATAATATGGTTCAGATAGTAGTAGGTTTGACCATCGGACTAAAGGTTTCCTTGAAGTCACATCTAGGTACCTGTGAACATCCTTTAGCTACCAACCGCGCCTTTCGTCAATCAACCGACCCATCAGGGTTCTTTTTTTATTTTGAAAAGCCATTTGCACCCAATTGCTTTACGACCAGGAGGAAGAGGAACAAGTTCCTAGGTAGAGTTGGCCATTAAAGTATCAAATTTAGCTTGAACTGCTAATTTCCACTCCTTATGAGTAAGAGCTTCCTCAACAGAGCGTGGCTCAAAATCTACAGTATTTACTAACAAAGCTTTAGGTTTAAAAATTCCTGCCTTAGACCGAGGAACCATAGTGTGAGTATTTCCCAAATGAAGAGAAGAAATATTTAGAGACACACTGGTTTGACCGAATGGACTAGCTTCTGTAGATGGAATTGGAAGACAATGCTCTCCATGATCAATTCCAAATTCAACCGACGAACAAACTGAGACGGGCTATCTTGGATGGCACATAGCTGGCGACCCAACTGAGACAGATTGTACGGGATTGCAACTTGGAGCAGAGGCAAAGGTACACCAGGTGCGAGACAGTAGTGCTGCTTGGTTCTGCAGTGGACTGGACAGAGGAGGGCCGAACAATAGGAACATATGTTGGAATACTGGAAGAAGACTAAATAGTGGCCAGAGTAGGCGAAGGAAACAAGAATTGAAGTTCATTAAAAAAAACCTGGCGAGAAACAATAACCTAAGCATTTGGTGTGAGACAATGATAGCCCTTATGTTGAGAGCTATACCCCATAAATATACATAGCTGCGAATGAAAATCCAGTTTGTGTTGCACAAAAGGATGCAAATACGGAAAGCAACAACAACTAAACACCCTTAAATGATCATACGTAGGTTCACAACCATGAACAGTCTGATACGGAGACTGACCTTTTAAGACCAGAGTGGGTAGATGATTGATAAGGTGAATAACACTGCAGAACGCATATCCCTAGTAATCCATAAGTAGATTGGCCTGGGCCAAGAGTGTAAGACCGATTTCCATAATGTGCCTGTGCTTACATTCAGCAACCCCATTCTGTTTTGAAGAATATGGGCAGGAAATACAATGAAGAATCCCTTGACTGGCCAGAACCAATGTAAATGCTCGGAACTCACCGCCCCATCACTTTGAAATTTTTTAATGTTTTTCCCAAACTGAGTGACAACCATCTTCTGAAACTGAAGAAAACACTCAACTGCTTGAGATTTACTTTTAATCTGATAAACCCAAGTAAACCGACTACACGTCTACAAACGAAACATAATACAGATTACCCCCACAGGCAACAGGAGCTGGTACCCACAAATCATAAACAACCAATTCAAAAATTCCATAAATTCAGTAGCAAAATGTGAAAAATGCAATTTATGTGATTTCCCTTTCTGACAGGCAATACAAACATTATCAAGACATTTTTTATTAGAAACAATTCGACACTTGTTAAGAACAAGTTTAACAACTATAGTAGAATGGTGACCAAGTCTTTTATGCCTCAGAGTAAAGACATTATCATCTGAAGGACAATCTTGAATCCTGGTGTTGTGAATAGTAGGACTTGAATCAGATGGAACTGACTGTTCAGTAGAAAATTGATAGAGACCATCACGAACTTGGCCCCGCATCAAAGTTTCATGTGTCCGGATGTCCTTAATAACACAATAAGATGGATGAAATTCAAGAAATACATTATTGTCAGTAGCAAACTGAGAGACAGACATAAGATTTTTTCGGATGCTCAGCACGCACAAAACATTAGATAGATGTAATAACTTCTTCTTTGTAGGCAGAGTTGTATTTCCAGTAGACAAAATTTTAGCTGGAGTCCCTGAAAAAGCTAAAATAGAAATTTGGTGTACATTATATGAATTGAGATGAGTTAATACTTAGTCCACTTATTATGTTGTTCTTACCATTTTCACTATGTATGTATTGTTCATTCGCTCTTTTCCTTGGATTGAGCATTAAACTAACAAGGTGAAAAGGGCCAAATCATATCTAATGAATACCATTTTTACTATGTAGACTCTACTTCAATAAAATTTGTTGTTTAGTGAACAAATCCTTTTCAATCAATTTGTTCAAATAAGTACTTTTATTATGAATTAAGTAGGATTAGATAGGTTTTTGGTGTTTCTTACCTTGAAATGGAGGTTGTATGATGGATTTATACACTTAATAATTTTAAATCAAATTTTATTTAAAAAGGTATTTTAATTGTAAATAATTTAATAATTTTAAATTGAATTTGATTAGAAAAATGTATTTGAATTTTTAATTAGCAACGAAGAAGATATCACTTGAATTCAAGTGTATTATACACAGTAATAAGGAGTATACTATTTATATTTATGGGTATTTTAAAAGACTGATATTTGGTATTGAGAAGGATTTAACACATCACCATAAAATTAAGAATAATGTTGATAAAATAAAACAATATCATTATTGACAGAAATCAAGATTGGGAAATGTTAATAGTTAGTGTTTAAAAGTATTGAAAGGTAAAAATGTTCCAGATCTTTATGCTCACAATGCAACCTGAATCCTACATCGCTAGCATATGGTAAACAAAACATAAGGGTGTTGTATAAGGAGAGAGGATAGAGCAACGTTAAAACATACTTACCTGGACGGGGTCAATGGGTGCTCAGGAAGACTCATGGCCTAGAGCAGTGACCTGCACTGCACTTGGTATGGGTGCTACTTTAAGGTCTCCCCGAGAGGGAGAGCCTATGTCATAATTTGTGGCAGTGGGGGATTGCATTCGCGCAGCCCCTATCAATTTCAAGTTAAAGTAATTGATGTCAAATTTTAGGATATAATTCTTTGTTCTATATGGATAAACAGCTCCAGAATCTCAAAAAAGAGCGTAGAAAATGTGTGAGTGAACATTGTGACGTTGATACCAACAGGAAACGATCCTGTACAGCTTCAGTAGGGTCAAAGGCAAGCATACTTAAGAACACCAAGGTAGCCTCCCAAAAATTCCAGGCGGGCAGGCAAGAGGAGACAGGCATATTATCTTTTTTAGCTGAAAAAAGAATTAAGATAATAATTCAGGTCAGAATGTTCACAAATAAATATGTTTACAAATCTACCTACTGAAAATTATGTCATAGTAACGATGCCACTGCAATTGGGCTTTGAAACCCCATTTTTTTCTGAATAAATAAATAAATAATTTTAAAATTTCTAAAGCAAAGATTGAAGCCTTTGCAAAACCATACAAATAGAATCTAATCCTTTCACACATTACATTTTGCAAATTGTTGTTTTATTTAATGGCTTACCAATACCATTGCGTAGTTGCAGGTCTAATCTACATGCTTCTCCAGCTTTTGATTAGTTCAATATTTTCGATCAATTTAACTTGTACTACGGATAACTTTAGTTCACTCGGTTTTTGTTAATTTCTAATTAACCAAATTTAATCATTGCAGACTATTACTTACGGAGGTCTGATTAGAGCGGAAGCCAAATAGTGTGGCAACAGAAATAAGCTGTTGTGCGAAAGCATGTGAAAGAGTAAAATTATTGGACTAAAAATCACACTAAGTTCAATTCCCAAGAAAGAGAGGTGGATCACGAGGATCACTTAAGTACCAAGTCTTTCCTAGCCAGAATATCCCTCTATCGTAATTTAATAGCACAATAAATCACTAGAATCACACTCACAAAATATGAACAATAAATAGTAAAGAACACCAGAATTTTAACGAGGTTCAGCAAATCTTGCTTACGTCCTCGGGCACTACCAAATATATTTCACTCCAAAACACAAGTGAAACTTTACAAATAGGGAGAGAGAACAATGCCTTAAGTAGAGAATGGCAAATGTGGGATGATTAGAATGAGCAAAGGTTAGGCCTATTTATAGTTGAGGTTCAAGGGCCACCTTGCAAAGTCCCTATTCACTTAGGGACCAAAAATTGCTATTATTCCATGCCCAACACTAAATAAATATTTGGTGCCCATAACTTTGACCTTTCCAAGGTATGGGTAGGTATGGGAAAGGTATGGGCAAGGGATGGGCAAGGGATGGGTATATTCTAATAATCTCTACCTTGAAGATTTGATTAGGATAACCTTATCTTCACACAATTCTTTCTGCCTTTGACAACAATACTTGATAGTGCCTTCTTCAACTGTTAAACTTGCAGGATATTGATCAAGTTCAAACAATGTTCGAACTTGGTTGCTGTTACTACCTTGGTCATTATATCTGCGGGATTATCTGTAGTCTTGATCTTCTGAAGATAAATTTTCCCCTCTTCAATAATTTCCCGCACAAAATGGAATCGTACGTCGATATGCTTTGTACGTGCATGATAGACTTGATTCTTTGCTAAATGAATAGCACTTTGACTATCACAATACACGTTAATATGCTCCTGAACCAAGCCCAAGGTTTTAGCCATACCTTGTAACCAAATAGCCTCCTTTACAGCCTCTGTTATAGCCATGTACTCGGCTTTTGTGGTTGACAACGCAACTGTAGACTATAATGTAGACTTTCAACTTATTGGTCCTCCAGCATGTGTAAACACATAACCGGTGGTTGATTTTCGCTTGTCCAAATCACCGGCATAATCAGAATCAACGTACCCAATAACACCTTTACCAAGTGGATTATCCTGCTTGAACAGTAATCCAACATCCACGGTCTTCTGAATATACCGTAGAATCCATTTCACAGCTTGCCAATGTCCTTTTCCAGGATTATGCATATACCTGCTCACTATACTAACTTCCTGTGAAATTTCGGGTCTTGTACACACCATTGCATACATCAAGCTACCCACTGCATTAGAATACGGAACTTGCAACATGTATTCTCGTTTTGTATTCGTCGAAGGAGATAGTTGTGCAGAAAGCTTGAAATGAGAAGCCAACGGGGTACTTACAGGTTTTGTCTGCTCGTTCATGCCAAACTGCTGTAGTACCTTCTTCAAATACTGCTTCTGAGACAAGCTAACTCTATCATGAGCTCTATCTCTCCATATTTCCATGCCAATAATCTTTTTAGCTTCTCCTAGATTTTTTATCTCAAACTCTAGATTAAGTTGAGTCTTCAATCTTTCAATCTTAATTTTGCTCTTAGATGCTATTAGCATATCATCAACATATAAGAGCAAGTATATGAAAGTTCCTTCTTGTAGCTTCTGAAAATACACGTAATGATCAAATTTACTTCTTGTGTACCTTTGCCTTTTCATGAACTGATCAATTCGCTTGTACCACTACCTCGGAGATTGCTTCAATCCATAAAGCGACTTTTTCAGTTTGCAAACCCAATTTTCTTTTCCAGCAACTTTGAATCCATCTGGCTGAGTCATATAAATTTCCTCTTCCAAATCACCGTGTAAAAACACGATCTTCACATCAAGCTGAACTAGTTCAAGATCATATTGCGCAACCAAGGCTAGCAAAATCCGAATAGACGAATGCTTCACAACTGGAGAAAACACTTCATTGTAGTCTATTCCTTCTTTCTGAGCGTAACCCTTTGCTACCAATCTAGCCTTGTATCGAATTTCATTTTTACCAGAAAATCCTTCCTTCTTTGCATATACCCATTTGCATCCAATTGCCTTCTTTCCCTTGGGTAGTGTCACCAACTTCCAGGTCCTATTTTTATGAAGAGACTGCATTTCTTCATTCATTGTTTGCTTCCACTTTACACTATCAGGGTTACTTATTGCTTCTGTGTAAGTAGAAGGAACATCATCTTCTGCAATTGGAAGTGCATAGGCCACTATATCATCAAAGCGAGCAGGCTTACGAATCTCTCTTCTTGGCCTCCTATATGCAATTGAATCTTGTTGCTGTAGAGGTTCTTGGGTAGGAACCTCTTCATCATTTGTCCCTTCAATATTAGCTGGATCATCGTTAATCTTTTCAAGCTCCACCTGCTGCAAAGTACTACTGGTTTTGTCATCCTTTTGTGAATCCTTGTACTTCAACATGGTTGATTCATCAAAAGTCACATCTCTACTGAAAACAATCTTCTTTGTATCAGGACACCAGAGACGGTATCCTTTTACTCCATCAGTTATACCTAAGAATAATGCTTTCTTCGCTCTTGGGTCTAACTTAGATTCTTTTACATGATAATATGCAGTGGAACCAAATACATGTAAAGAATCATAATCAGTAGCAGATTTACCAGTCCACATCTCCATAGGATTTTTTCCATTTATTGCAGCTGATGGCAAATGGTTAATTAGATGGCACGCATATGTAACTGCCTCAGCCCAATATTCCTTGCACAATCCAGCATTGGACAACATACATCGAACTTTCTCCAGTATAGTTCGATTCATGCGTTCTGCCACCCCATTCTACTGTGGTGTATCCCGAATAGTGAAGTGTCGCACAATGCCCTCATCTTGGCATACTTGTAGAAATGGATCGTTTTTGTACTCAGTACCATTATCTGATCGAAGTCGTTTGACCTTTCGACTAGTCTGAGTCTCCACCATCTTCTTCCATTTCAGAAATGCATCCAAAACTTCACTTTTTCTTTTCATTAGATACACCCATACTTTTCTTGAATAATCATCAACAAAAGTAACAAAATAGTGCATACCTCCCAAAGAAGCCACTTTGGTAGGTCCCCACACATCACTATGAACGTAGTCCAGAATTCCTTTCGTATTGTGAATTGCTGGACCAAATTTCACCCTCTTTTGCTTGCCCAGAACACAATGTTCACAGAATTCCATTTTGCAAGAATTTGCACCTTTCAACAAGCCTTGCTTCGCCAATGTCTGCAAAGCTTTTTCACCAGTATGTCCCAATCGCATATGCCATAATCTGGTAGCCTCTGAATCTACATCTTTTGTAGAAACTGTTGATGTTGATCCAATAAATGAACTTTCATTTAAAAAGTACAAGTTATTTCTTCTTGTGCCTTTCATCACCGTCAATTGCCCAGCTACTACCTTTAGTAATCCATCTCTCAAAGTGATTGTGAGCCCTTTAGATTCTAGGGCCCCTAATGAGATGAGATTTTTCTTCAGGCTAGGTACATAGCGAACATCTGTCAAGACTTGGATTGAGCCGTTGTGATTCTTCAATTGGACTGTACCCACTCCCATTGTCTTACAAGCACTATCATTGCCCATAAGAACAATTCCACCTTCTAGCTCTTTAAGACTAGAAAACAAGTCCTTATTAGGACACATATGGTAAGTACATCCTGAATCCAAAATCCACTCATCCGTTTGACATGCCAATTCCATGCCAACCAAGCTAAAGTCTGACTCCTCATCATTCTCCGCTACATATGCATTAGAAATAGCCTTGCCCTTTTGTAGCTTAGGATAATTCTTTTTCCAATGCCCCTTTTCACGGCAAAAAGCACATTCATCTTTGGCGGGTCTCCTTTTGGACTTTCCCCTTCTACCAGATTTGCTGCTGTGTGAACGACCTCTTACTGTTAAGACTTCTGCAGTTGTATCTCTGTGATCTCTTTTATCTTTCTTTCGAGTCTCAGATCTATACAACGCACTACAGACTGCATCAAATGTGATCGTGTCCTTCCCATGAAGCAATGTGGTGGTAAAATGATCATATTCATCAGGAAGGGAATTCAACAACAATAATGCATTGTCTTCATCTTCAAATTTCTCATCCAAATTTAGCAAGTCTGCTAAAATTTTATTGAATGAGTTCACATGGTCATTCATCGACATACCGGGTGTATACGTGAATCGATAAAGTTTCTTTTTCATATAAAGCCTATTTTCAAGACTTTTCGTTAGAAACTTTTCTTCCAGTGTATCCCATAACTTCTTCGCTGATGTCTCTCTCATGACAGAGTACTTCTGCTCTTTGGCCAAACATAGGCGGATTGTACCACACGCATGTCTATTGATCTTGGCCCACTCCTTGTCATTCATCTTGTCAGGTTTTTCTTTAAGGGCTATATCTAGCTCTTGCTGACATAAGACATCCAGGATCTCACATTGCCACATATCAAAATTATTGGTATCGTCAAATTTCTCTACTTCAAATTTTGCATTTGTCACAGTAGTCCTTGCTGATGACGATGCTGCTGCCATTTTTCTCCTCAATCCCAACTACTGTATACATGAACAGTACCGTATACGTGAATAGTGCTGTATATATGAATAGTACTGTATACATGAATAGTACTATATACGTAAATAGTACTGTAAACTGTCATATTCCCCAAGTACGAATCTGGCTCTGATACCAATTGTTGTACGGAAGCGTGTGAAAGAGTAAAATTATTGGACTAAAAATCACATTAAGTTCAATTCTCAGGAAAGAGAGGTGGATCACGAGGATCACTTAAGTACAAAGTCTTTCCTAGCCAGAATATCCCTCTATCGTAATTTAATAGCACAATAAATCACTACAATCACACTCACAAAATATGAACAATAAATAATAAAGAACACCAGAATTTTAACGAGGTTCAGCAAATCTTGCTTACGTCCTCGAGCACTACCAAATATATTTCACTCCAAAACACAAGTGAAACTTTACAAGTAGGGAGAGAGAACAATGCCTTAAGTAGAGAATGGAAAATGTGGGATGATTAGAATGAGCAAAGGTTAGGCCTATTTATAGTTGAGGTTCAAGGGCCACCTTGCAAAGTCCCTATTCACTTAGGGACCAAAAATTGCTATTATTCCATGCCCAACACTAAATAAATATTTGGTGCCCATAACTTTGACCTTTCCAAGGTATGGGCAAGGTATGGGCAAGGGATGGGTATATTCTAATATAAGCCAATACAGAGAAGAGAAAAAACCAAAAGCAAAAAGTTCTATTACTTGGAATCCGAATCTCTTAAAAATAAACCAGTTTTTCGAGAAATACAAAGTGACGTAATAAATTTTTAGAACAATTTATCAATAAAAGGCATTGCGGTTGGTTTGCAAGTTCAATGAAAAGTTATTGGTAAAAGGTTATTTTAGTATCGAAAATTATAGGAAAACAGAAAGAGCTTGCCAGGGATATCATACTATCAGTGACCACATCTCCGCAACTAAATTAGCTTGACGCAATGTATGTTTTTTTGAACCACGCGTCTTTTTTTTTGTCCAACTTAATTTTTGAGGTCTGATTTTCTTTTTTAAATGTTGAAGACCTCTAAAAATGATTGAAAGAACGTTTGTATAGCCTGACAGATTTATTTATTCCTTCTCCTTATTTTGAATTTTTTAAAAAATTTAACATAATAAATTATTATAAATATAAATAATTAATTACATCAAAAGTTAATACTTTGTAGGGGCAATTTTTTTGTGTGTAAAAAGAAATTAAATAAATTAGCTACAAAAAATTAAAGCATCCCCTCCAACTAGAAGGTTTCAAGCAAGCTTAAACCATTTCGTTTGTCTTGTACCAATTTGACCAGGTTGTCAACATCCTGGGTATCTTCTCTAGAGATATGGCATATACCCTAATGCCCAATTTGTACCAAAAGCTGATGAATTCTTCTAATCAAAGTAGATTTGGAACTCTCAAAAGAATTCTCCTAAATGGCTTTCGTCGCCTTAAGATTATCAATTTTAATCAAGACATTATCATAACCCCGATCGATTAAGAGTACCAATCCATCCAAGCTGCCTCATAATTCAGCATCGAAAACAAAGCAATTCCTCAAATACTTGTTAAAACCAAGAATCTACCTCCCATTTTGATCACAAACAATCCTCCTGTTGCAGCAAAACCTGTTTCATTTTTGACTAACCTATCAGTGTTTAAACAAACCCAATTACCTGTCAAGTATGGGGTTAGAATCGATCTTTGTGTCTCAAACAATGAATCCCTTTTAAAAGAGACATATTTGTTTTGCCCAACTATAGGACACCTTGGTAATATCACTAATATTTCAAGACACACCTTGAAAAATAAAATGATTTTGATTCTTCCAAATGTGTCAAATGATGATTCCAAAAAGACAATTCCAATCCACATCTCCCCAGCACTAGCCATGTTGATTCTGTAAGTTGGATATAAGCCATTCATGCAAATTACCAAAATAAAACCAAGCTTGTCGATCTATTGGAATTAACTGATCCCAAATACTCCTTGTTGTAGAACAATCCATAATGACATAAAGTATATATTTGAAACCATGCCCACAAAGACCACAAATCGTATCATGCCCAATTCCCCGATGTACTCTTTCCACATTATTAAGCAAACGTTACTTGAAAGCAAGCCAAATAAAGAACTTAACTTGTTGGGGTCCTTGAAATTTCCAGGGAATTTTCCACACCGTCTCTTTCGGGTTCCACAATCTTTCCCAAATCTTCCCATAAACACTTTTAACAAAAAAAAAAAGAACCTGTCGATGTACCAACCCTAATAATCCTATCTCCCCCTGCAGCCGAATGGGGTGGAGGAATTGTGTCGCAAGATAAATTTTATTATTGAGATTAGTAATCATAAAGTTAAATTCAGCAACACATTTAAATGCATTTGCAAATGTTTCATAATGGCATTTAAAACTGATACGATTAATAAACAAAAAGTTAGATTATATAACGATATTTTATATTTATGGTAAATATTATAACATTTAATAATTTATTTTTCTTGAAAAATAGCTTATTTTATATTTATGGTTAATATTATAACATTTAATAATTTATTTTTCTTGAAAAAAATAGCTTATTTTGTCGTTATGTATAAAATTTAAAATGTGTAACGACAAAATTTTATGATTGAGATAAACACCCACAAATCATATCTAGCAGCAGCATCTAACATCTACTACAAATATTTCAGTTTTACATAATCACAACTAATATTGTTGAAATAATTCACAATAGCAAGAAATGTGGTTGCGAAATTTGGATTTTCCCATTTTTCTTGTAAGGACAAGTTCCAAAGAAAATAAGTATAACTGTGTTAAAAAAATCTTAATGGTGAGTTAAATGCCAACCGGTTCAAAATGGGTGTCGTGTTTTTATAGATTATAGGAAAATTGAATTCATTAATGAAAAAAAAATGTCATTTCGCTTTTCTATTTATCGATCAGATGTTTGAAGGTTTAGCAGGTCGTGATCACTACTTCATTTAGAGGGTTACTAAAATTTTCACCAGCTTCCGGTTGATTTGTCTGTATGTTATTTATACTACATGTTTTACGATTTCTAATCTTAAATTGAATATATTAGAGTTGTGTGATCTGAAACCCGTTTGATCCGATTTGAAAAGTTTGATATATAACTCACTTATTAAAGAAATAAAATAGATGCAAAATTGGAATTTGTGGTGGGCTATGGCCTTGAGTCGAACCACTAATCTTGACCGAGGGTGCGGGGGCAGAGCCCTTGCGGTACATACCTTGCTGCACAAGTTAAATTTGTATAGGACTATACTTCTTACCCTCAAAAATTGTGCCTAGCCAAAAACCTCTTGTATTTTTTTTTTCAACATTAGTGAATTTCTCCTCCTCTGCCCATGGTTTTTCCCGAGAATAATTTTTCAAGTAAAATCCGCGTGTTCTTATTTTTCTTTCTTATTGCTTTGCGATATTCCTACCGTTATTATCGACATACGATATAACAAAATATGATTAAAAAAATTAATTAAATCTTTCAAGAATTATATAAGAACAATCTATTTAATTATTTAAAATGAAAATACCATTTAAATTCAATTGTATTATACATAGGAACTATGAATTATATCTACAGATAATTTTGAAGAAATTTAGGGTAATTTATTTACTAGTTGAATCAACCAGTTGCAATTTAATTTTCGATTATTTTAAAAAAATTGATTTATTCAATTAATGAAATATATAATTTCTATAAATTCAGTGTTTAAAATTTCTAGCTGAATAGGAGGAAGAAAATGTACAACATGATAGAAAAGATAGGGCGGAAGCCAAAATTTAATAAGAGAGCAATAAAATTTTTGAATTGAAAACTAAGAAGGAAAAGGAGTGTTAAATCGATATTTGTTTTATGGGCTGAAATAAGAAAGTTGTGAGCTGGTTAAGTAAGGTTATGGCAATGAAATGTAAGAATACACATTCTGAGTTTGATGATAGTTGGGATTTGTGTTGAAATCTGTTTTTACAAAAGCTTGGTTTTAGTTCACTTTCATACGAGTCACAGCCTCTTTTCCTCTCCATGGCTTCAATTTTTCGACACGTTTTTTCTTTAGGGAATATAGGTTTTCTTCTTTAAAACATAACATTTCAGCCTTGACGAGATCCCTAACCTTGTATTTCAAACTACAACAATTCTTTGTTGAGTTCTGATAATTTCTTTAACGATGGCTACGATGCTAATTAATTATACTACCTTTGATGGAACAGGCGTTAAATGGCAGTTCTGAAAAAAATACCGTAGAAACTCTATGTACGTCATAGGAATTTAGATGACTTGATTCGTTATCCGCTTATTATGTCATTCGTATCAATTTTACTATGTATATCTTGTTCATCTACTCTTTACTTTCTTTGGATTGAGCACAAAATTATATAGTCAATGCAAAAATAGACAGATCGTGTCATATGAATACTATTTTTTTATTATACCAACTCTACTTTTAACAAAATTTGTTGCTCATGCAATAAATCTTCATCAATCAATTTATTCAATTATGTCCTTTGTATTATGAATCATATGACTCATACTAAATAAGATTAGATAAGCTTCCGTTCCCTCCTAAATAGATGTTGGAAGACAGATTTATATATATAGATATGACTAAAAAGATATTTTGATTTTTCAAATAAGTAAAGATCAATCCATTTGATAGATAAGATGAAAATACCACATAAAATGGGGTGTATTAAACATGAAAATAATGGGCGCAATTTTTATATTTACTAGCACTTTAAAGGATCAATATGTGATACTGAAAAATGTTTAATACATCTTTACAAAATGAAGAACAACGCTAATTGATCAAAATAATATTTATTATAGATAGAAATCGAGATTGAGAAATGTTAATTAGTGTTTATAAGCATTAAAAGTTTAAAATGTCCTAAGCCCTTATGCCCTTAAGCCCACAACTTGAACCTACATCCCTACAACAAAAAATACCAAAGGGTGTTCTGTAAGGAGAGATCATATAATAACAGCTTTTGAAGCTGCTTACCCGTATGGAAAAAAGAATTATATCCTACAATTTGGTACCAATTACTTTTTACTTGAAATTGATAGGGGCTGCGCGAACGCAAGCCCCCCACTGCCACAAATTATGACGTAGGCTCTCCCTCTTGGGGAGACCTTAAAGCAGCACCCCTCCCAAGTGCAATGGAGGTCACTGCTCTAGGCCATGAGTCTTCCTGATCACTCATTGACCCCGTCCAGGTAAGTATGTTTTAGTGTTGCCCTATCCTCTCTCCTTATACACCACCCCTTATGTTTTGTTTACTATATATTAGCAATGTGGGATTGAGGTTGCATTGGGAGCATAAAGATCTAGAACATTTTTATCTTTCAATGCTTCTAAACACTAATTATTAACATTTCCCAATCTCGATATCCTTCAATAATAACATTGTTGTTAATTTTATAGTGATGTGTTAAATACTTTTAAGTATCGAATATCCATCCTTTAAAATACCCATAAATATAAAAGTCTGTCCATTGTTGCCATGTATAATACACTTGAATTCCAAGTGATATTTTCATCTTAAGTAATTTAAAATTGAAATATTTTTTAAATAAAATTCAATTTAAGATTATTAAGTGTGTAAATCATATTTATATTTATAAATCCATTGTACAACCTCTATTTTGAAGAATGAAAAATCAAAAGCCTATCTAATCCTACTTAATTAATAATAAAAGTACTTATTTGGATAAATTGATTGAAAAAGATTTATTTCCAAGACAATAAATTTTATTCAAGTAGAGTCTACATAGTAAAAAAAATTTATATTCATTAGATATCATTTAGCCATTTTCTCGATAGTTTAATTTATATATGGATGTGCTCAATCCAAACAGAAGAGTGGATGAGAAATGCATACATAGTGAAAATGGTAAGAACAACATAATAGGAAGACAGCATTAACTCATCTCAATTCCTATAAAGTACACCAAATTTCTACTTTAGCTTTTTTCAGAATTACCTCCTTATGCTTATTCTATCAAAGCCTTGTAAATTTTTTCTATCCATATAAATTGGTTGACTGAGTTGGTATCACGATTCAACTCGAAATCAATTTAGTTGTGAAAGTACTAAAATACCCTTATTTTAAAGGGTAATTAATTTATTATAAGGATATTTTCATATTTTCATACTTTTATATAATATTCAAATAAAATAATTGAAAAACATTATTTAGGAATTGAACACAAGACCAACAAATTCATATAAAAAAAGTCCTTGCTGCTCATTAATAATCGTTTGTTGATATATTCTTAGGGAAAATATTTGGTACACTTCTAATGGAGTTTTTAGACTACACAAGTAAGATCAGGAGGTTGACAAGTGTCCTATAGGGATATAGCAAAATATTTAAAAAATATTTAAAAAAAGAGACACATGACAACTTTTTATGGCTACTTGTAGAATATAAAAAAGGACACTGCTAGTGTACAAAATACTAACCCATATTTTTATAGTAATGTTCTAATTATCAAATACTTTTAGTCATCCACATTACGGGTGAGATAAAATCTAATAATATTAATGAGCATTGTAGCTATCATTATGAAAATTATTGGAACTCAACAGATAATCATTCTATTTTGGAATACAAGGTTAGGAATCTTATCGAGACTAAAATGTTATCTTTTTAGAAGAAAGATCCAAATTCTCTAAACAATCAACCCAGAGGAGATTCTAGGGGGTGGCATGGGCCCCGGCCCCCCTAAAATGAAGAATTGCCATTTAGGCCCTCTAAATTTTTTTAAAATTTTAAATTAGTAAAGGTAAATTTGTACTTTGTCCCCTTAAAATTATAAAAATTCGATTTAATCCTTTAAAAATTATAAAGATATAAACTATACAAAATTAAAATTTCATTTGCCTACCCTAAAAGATTGTTCTGGCTTCGCCCCTGAATCAACCTATAGAAGAGTTTGAATACTTATTATTCTTTTTGTTGTTATGTTTCAATTCTCAATTTTTATTGCTCTTTTACTAATTTTAGTTTCTACTTTTTCTATTCTATTATGTTGTACATTTTCTTTTTATTATTTCTCTAGTAGATAGTAATTACCTGATGTACAGTTAATTAGTTCAATTAAAAATTTTAAACTTATATATTTCATTAATTGAGTAGATCGAATTTTGTGAAATAATCAACAATTGAATTGTAAATGGTTGGATCAATTAGTTAATAAATTACCCTAACTAATTGTTGCAATGTATAATACGCTTGGATCAACAAGTTTCAAACTCTCACCTCTCATTATTGTGTCGAACACTTATCAAGAATTTTTTGTATGTATTTTTAAATACAAAAATCTCTTACAAATAAAATAAATGTTACAAATGCTAAATCCTTCAAATATTTTGAACACCTTAATTTCATAAACAAACTGTTTCATCTTAATTTTAGGGGAAAAAGAAGAGCAAACTAATTAACTATAAATTGTAGAGTTTTACCCCGAAGGGAACCCTTCCAGAAATTCTCAAAGGCCAGGGCAGAACCAAGGCCTAAGAGGGGGTTTGGAAATAGTTTTCAACCAGCAATAGACGCGCCTCGGTTAAAACCTCACTAGCTGCGTCATTGCCCCAAGCGCAAAGATGGCTTGACCAGACCTTTTTAGCTCCATTTTATAGCAGGTGCATGATTTGTCTGAGTTATTGTCCAGTACATGTGGGATATAATAGCCTAATTTTGTGTATTTTGTTGTAACCTTGTTTAGCTTCCAGTGTAGTTATTTTTTTTGTTTAACTTCACAATAAAATTAAATGAATAAATGTGTAATTAAAACTTTTTACCTATATTAATTAATAATACTATAAAAATACGATACATATGATTTTTTTTTACTTGTCTTCTATTCAACTCAGCCACTTTTAATTTTTCAGATTAATTTGTAAAATGGTGGTTGAATTATTTTGAAGTTTCAATTTTTCTAAATAATTATAAGTTACAAAGTAAAATGCAAAAAGATGATTTAAGTAAAAATTAAATTTAGCCATGCTGTTGGCGTTGCGGAACAACACCATAAAGACACCATGACACATTCACAAGAATGCCACCATAAAGACACTCGTTGCCTTCAAGTCTTCCTCTGAGATTAGTCAAGCATTTATCCAACTCCAATACCTCCGAGTTTAGAACCCTAAGTTCACTCAATTGATGAAGATCCTCCATCAGCTTCACCAAGACAACAGCCTTAGTGTACAAGTTCCAAACTCCATCTCGATTACGTGGTATTTAATTGAAGAACATGGCACCATGTGTGTGAAGCCATGTATGTTATATACAAATATTAAGCATTGTTTCTATGCCTAGAACTTCGAACAGTAGATGCTTATAAGATTTTCAATTATCGTAAAACAGTGAAAAATTAAAATAAAAAAGCTTCTAAATTCAATTTAAATGATTAGAACGTAGAATTGAAAAGCCAATTAAATGATTGAACAGTAATTCTATGCGCCAACTACAAATTGAAACAACAATTTTTCAATGAACTTCGGAAATTAAATTAGATACCATCACTATTCGATGAATTATTTTCGTGAATACAAAATCACAAATAATTATGTGAATTTTTGCGTTTAAAGAGGAGTTTTTTAGGCAAATAATGGAAGGAATCTCTCTAAACCCTGTTAGCACTTCTTCGCATTCGGTTATAGATGATGGAGATAAGGCTCGGTCAGATGCCGACAGGACAACTAAGAAAGTTCATTTCAAGGAAGGAAATGGTGAGCAAGATACTGACATGGTGGTGGATTCTGGCTCGAGTCCAATGATATCATGGAAGGATAAACTTCTGGGGGTCAATCCTGGAGCGATCGATAATGAAAAGTTGGAATCTCCTAGTGCCGTCACTGATGTTGATTTGGAGTTTTTTGAAGCAGACATTCGGAGATCTATTGTTAATGGTATTCCTGCCATTGATTTTTCTGAGAGGATCCAAAAATCCTCTTCAAAGAGATGGAACTCACGGTAATGATTAAGCTACTTGGGAGAAACATTGGATATGGGGTCCTGAACAACCGAATTAGCAGTCTTTGGAATCCCATCAAGCCGTTCCATCTCATGGATATTGAGAATGGATATTATCTGGTTAAATTTCAATCTATTGATGATTATACTAAAGTTTTGTCCCAGGGTCCTTGGATGATTTATGGCCAGTACTTGACAGTCTAACCCTGGACAAAGGATTTTAATTCCTCTCAACCATACACAAGCAATTGTATTGCATGGATTCGGTTAGCAGGCCTTCCTGGTTTTTTATATAAGAGAAAAATTATTGAAGAAATGGAGGCACCATTGGGAAGGTAGTTCGGCTGGATTTCAATATTGATAACAGGACAAGAGGCAGGTTCGCTAGAATGGCAGTATATATTAATCTGAACAAACCTTTGATTGCTCAACTTCTTGTTAATGGCAGAATTCAGAGGGTTGAATATGAAGCTTTACCGACTATTTGTTTCACCTGTGGGAAGTATGGCCATACAAAGGAGATATGTGGCTTGATGAAACCGATTTTTGGCCAGGAGAAGGTTCAAACTGATGGCACGTCAACAGAGAAGGGGGAAGAAGGTGAATTGATGACGTACGGGCCATAGATGGTGGTCGAAAGGAAAAATCGGTGAAATTCCAGGGTCAAACAGGATACCAAAGAAAAAGGGAAATCGGGGTCCAGATTTGGTGCTTTGGCTAACATGGAAAGTATGGCTGGTTTGGAAAAAGAGCAGAATATAAGAGAGGAAGGGAAAGTGGCTGATTTCCAAGAGAATTTTAAAGCTGAGTGTAATAGGCCAATTTTGGCCTGGGCCGGAAAAAATAAAAACCAAAGCCAAAGGATGCAATCGGTCGAAAACAAGCCAAAAAGGGCCAAATTGAAAGATAGTCATTAAATTGTGGCCAAATCAAAAAGATGGAGAAAGCCAAGGGGTTATCAAATTTTGTTGACTTGGTAAAAGGCTAAAAATAGAAAGATATTATTTTTATTTTATTTTATTATTGAATTAGTTAAGCTATTTTTAGTAAACCACATGTATATAAATAGGGGTATTTTGTTCTTTGAAAGGGGAACGAATTACTTTTGGAGGACTTTTGGTATTCCTACTTCAATTTAGAATTGGATTATTCTCTCTTTTCCTATTTCTATTGGAATTGAATTATTTTCTTTTCTCTTTCAGTTACGTGGGAATTTTGTCCATTTCATTTCAATTTCTTTGTTTTTCTAAATTCATCCGATTGCTTTTAGCCCTTCTGTTTTTATTTGTTTTGCAATTAAGTTTTCATTATTCTTAATTTTGGCCCTAAAATTTGTTTTGACTACATTTTGATCTTCCTTGAAGCTGTGTGTTTTGGAGGGTGGGGATTATTTCCCTTTTGGTCCCTTCTTGTTATTCACACGTTCAAATTGGTCCATTTTCTTTTATTTAATTTTGATTTGTCCCAGAATTTTACTTTAAGGTTCGATTTAATCCTTTTTTATTTTCGCTATTTTATTATAAAATTAACTAATTTAATATATTATTCCTATTATTTTTATGTTTCTATTTATATTTATTTTGTTATTCTAATACTATTATTATTTATCTAATTTTTATTTATCTATTTATATTTCTACTATTATTATGTTTCTATTTATTATATTTTTATTTCTATTTATATACTAATATTATTTTCATTATTACTTTTTTCTTATATATGTTTTTTACTCTTGTTATTAACATTCTATTTATTTATTTTACATTTTTTTGTTATTATCTATTTTAACTTTTTATATACCGCTCATTTCAATTTTATATATTATTTACTTTAATATTTTCATATATTATGTATTTCAAACTTTTTTACACATTATATATTTTGAATTGTTTATATAATATTTTTAAAGAGTTTTATACATTATTTTATCTTGAATGGATACTAATTTTTTAAAAATTATTTTATATACTTTAGATCACTTTTATAACATCCATTTTAAATCCTTTTTTTGTATTATTTGCTTAGAATTGTTTTATATTTTATTTTAGATTTTCTTACTTTGTATTTATTTGTTATTTGTGATTTATTATTATAACATTTTGTTTATGAATTATTACTTTGCGTTGTACATCATTATTCCATCGCATTTTATTCGCTTAAAGGGTCATGTTTTAATAGCATTTAAGTTGTCAAATCATTTTTGTAAGGCCCAATTTTTGTCCGGGCTTATACAAAAAAAAAATCAAAGTATAAAAAATAAAAAAATATAATAATAATAATAAAGCCCAAAGTCCAAATTTATGCTCTATTAAACAAGTCCAAATAAACCTAAATTAAACCTAACCCAAACAACCCAAACCCCAACTTAATCCCTGGCCCAACAAAACCCATTACACCCAATTAATAAACGGCCCAAAGGAGCCCAATAATGTGAAAACACTAGAAACTCTAGGGGTCTCTGGAATGTGCTAGAGCAACAACAGATTGATCCCACGAGTAGTTTCCACGCATGGCTTCCACGAGCGGCTTCTTCTGTACTGCCGTTTCTCCACACCTACAAATGGAACACACGAGAAGGAGCAAATAGCAGAATACGCAGCAGATTACAGCAAAGCAATTCAAGTTTTCTTATTTATTTTATTTTCATTTTTCAGCTATAAAAAGGGACTGAATGTACTATGTATTTTGGCGGGAGGACGCATATTACGCACTCATACTACATACTGATACTCAATAAAAATTCAAAGGATTTTTTGGAGAAGGTGATCGCCGTTTCTTAAATCTCTTTAATATTTTGTTGATCATTTTTTATTTCTTTTGTTTTTATCATTTACATTTTAAAAAACAAATGTGAAAAGAAAAATGGGCGAATACGAAGAAGGCAGTCAGAACTTTTAGAAGGTGATTTCTATTTAAATTTCTTTAAATTTTTGCACTTTCTGGCGATTGATCTTTTTCAATCATTCGTCATTGCGTTTAAGAACAAAAGGAAAAGAGAGAGGGGAATTTACCTTCGAAAACGAGCCATCGGAGTCCTTATCTCCTTCATAGAAATTGAAGCCTGAGATGGGGATTTTAGAGTGTTAATCGGCTGAATAGTGAAAGTGGGAATTTCCTTCATTTTTGAAGTGGCTAGGGTTTGATATTTGAGAATCGGTTAAAGAAGGGAAAAATTAGGGATTTGCTTTGATTGTTTAAAGAAAATGGCAGATTGTCATCCAATTTCTTTTAGTTTTAATGTTAAAAAATGGCGTCATTTGGTAAAACAAGAAAGCCCGCGTGTTGACCCAATTTGTACGCTGGATATGCGCATTTTCACTTTAAATGGAAAATTTGCGCGACCAGTCCCTCCCATTTGCGCCACCCTTAATTTAATCTTATCCTATTTCTTGCATTTCTGCCTTGAAGTTTGAGCGCTATTCCAATTCAGTCCGCGCCTGAGTGTTTTTTTTTTGGAGTTGGGAACATTTTCACTTTTAGCCCTCATGCATTCACGCGCATTGTATTTTAGTCCTTATGATAGTTTCATTGATTTATTTTATTTATTAATTATCTCTGTTAGTTTAATTTTATTTCAATTAAGTTTTTTTTTTCCATTTCAATTTGTATAATTCATTATTTCTTTTATAACATTCATTTAGTGTTTATCTCTTAATTTTTTTTACACATTTTAAATTACTTTCATAAATTACTTTGTTTTTATTATATAAGTATTATTTTAAAATCACCTTTTATATATCATATTGTTTTAAAATTTTGTACAATATTTAATTTAAATTAACTATATATATAATTTATATTAAAAATAGTTTTATTTTATAAACATTATTAATTCTATGTTATTATATATATATAATTTCTTTTAAATCTGCTTATTTGCATCTCCTTTTAAATTTATTATGTATGTAATTTATTCTTGAAAAAAACATATTTTATTATTTCTTTGTTATTTAGGATTCTTTCATGTATATATAGTTTTATTATATATTGGCTTGTTATTCTTTTATGTATATTGTTTATTCCTTATTTTTATTATATCTTCATTATATATATTGTTTACATCGATTTTTTATTATTGTATGTATATTATCACCTTCAAATAGATATGTATTGTTTTTAAAATATTTTTGTATGATATTTGCTCCGAATTTCTTCTTTCACAATATTTTTATTTTAATATCCATTTACATATTTTTAAGTTTTATTTTTATATATGTAAACCATTTCAAACCCTAGCATGCATTATTTATTTGTAAGTTTTTCATATAGTTTTTAAATTGTTGTGTATTATATTGGCTCTCAGTGTCCATATTGCTCTGTATATTATGTGTTGCGTTTTATTTTTCATATTATTTTATATATTATGTTTGTATATTGTCAATCAGTCTTTTGTACTATTACTTCAATTTCTGTTCATCTATGTTCGAAACTTGTTATATTTTATTCTAATTTATTAACGTTGGATGTGAGCACATTGTTTTTGTATGTTCGTAATTTTTTTTTCTTTTCATGACTATAATATTTTCACTCATTAGAAGGATATATTACTCGTGTATATTGTCCAATGTTCGTAATTTTTCCTTTTGTTTATTTTCACTTTTTGTTTTCAAGTTAATTATTCCCTTTTATTTCAAGTAAAATTAAGGCGTTTTGAGATAGTTCACAATGGTTTATTTTAAAAAAAGATTCAAATAAGGCAATGTTCAATATTTGGAAATTCGAAGAATCGTACCCTACCGTGCTGGGTTTCGATTTTTTGTTGGACTAAATATCTGGATATCCCTTTATAATTTTTAACCTTTTGGGAGTCAAAAAATCAATTGTGTCTTCAAAGGTACGAAGAATCGTGTCCAATCATGCTGGATGTGATGCTGCATACCTTTGAAACGAAAGAGTTTTGATGACCAGCTTACACCATTCAAACATTTTAATAAGAACCATATTTCAAGATTTCTTTTCTAAAATTTTAAACATAAGGACAACATGTGATCAATCTGGTACAAGTTTTTTGGGCGTAGTGAAGGTGCTAACCCTTCCTCCTACGTAATCGGCTCCTGAACCCATTTTATTTTATTTTTTACATAGATTAAAAATGTTTTAAGCTAAATGTCTTATCAGGTGATCAAATCTCACCTAAACAAAAAGATTGGTGGCGACTCCACATGTTGTTTAAAAGTCGATTTCTTTTTTTTCCCTTGAAATGAAAAACGGTTTCGACAATTTTATTCAAAAGTTTTCAAAATAAGGCAATACTCGGTATTTGGCATGTTCGAGAAAATTGTGCCCTAATTTACTAGGTTTCAATTTTCCTCGTTTAATTTAAGTAACCGGGTACCCTTTTTCAATCAAAACGTATAAGTTTCAAATAAAAGCTTATTCTTAGGAATTTGAGGTGTTGTGTCTTAACTTACTGGATATGACACTTTGTATCCCGAGATAAGGATTTCTAAAAAATAAGAAAATATTTCATGTTTGGAAATTCGAGAAATCGTGCCCAATCGTGCTGGGTTTCGATTTTTCGTTCAACCGAATAACTGAATATCCTTTTGAAATTTCGTCCATGTTCTCTTAAATTAAAACGAGGCAATATTTTGTGTTTGGAAATTTGAGAAATCGTGCCAATCGTGCTGGGTTTCGACTTATCGTTTGACTAGATAGCCAAATATCCTTTTGAAATTTTAAATGCATGAGTTTTGGAAATTATAAGATGATCTTGTATCGAGGGTTTGAAATGTTGTGTCCTATCGTGCTGGATATGATATTTTATTCCTTCTAAGTGAGAGAATCTCAATATCCAATTCAAGTTATCCAAACATTTTAAAGGAATTGTATTTTAAAATCTTTTTCAAATTTTCAACATTAGGACGTTAATTGATCAATACGGTACCAATTTTGGGCGTTGCGAGGGTGCTAATCCTTCCTCGCGCGTAACTGACTCCCAAATCCATTTTTTAGTTTTTCGTAGACCAAAAATGTTGTTTTAATAAACCGAAATGCTTTATTAAAATGATTGATCACAAGGTGACCCGATCACACCTAAACAAAAAGGATTGGGGGCAACTCCATTTTCATTTTAAAGTCAACCTCCGTTTTTCAAAATAAAAATGGTTTCGACGCTGGGGACTTGAAAGGAAAGCAGAAGCAAATAACTCAGGATAGTCCCAATCTCAATAGGTATAATAGATTGGAGGAAGATTTGATGGATGCTGGGCCTTGTATTTTAAAATCGGTGGATCCAATTTTTAATGGGATAGTGGGACGAAAGTCTGCTGATGAGGATTCGGGCCTTGGAGTAGCTAGGTTATCTGCTAGTAAGCAGATTTTTGACCCATTAATAATTAATCAATTACAAGTCACCAAGCAGGCGGGCCCTAATGCCATGGATTCGAACACTATGTCTACCGAACCAGGGAGCATTTTAACGCCTATTTCCATTCCTGAGTCTAGTCCTTCAGTTTGCATTAGTTCCAGTAAAATACAATTTTCTAGTCCTATCTCAATTCCTGTTAATTCCACGCATATTAATCCTATTTTTGTTGAACAGGAGCAGATTTTAAATGGGGATTCAGCTTTGATTTCTAGGCCTGTTTCTTTAGAGCTAGAACTAATAGAAGTCCAGGATGTTAATTCCCAGGATAGATTAAAAGTCCCTAAACATACTGCTGTTTCTTTTAAGGTTAAAGGGTCAGTTGATGGTGCCAATTTGGGTAAGGTCTCTCCATTAAAGTCGGTTGGTAGTAAAATTCGAATTACTGGGAAATTAATGGGGAGTAAAGAAGGGGGGGTTCAGGGCCACCAGGAAAATTAATAAAATCCCTTATGGGAAAGGCATTAGTTATAAAAATAAAAATTCCTCAAAAGTTTCTTTGAGTAATTCTATGTCCAAGTTGGCCCAGTCTGTTTCCACTATTCAGAGCTCTAACCCGGATGTAGGTGATAGACGAGAGGATAATAGCAATTAATTTTTTTCTTATTTTTCTAGTTTGGTTGTTATTGTGGCTTTTTTCTTTTTTGGTTTTTTTTCCTTTTGCTTTATTATCATATTCTTATGGATACTAAACTTACAATTTTTTCTTGGAACTGCCAAGGCTGTACGAGCAGTAAATTTCTTTGTGCTTTTCGGGAGTATTATTTAGAATATAATCTTGACATTGTGTGTCTTTTGGATCTGAGAGTCAGCGGTAAAAAAGCTTATTCTATCATTGAAAAATTAGGTTTTGATTTTTATCACCGCATTGAGTCTGTTGGTTTTTCAGGTGGCATTTGGGTTGGATGGAAGAATCATTTATCCATTGATATTATTCATAATCATCCTCAATTCATGCTTTTATGTAACACCCCAAACCCGGCCCAGACGTTATGGCCAGATCCGACATGCCACATCAAACCGTTCAAAACATTTTATATTGTTGATCCAGAAAAACTTACTTAGTGTTTTAAAAGATAATTTCATTATAGGTTAAAGTGAATGGAAGCTGTGCACCAGGTAGGAAACCACAATACATCGCCTTCCCATAAGAGAAGATTGCAAGCCAGTACAGCAGAAACTTCAAAGAATGAGGCCAGGTATTATCTTAAAGATAAATGAGGAAGTCAAAAAGTAATTTGATGTGGGATTCTTTCAGGTGATCAAGTACTCAGAATGGGTAGCCAATGTTGTGCTTGTTCTCAAGAAAGACGGTAAGGTACGAATGTGTGGGATTATAAAGATCTAAATAAGGCTAGCCCAAAGACAATTTCCCCTTGCCTCACATTGATACGCTAGTGGAAAATACGGGTTGTTACTCGTTGTTTTCCTTCATGGATGGCTTCTCAGGGTACAATCAGATAAGGATGCATCCTGAGGACATGGGAAAGACTACTTTCATAACCTTGTGGGGCACGTTCTGTTACAAAGTGATGCCATTTGGACTAAAGAATGCTGGAGCAATATATCAAAGGGCCATGGTAACCTTATTTCATGATATGATGCACAAGGAGATTGAAGTCTAAGTTGATGATATGATAGCCATATCTCGAACCGAAAAAGAACACATCCAAGTGTTGAGAAAGTTGTTCATGATATTGAGAAGATTTTAGCCTAAGCTTAATCCAACCAAGTGTACTTTCGGGGCTAGATCTGGAAAGCTATTGGGCTTTGTAGCCAGTAAGAGAGGAATCGAGATTGATTCAGACAAAGTCTAGGCTATACAAGAGTTGTCTCCATCACGCACTTAAAAAGAAGTTCGAGGCTTCTTGGGAAGGCTAAACTAGATTGCTCGGTTTATTTCTCAATTAACAGAGAAATGTGACCCCATATTTTGTCTTCTTAAAAAGCATAACCCAAGAGAATGGGATGATTAATGCCAGAGAGCTTTTGATAAAGTTAAAAAATATTTGTCGAGTCCTCTAGTGTTATCACCTTCAAGCTCAAATAGGCCGTTGATACTGTATTTAACCGTGTTTGGTAATTCTATGGGATGTGTGCTTGGTCAACATGATGAATCAGGAAGAAAAGAAAATGTGGTATATTACCTCAGTAAGAAATTCACTGAGTGGGAATTGAGATATTCGCCAATTGAAAATTTGTGTTATGCTTTGGTTTGGACAGCTCGGAGGTTGAGGCAATACATGTTGTACCATAAAACTTGGTTAATTTCAAAGTTGGATCCTCTAAAGTATATGATGGAGTCAAATGCCTTGAATGGAAGGATGGCTAGGTGGCAAATTTTACTTTCTAAATTTGACATAATCTACGTGAGTAAAAAAACAGTGAAAGGGAGCGCAATAGCGAATTTTCTAGCTAGTCGAGCTTTAGAAGATTATGAGCCCTTGAATTTTGATTTCCACAATGAGGAGATAGTGTATGTGGCAGCTACTGAGGAGGACACTACAAAAGATTAGTCTTGGAAATTGAATTTTGATAGAGCCTCGAACGCTGTGGGTAATGGGATTGGAGTGGCCTTGGTGTTCACATGTAAATTGGATTTTGATTGCACGAATAATATGGCAGAGTATGAAGCATGTATCATGGGGCTCTGAGTAGCTATAGAGTGCAAAATGAAGTTACTGGAAGTATACAGAGATTCTGTGCTGGTAATTTACCAAATTTGAGGTGAATGGGAGACAAGAGATTCCAAATTAATCAATTACAGAAGGTTGGTGTTGGGGTTAGTTGAAGAGTTTGATGATATTACCTTCAATTATCTCCCACGCGATGAAAACCAGATGGCAGATGCTTTGGCTACTTTGGCTTCCATGATCAAAGTAAACAGACAAGAAGATATGAAACCCATTCAGATGAGTATTTGTGAGGCCCCGTCTTATTTTTATAATATAGAGGAAGAAGAGAGAGATGATCATCCTTGGTGTCAGGATATATTGCGATATGTGAGAAATCGTGAATATCCAGATCAAGCTACGGAGAATGACAAAAGAACGTTGAGAATGCTAGCTTGTGATTATGTTTTAGATGGGGAGATCCTGTACAAAAGAAGAAAGGATCAAGTACTTTTGAGATGTGTGGATGCTGTGGAGGCCAAGAAGATCTTGGAAGAAGTTCACGAAGGCATTTGTGGAACACATGCTAACGGGTTCACAATGGCCAGACAAATTATGAGGTTTGGATATTATTGGTTGACTATAGAAGGAGACTGTATCAATTATGCTAAGAGATGTCACAAATGCCAAATTTATGGTGATAAGATTCATGTACCTCCCTCGCCTTTGCATGTTATGACTTCCCCATGGCCATTTTCCATGTGGGGCATGGATGTCATAGGACTAATCTCACCAAAGGCGTCAAATGGGCATCGTTTCATCTTTGTGGTCATTGATTATTTTACCAAGTGGATGGAGGCTGCTTCATATGCCAATGTAACTAAATTGGCAGTCAACAAATTTTTAAAGAACAAAATTATATGTCGGTATGGGATGCCTAAGAGGATCATATCTGATAATGCATTAAATTTGAACAATAGCACAATAGCAAAGGTCTGCTCATAAATTGTAATTTATACATATTTTTACCCCATGTTTAATGCATTTTATGGATGATTTCCCAATAGAATTGGTGAATTCGATGCTCCTAATGCTTTAATTTCATGTTTTGTACTCAGGAGAGCACTAAGAGTCAAAAGGAGCCAAAAACGAGCCACAAATGGACAAAATAGACCAAATCGAAAAAATGACACGGCCTAAGGCTTGCCACACGGGCATTTCACATGCCCGTGTCTTTCGAGGGAGTCGACCAAGGCCTTCGCGAGTCACATGGTCTGTCCATTAACCCACACGGCTGTGTGCAATTTAACGAATCGAACACGACCTGGCAATCACGTCACGCAGCCGTGTCACACGGGCGTGTCCCTGCTGAGCCCAAGTTAAGTCCAACTCGGAAAAAGCCACTTTGGAGGTTTTCTAGGCATTCCAAAGCCTATAAATACGCACTGGAGGAGGAGAAAAGGGGGGACGGAGAAGGGGGTAAGAAATTACCCTAAGGAAGCCGATTGATCCATCTCGGAAGCCAGATTCATCATCAAAACTAGAGATCTCTCCTCAATTTCCCTTCAGGAGTTTTGGGTTTTTTTTTTATGTTTTGTATTCTTTATTCTTCTGAGATGTTTTCCTATTTAATTATGAACTAAACCCCTAAATACCTAAGGGGAATGAAACCTAAGACAAATCTTGTTATTATTTTCTGAATCGTATGATAAATATTTAACTTGTTCTTAATTATGTGTTCTTAATTCTTGTTTTGATATCCCAGGATACTGATTCGAGACACACTCTTATTCAGAGGAGGAATAGACCCTATCTAAGAGTACATTTGTTATAATTAAGCGGAGTTTATTGTGCGCCTAGAAATTGGGTGACAAGATTTTTCCAGATTAAGGTGAAACCTAATAAGGGGATCCATAGATCGAGTTAATGCAACCTTAGAGTGTTAATTAGAGAAAAGTCTCGGTTATTCAATCTAGGGATTAGACGTTACTAGTCTTGAATAGGGATAATAGCATAACTTAGGGATCTCTACGGAACAAGTTAAATGAATAAGTTGTCCGATTCGGAGCCAGAATAACAAGTAAAGTCTAGGTGGATTTTTCCTTAGGTATTGTCTCAAGTCAATCGATTTTCCCAAAAGTAATTCCCCAGTTCTTTTCTCTGTGTGTTATTAGTTTTAATAATTAGTTAATTAAAACAAATCCTTTTTATTCTTAGGCTAGATAATAAAAAGACAGTCATTACTAGTACTTTTGGTTCCCTTGGGTACGATATCCTGGTCTTGCCATTACTATACTATTGTTCGATAGGTGCGCTTGCCTTTTCGTCGTGATAATAGTTAGTCTAGGTTTGATCTTCATTATAAATATTTATTACTTGTTACGAATCACGCGATCACCTGCAGTTAGTTTAAGATCAGACATCATAATTCATCACCATATCGCCCAAAAATGAATGGGCCAATGGAGCCAACCAATAAAAATATTAAGAATATTGTGGGAAAAATGACTAAAACTTATAGAGATTGGCATGAGAAGTTTCCATTTGCTCTTTATGCTTATCGAACATCTGTCAGAACTTCTACTGGGGCAACGCCTTTTTCATTGGTTTATGGAATGGAAGTAGTTCTACCCATTAAGGTGGAGATACCTTCTCTTCGAGTTTTTTCAGAATTGAAGTTAGATGAAGCAGAATGGATATAATCTCGAAATGATCAGTTGAATTTGATTGAGGAAAAGAGGCTAAGAGCTATTCAGTATGGTCAGATGTATCAAAAAAGAATTATGTGGGCTTATGACAAAAAAGTTTGCCCAAGAGAATTTCATGAGGGAGATTTGGTTTTGAAAAAGATTCTTCCTATACAAAAGGATTTCAGAGGAAAATGGATGCCAAATTGGGAGGGGCCTTATGTGGTGGAGAAAGTTTTCTCCGGAGGAGCATTAATCCTAGCTAAAATGGATGGAAAAAACTTCTCTAATCCAGTAAACTCAGATTCAGTCAAAAAGTATTACACCTAAGGAGGGGAAGAAGCCAATGTGAAAACCCGCAAATGGCGCTTTGAGGCTTTCTTAAAAAAAAAGAGGCCAAAGTGAAAACTCGTAAAGGGCCTTTGAGACCTAACAAAAATGACAAGATATGTAGCTAAAGTGAAAACCCGCAAAGGGCACTTTGAGACTCAATAAAAAATGAAGTCGGAAAAAAGAAAAAGAAAGAAAAAAGAAAAAGGAGAGGCCAAGGTGAAAACCCGCAAAGGGCGCCTTGAGACCAAAGGGGATTTGAGTTGAAAACCCGAAAAGGGTGGCTCAAATGTTGATCTAAAGTGGGAAGGCAATGATCTTGCTATACTTGAATTAACAAGGAAGGGGGTATGTTGCATCTTAGGGCATTGACAGAGTACTTCTGATCTCCTAAACACACGTCAAGTTTAAATTGGTCTTCAAGAAGTTGGTATGGAGAAGCTCAGTTTGCGATATCAAGGGTACCTAGTCTTCATTTTATTTTCAATAAATTGACTATCTTTGAATTAGTCTTTCTTTTTTCAAGATGTACATGCCCAAATCAATGGCCATTATTGTTCTTTTGATAATTTATTCACTTTAAGTTCAAATTCAATTCCATTCTTATCCATTATTACGATTTGATTGCAAGCATGTTGCATTGAAATAATGATGAATAAACTAGTAATGTTTTCACAATAGAAGTTTCGCATATTACTTGAGAAGTTTCCAGATAATACAAGAATCTGAAGTAGGACTATTGCTTAGAACACACCAAGTTCAAGGATATATTTGAATAAATCGCTTCTTTGGATTGTTATTCAAAATGATGATTGGACAAAGGACAAGATGTGGTGTTGGTAATACAATTTCGAAAAATTATCAATATAAAAAGGAATTATGCTCAAGAAAAGGGAAATGATATTTTGTATCCATGCAAATATCAAACACACATATCTGGCTATAACGCCCGAGGAGTGAAGTAGCAGATCGAACAGATGAACATTCAAATATGGGTTGCAATGTTTTGGTCTCAAGAACGAATAGTAGAAGGGACATTGGAATTACAGTGGGGAAAACTTGCTGAGCAGAATATGATTGTTTCTTTAGGATACTCTATTGAGATAATGAATGAGAATACGTTATCGTCAGCATACTAATGAACAACGAGTGATGATACCTTTGATTTTTATAATGGAATCTTTCTCATTTCTGCATATATCATTCATATCACATTTAGTTAGAAGCATTGGATTCATTTCAATCATAGCATCCTAATTACTTGGCATAAACATGCACATATAAAATGGAGTCTACAGGATATGTTCCCTAGAGGACAATGTAGCGACATGGGTGAAGTCAGATCTTATCTCCCTAAAGTTACGATGGAGAAGATCGAAAATGGTGAGTCTTATCTCCATGTATCGACAATGGAGTAGATTTAAGCCACTAGCCTTATCTCTCTAAGGTAGCAAGAGAGCAGGTTGAAGATTGAGTCTTATCTTCTTGAGGCAGCAAGGAAGCAGACTGAAGATTGAAGATCTTATCTCCCCAAGCAGTGGTGGAGCAGATTGAGGATGGCGAATCTTATCTCCATGTATTGGCAATGGAGTAGATTTAGACCAGTCCTATTTCCCCAAAGAAGTTAAGATTCATCAAACCAGGCAAAGACGGTCCTTTTAAAGTCTTTGCTCTATTCTCATTACAAGACAATGAGCAAAGAGGGGCAGCTGTAATAGGCCCAATTTGCCCAGGCCTATAATAAATAAAGAAACCAAAAACCAAAAAATATATGTATCAAACAGAAATAAATAAACTAAAGTGTTTATAAGGCCAATGTCCATTTACAAAATTTCGGGCCTAAATTAAACCCCAACCTATTTAAATTTAACTATAGCCCAACAATTACACCCAAAATCCCTTAACCCAATTCACAAATGGCCCAAGGAAGCCCAAATAGCCTGAGAACTCCAGAAACCCTAGAGGTTTCTGGAATATGCTAGAGCAGCACTAGAAGATTGGCCTCCCATGAGGGGTTCCCCACGCATGGCCTCCACGTCACCAGGGTCTCCTCCTCCGTACAGCCACACCTGCAATAGAATACACGACAAGCAGCAAAATACAACAGAAAAATAGCAAAAAAAGAAAAAGAAATAGATTTTTTGTAATTTTTAATTTGTATTTCTCTGGCTATAAAAAGCCAACGAATGTAGTCTGATTTTTTACGCACACTAAATATCAAAAAGAGAGAATCAAAAGTTATCCGAAGGTGATTTTTTATTCTGTTTATTTTTCTTTTTTTTTTCAAATTGTTTGCAATATTTTACATGAAAGAACAAAAGGAATACTTGAAACGACGCCAATGAAAGCCCAAATATCTCAGAAATATTGAGATATGGGCGAGGGTCGAATGGTGTTGAGTGTGTTCTTTCGAATTTTGTTGCGTTTTTCTTGAAAGAATAATATTGGATAAAAAGTTTTTTTTTAAAAAGATAGAATAGCTTACCAGATCTCCTTGAGCGTGGCTTTTGTTGGCAGAATTTGGTCACTGCTGGCGCACTATCGTCCACCAAATGGAATGGTGGTTCGACGGTTGCTAGAATGAAACCCTAGCAGATTGATTTTAAGGCTGTAGTTTTTTGTTAAAAGGTTGGCTGTGTTTGGAAAAGAAAATAGGAGAAAAAAGGTTTTAAATAACTTGTTAAAAAATGACGCCATTTAAAGAACGGGATCCGAGTGTTGACCCGATCCGAAAGCATATCCACGTCCTTTTGCTTCAGATGGGCAATTTGCGCGGTTAATCCCTCCCCTCTGCACCGCATTTCAATTGACTCCTATTGACATCTTATCTGTTTTTAAATTTCTCCCAAAAGTTTATGTGCTATTTCATTTTAACCCGCGCCTCAACATAGCGTTTCGGGATCAAGGATATTTTTAGTTTTAGTCCCTGTGAATTTGCGCGTGTTGTGCATGGGTCCTTATTTTAATACCAGTAGTTTATCTTATTTATAAATTATCCCTGTTATTTTAAATTTATTTTAATTAAATTTTCTGTTTATATTATTCATTGTTTTTTTAAGGAGATTCACTTAATATTTCTTTTTTTTCAAAACTACTTTAATAATTTTACTTTGTTTAGAAGAATCATTGTTTGGAAGTTTTATATTATATTATTTTAACATTATGTAAAATATTTTATTTACATATTTTTATATACTTGTGCACATGTAGTATTTTAATTGGGCTTTCTATTTGGAAATACTTATATTTTAAAATCTATCTATATATATTTGTTAATCTATTTTAATTATTTCGCTTTGTTTTCATTTGTATAATTATTTTCAAGTTTGTTTTATCATATTATTTTAACATTTTGTATAATATCTCATTTAAGTATTTTTGTGTATATTTGTACATATATTGTTTTCATTGAGTTTTTAATTTGTAATGCTTATTATTTTAAATTTCTTAATATTTTTATATATGTATTGAGCCATCTTAATAACTTTATTTTGTTTTGTAAAATCATCATTTTAAAATTCTTTTTACATTAAATTATTTTAATATTTTTATATAATATTTTGTTTGAATGTTTTTGTATATATTTGTACATATGTTTGATCCTAGAAACATATTTAACTCCATGCTATTGTTACATATAATTGCTTTTAAAATTTATATATATATATATGTGTGTGTGTGTTTTAAATCTATTGTGTACATAATTTGTTTCCTAAGATTATAGTTTATTATGTATTTTTACTACCCTTTCATATTTTATGTATTATTTAAATTCTCCTTAATTGTGTGTATATTATCAATTTTTTCTTATAAAAATATTTTTTTAACATTTTGCATATTATTTGATTTAAGTGTCTTCTTTTTGCAACATCATTTTTTAAAAAACAATATGTATATGTTCTTTATTTTTCTTATAAATTATTTCAAGTGCTAGCATATGTATTTGCTCGTTAATCCATCATTTTTAGAAATTATTTTTGTATCATATTGGTTTTATATTGTTTGGTATCTTACGTGTTAAATGTCTTTACGTTATTTCATGTATATTTGCTACATCACATTTACTCGTTTTTATGTATTATTAAATCGATTGTTGTTTACCCATGTTTGTGAATTTGGTTATATTTTGGGTTAATTGTTTGTTTGGCTAAGTAAGGTTATGTTATCTTCGTTCACCAAGTACGGTATTTTATGCATGTTTATTATCCCATGATTATTATTTTTCTTTTGGTTTATAAAATGTTGTTGTATGGTTTTCAACTCTTTAAAATTAATTATTCCATTTTATTTCAAATAAAATCAATACGTTTTGAGATAATTTACAATCATCTATTTTAATTTTTTTAAAAACAAGGCAATTTCAATATTTAGAAATTTGAGAAATTGTGCCCTATTGTGCTGGGTTTCGATTTTTCGTTGGACTAATTACCTGGACATCCTTTTTGTAATTTTTAACCTAAGAGCTTTTGGAAGCCAAAAATCAATCGTGTTTTCAAATGTATGAAGAATCGTGTCCAATCGTGTTGGGTTTGATGCTATATACCTTTGAAATGAGAGAATTTTGACCACTAGCTTGAATCACTCAAATGTTTTTAAAAAGGAACCATATTTCAAAATTCTTTCTAAAATTCTAGACATAAGGACAGCACTTAATCAATCTGGTACCAATTTTTGGGCGTAGTGAGGGTGTTAACCCTTCCTCATACGTAACTGACTCCCGAACCCATTTTTGAATTTACGTGGACCAAAATTAATTTAAATGGAATAAAATGTTTTATTAGGTGATCCAATCACACCTAAACAAAAAGATTGGTGGCGACTCCACATTTGGTTTTAAAAGTCGATCCCTGTTTTTTTCAAAATAAAAAAAATGGTTTTGACAAATGGCATGGCAGAATTGAGCAATAGAGGACTTCTTGATGAACAAGGAATTTGCAAACTGAAGTTTTGCGAGCACTGTGTTTTGGGAAGCAAAAGAGATTTCGATTCACCAGAGGAATCCATGACACGAAGGGAACATTGGAGTATATTCATTCTGATCTGTAGGGGCCATCCAGAGTGCCTTCAAGAGGTGGAGCTAATTATATGCTAACTTTTATTGATGATTTTTCCAGAAAAGTTTGGGCATTCTTCCTAAAGCAGAAAAGCGATGTGCTTTCCGCATTTATGTCTTGGAAAATTATGATTGAAAAATAGACAAGAAAACAAAAAAAAATACCTTTGCAAAGAGTCAATGGCTTGGAGTTCTGTTCTGATGAGTTTAATAGACTGTGCAAGTCAAAAAGGATCGTGAGACACTTGACAGTTCACCATACTCCACAGGAAAATGGCATTGCAGAATAAATGAACAGAACGATCATGGAGAAAGTTTGATGTATGTTGTCAAATGCCAACTTATCAAAGTCATTTTGGGCAGAAGTAGCCTCTACTACATGTTTTTTGATCAATCGATCTCCATCTGTTGCCATTGAGAAAAAGACTCCACAAGAGGTATGGTCTGGTAATCCTACTAATTATTTTGATTTAAAGATCTTTGGGTGTCCTGCTTATGCTCATATTGATAATGGAAAATTGGAACCGAGATCCATTAAATATGTTTTTCTTGGTTATAAAGTTGACGTAAAAGGGTATAAGTTATGGTGTCCTGAAAATAGAAAAGTTGTGATTAGTAGAGATGTTTTTTTATGAAACTGCTATGCTATCTAACTTATCTCCTAAAGACTCTTCCAATAAAGAAAATCAAAAGCAGGTGGAGCATCAGATTAATAAAGAGTCGACACCTCAAGCTAGTACAAAAATTGATAATAGAGTTGCTTCTTCACCACAATACTCTATCGCCAAAAAACAGAACTAGAAGAGAAATTAAACCTCCAAAGAAGTATGCTGAGGCTGATCTAGTTGCTTTCTTTAAATGTGGCTAAAGATATAGATGCAAACCAATAGCCATCTAATTATTCTGAGGCAGTTAGCTATAAAGACTTAGAAAAGTGGATGTTTGCTATGCAAGAAGAGATGGAATCACTCCAAAAAAATAGAAAATTGGATCTTGTGAAACTTCCTAAAGGTAAAAAGGTTATTCATTGTAAATGGGTGTTTAAAAAGAAAGAAGGGACTTCAGGAGTTGAAGAACTGAGATATAAAGTAAGGCTTGTTGGAAACGGTTACAGTCAAATTCTAGGAGTGGACTTTATAGATGTGTTCTCCCCAGTTGTGAAGCATAGTTCGATTCGAGCTTTGCTTAGTATTGTGGCCATGAAAGATTTAGAGCTTGAGTAGTTAGATGTAAAAATTGCACTTTTGCATAGAGAACTTGAGAAGGATATTTAGATGCAACAACCAGAGGGTTTTACAGTATCAGAAAAAGAGGACTATTTTTGCTTGCTAAAAAAGTCCTTTTAATGTTTGAAACAGTCATCAAGACAGTGGTACAAGAGGTTTGATTCCTTTATGACTTCTCATGATTTCAAAAGAAGTAGTTTTGACAGTTGTGTTTACTTAAAAAAAACAGTGATGGTTCTTTTGTGTATCTACTTCTTTATATTGATGACATGTTGATAACAACAAAAGATAAAGGAGAGATAAGAAAGGACAAAGCCCAACTAAGTGAAGAATTTGAGATGAAGGATTTGGGACCAGTAAAGAAGATACTTGGTATGAAGATTTTCAAAGATAGAAAAGCAAGTAAATTGTACCTAAGTCAGAAGGGGTACATTGAGAAAGTTCTTTGCAAGTTCAATATGCTGAGTGCTAAGCCTATTAGTACTCCTTTAGCCGCTCATTTCATACTTTCATCGGCTTTGTCTCCATAATCAGATGATGAGATTGAGTACATGTCACATGTTCTATACTCTAGTGCAATGGGATATCTCATGTATGTTATGGTTTGTTCACGTCTAGATTTATCATATGCAGTCAGTGCAGTTAGCAGATACATGGCAAATCCTGGTAAAGAACATTGGAAAGCAGTTCAGTGGATTTTAAAATACTTATGAGGTAATACTGATGTTTGCTTACAGTTTGGAAGAACTAGAGATGAAGTCATTGAGCATGTTGATGCTGATTTTGCTGGAGACCTTGATAGAAGAAAATCTCTCATAGGTTATGTCTTTACAATCGGAGGTTGTGCAATCAGTTGGAAAGCTACTTTGCAAACCACAGTCGCTTTGTCTACCACTGAAGCTGAGAACATGGTGATTACTGAGGCTTGTAAAGAAGCTATTTGGTTGAAGGGACTCTTTAGTGAACTCAATGAAGACCTTCAAATCAATACAGTATTTTGTGACAGTCATAGTGCAATCTTCCTTACAAAAGATCAAATGTTTCATGAGAGAATAAAACACATTGATGTTCGGTATCATTTTGTTCATGATATTATTACTCGTTGTGATATTGTTGTGAGCAAAATTAGTACTAATGAAAATCTTGCAGATATGATGACTAAGTCACTTCCTATAACCAAGTTTTAGCATTGCTTAGACTTGGTTGGTGTTCATTGTTGAAGTTAAACCTTTAAGGTGTTTTATGGAAGAGGTGGAGAACTTGTTCGTTGAGAGTTCGCGATAAAGAACTTGTTCATTGAGAATTCGTGTCAAGGTGGAGATTGTTAGAATTAAGTGACTCGAATCCTTATTTAAATAAAATACAGTGGTAAAATAAAATAAAAGTAAAATCCATATAGAACTACACTTCTTTTATTTTATTTTAGAATAAGGTTCAAAAAACCTTATTAAACTCCATCTATTTTATATTGATTAGAATAAGGTGTTTCAATCTTACCACACTCCTATTAGAATATGGTTTTACAAGCCTATAAATAGACATAGTCTATTTCTCTTGTAATTATTCGAATTCGACATAGTGAATTTTCTTCTCCTCCGCCCTTGGTTTTTTTTCCGAAAGGGTTTTCACGTAAATCTGAGTGTTCTTTATTTTATTTTATTTTATTTTCACAATATTTATATTATACTTACTATTTTAAATAAACCATTAAAACTAAAATTTTGTAATATAAATAGATGCATTCATTTTTCATAGTCATGATTCTGCTTTAATAACTAGTTACACATTTGCAATAGTAAAAACTAGTTACGTTTTCCTCATTTTCCAAACAATAAAATGCATCCATTCGATATTTCAATATCTTAAATCATTTTCTTTTACACTTTGAAGTATTAAACATGGCACTCAACATCCACCTCAACTCATTTACATCAACAATGACCTCCATATTTAATATCATTTTAATTGATGATAAAATATTACTATATTTATATTTTAAATTTAATTTTTACTTAAATCATCTTTTTGCATTTTACTTTGTAACTTATAATTATTTAGAAAAATTGAAACTTCAAAATAATTCAACCACCATTTTACAAATTAATCTGAAAAATTAAAAGTGGCTGAGTTGAATAGAAGACAAGTAAAAAAAAATCATATGTATCGTATTTTTATAGTATTATTAATTAATATAGGTAAAAAGTTTTAATTACACATTTATTCATTTAATTTTATTGTGAAGTTAAACAAAAAAAATAACTACACTGGAAGCTAAACAAGGTTACAACAAAATACACAAAATTAGGCTATTATATCCCACATGTACTGGACAATAACTCAGACAAATCATGCACCTGCTATAAAATGGAGCTAAAAAGGTCTGGTCAAGCCATCTTTGCGCTTGGGGCAATGACGCAGCTAGTGAGGTTTTAACCGAGGCGCGTCTATTGCTGGTTGAAAACTATTTCCAAACCCCCTCTTAGGCCTTGGTTCTGCCCTGGCCTTTGAGAATTTCTGGAAGGGTTCCCTTCGGGGTAAAACTCTACAATTTATAGTTAATTAGTTTGCTCTTCTTTTTCCCCTAAAATTAAGATGAAACAGTTTGTTTATGAAATTAAGGTGTTCAAAATATTTGAAGGATTTAGCATTTGTAACATTTATTTTATTTGTAAGAGATTTTTGTATTTAAAAATACATACAAAAAATTCTTGATAAGTGTTCGACACAATAATGAGAGGTGAGAGTTTGAAACTTGTTGATCCAAGTGTATTATACATTGCAACAATTAGTTAGGGTAATTTATTAACTAATTGATCCAACCATTTACAATTCAATTGTTGATTATTTCACAAAATTCGATCTACTCAATTAATGAAATATATAAGTTTAAAATTTTTAATTGAACTAATTAACTGTACATCAGGTAATTACTATCTACTAGAGAAATAATAAAAAGAAAATGTACAACATAATAGAATAGAAAAAAGTAGAAACTAAAATTAGTAAAAGAGCAATAAAAATTGAGAATTGAAACATAACAACAAAAAGAATAATAAGTATTCAGACTCTTCTATAGGTTGATTCAGGGGCGAAGCCAGAACAATCTTTTAGGGTAGGCAAATGAAATTTTAATTTTGTATAGTTTATATCTTTATAATTTTTAAAGGATTAAATCGAATTTTTATAATTTTAAGGGGACAAAGTACAAATTTACCTTTACTAATTTAAAATTTTAAAAAAATTTAGAGGGCCTAAATGGCAATTCTTCATTTTAGGGGGGCCGGGGCCCATGCCACCCCCTAGAATCTCCTCTGGGTTGATTGTTTAGAGAATTTGGATCTTTCTTCTAAAAAGATAACATTTTAGTCTCGATAAGATTCCTAACCTTGTATTCCAAAATAGAATGATTATCTGTTGAGTTCCAATAATTTTCATAATGATAGCTACAATGCTCATTAATATTATTAGATTTTATCTCACCCGTAATGTGGATGACTAAAAGTATTTGATAATTAGAACATTACTATAAAAATATGGGTTAGTATTTTGTACACTAGCAGTGTCCTTTTTTATATTCTACAAGTAGCCATAAAAAGTTGTCATGTGTCTCTTTTTTTAAATATTTTTTAAATATTTTGCTATATCCCTATAGGACACTTGTCAACCTCCTGATCTTACTTGTGTAGTCTAAAAACTCCATTAGAAGTGTACCAAATATTTTCCCTAAGAATATATCAACAAACGATTATTAATGAGCAGCAAGGACTTTTTTTATATGAATTTGTTGGTCTTGTGTTCAATTCCTAAATAATGTTTTTCAATTATTTTATTTGAATATTATATAAAAGTATGAAAATATGAAAATATCCTTATAATAAATTAATTACCCTTTAAAATAAGGGTATTTTAGTACTTTCACAACTAAATTGATTTCGAGTTGAATCGTGATACCAACTCAGTCAACCAATTTATATGGATAGAAAAAATTTACAAGGCTTTGATAGAATAAGCATAAGGAGGTAATTCTGAAAAAAGCTAAAGTAGAAATTTGGTGTACTTTATAGGAATTGAGATGAGTTAATGCTGTCTTCCTATTATGTTGTTCTTACCATTTTCACTATGTATGCATTTCTCATCCACTCTTCTGTTTGGATTGAGCACATCCATATATAAATTAAACTATCGAGAAAATGGCTAAATGATATCTAATGAATATAAATTTTTTTTACTATGTAGACTCTACTTGAATAAAATTTATTGTCTTGGAAATAAATCTTTTTCAATCAATTTATCCAAATAAGTACTTTTATTATTAATTAAGTAGGATTAGATAGGCTTTTGATTTTTCATTCTTCAAAATAGAGGTTGTACAATGGATTTATAAATATAAATATGATTTACACACTTAATAATCTTAAATTGAATTTTATTTAAAAAATATTTCAATTTTAAATTACTTAAGATGAAAATATCACTTGGAATTCAAGTGTATTATACATGGCAACAATGGACAGACTTTTATATTTATGGGTATTTTAAAGGATGGATATTCGATACTTAAAAGTATTTAACACATCACTATAAAATTAACAACAATGTTATTATTGAAGGATATCGAGATTGGGAAATGTTAATAATTAGTGTTTAGAAGCATTGAAAGATAAAAATGTTCTAGATCTTTATGCTCCCAATGCAACCTCAATCCCACATTGCTAATATATAGTAAACAAAACATAAGGGGTGGTGTATAAGGAGAGAGGATAGGGCAACACTAAAACATACTTACCTGGACGGGGTCAATGAGTGATCAGGAAGACTCATGGCCTAGAGCAGTGACCTCCATTGCACTTGGGAGGGGTGCTGCTTTAAGGTCTCCCCAAGAGGGAGAGCCTACGTCATAATTTGTGGCAGTGGGGGGCTTGCGTTCGCGCAGCCCCTATCAATTTCAAGTAAAAAGTAATTGGTACCAAATTGTAGGATATAATTCTTTTTTCCATACGGGTAAGCAGCTTCAAAAGCTGTTATTATATGATCTCTCCTTACAGAACACCCTTTGGTATTTTTTGTTGTAGGGATGTAGGTTCAAGTTGTGGGCTTAAGGGCATAAGGGCTTAGGACATTTTAAACTTTTAATGCTTATAAACACTAATTAACATTTCTCAATCTCGATTTCTATCTATAATAAATATTATTTTGATCAATTAGCGTTGTTCTTCATTTTGTAAAGATGTATTAAACATTTTTCAGTATCACATATTGATCCTTTAAAGTGCTAGTAAATATAAAAATTGCGCCCATTATTTTCATGTTTAATACACCCCATTTTATGTGGTATTTTCATCTTATCTATCAAATGGATTGATCTTTACTTATTTGAAAAATCAAAATATCTTTTTAGTCATATCTATATATATAAATCTGTCTTCCAACATCTATTTAGGAGGGAACGGAAGCTTATCTAATCTTATTTAGTATGAGTCATATGATTCATAATACAAAGGACATAATTGAATAAATTGATTGATGAAGATTTATTGCATGAGCAACAAATTTTGTTAAAAGTAGAGTTGGTATAATAAAAAAATAGTATTCATATGACACGATCTGTCTATTTTTGCATTGACTATATAATTTTGTGCTCAATCCAAAGAAAGTAAAGAGTAGATGAACAAGATATACATAGTAAAATTGATACGAATGACATAATAAGCGGATAACGAATCAAGTCATCTAAATTCCTATGACGTACATAGAGTTTCTACGGTATTTTTTCAGAACTGCCATTTAACGCCTGTTCCATCAAAGGTAGTATAATTAATTAGCATCGTAGCCATCGTTAAAGAAATTATCAGAACTCAACAAAGAATTGTTGTAGTTTGAAATACAAGGTTAGGGATCTCGTCAAGGCTGAAATGTTATGTTTTAAAGAAGAAAACCTATATTCCCTAAAGAAAAAACGTGTCGAAAAATTGAAGCCATGGAGAGGAAAAGAGGCTGTGACTCGTATGAAAGTGAACTAAAACCAAGCTTTTGTAAAAACAGATTTCAACACAAATCCCAACTATCATCAAACTCAGAATGTGTATTCTTACATTTCATTGCCATAACCTTACTTAACCAGCTCACAACTTTCTTATTTCAGCCCATAAAACAAATATCGATTTAACACTCCTTTTCCTTCTTAGTTTTCAATTCAAAAATTTTATTGCTCTCTTATTAAATTTTGGCTTCCGCCCTATCTTTTCTATCATGTTGTACATTTTCTTCCTCCTATTCAGCTAGAAATTTTAAACACTGAATTTATAGAAATTATATATTTCATTAATTGAATAAATCAATTTTTTTAAAATAATCGAAAATTAAATTGCAACTGGTTGATTCAACTAGTAAATAAATTACCCTAAATTTCTTCAAAATTATCTGTAGATATAATTCATAGTTCCTATGTATAATACAATTGAATTTAAATGGTATTTTCATTTTAAATAATTAAATAGATTGTTCTTATATAATTCTTGAAAGATTTAATTAATTTTTTTAATCATATTTTGTTATATCGTATGTCGATAATAACGGTAGGAATATCGCAAAGCAATAAGAAAGAAAAATAAGAACACGCGGATTTTACTTGAAAAATTATTCTCGGGAAAAACCATGGGCAGAGGAGGAGAAATTCACTAATGTTGAAAAAAAAAATACAAGAGGTTTTTGGCTAGGCACAATTTTTGAGGGTAAGAAGTATAGTCCTATACAAATTTAACTTGTGCAGCAAGGTATGTACCGCAAGGGCTCTGCCCCCGCACCCTCGGTCAAGATTAGTGGTTCGACTCAAGGCCATAGCCCACCACAAATTCCAATTTTGCATCTATTTTATTTCTTTAATAAGTGAGTTATATATCAAACTTTTCAAATCGGATCAAACGGGTTTCAGATCACACAACTCTAATATATTCAATTTAAGATTAGAAATCGTAAAACATGTAGTATAAATAACATACAGACAAATCAACCGGAAGCTGGTGAAAATTTTAGTAACCCTCTAAATGAAGTAGTGATCACGACCTGCTAAACCTTCAAACATCTGATCGATAAATAGAAAAGCGAAATGACATTTTTTTTTCATTAATGAATTCAATTTTCCTATAATCTATAAAAACACGACACCCATTTTGAACCGGTTGGCATTTAACTCACCATTAAGATTTTTTTAACACAGTTATACTTATTTTCTTTGGAACTTGTCCTTACAAGAAAAATGGGAAAATCCAAATTTCGCAACCACATTTCTTGCTATTGTGAATTATTTCAACAATATTAGTTGTGATTATGTAAAACTGAAATATTTGTAGTAGATGTTAGATGCTGCTGCTAGATATGATTTGTGGGTGTTTATCTCAATCATAAAATTTTGTCGTTACACATTTTAAATTTTATACATAACGACAAAATAAGCTATTTTTTTCAAGAAAAATAAATTATTAAATGTTATAATATTAACCATAAATATAAAATAAGCTATTTTTCAAGAAAAATAAATTATTAAATGTTATAATATTTACCATAAATATAAAATATCGTTATATAATCTAACTTTTTGTTTATTAATCGTATCAGTTTTAAATGCCATTATGAAACATTTGCAAATGCATTTAAATGTGTTGCTGAATTTAACTTTATGATTACTAATCTCAATAATAAAATTTATCTTGCGACACAATTCCTCCACCCCATTCGGCTGCAGGGGAGATAGGATTATTAGGGTTGGTACATCGACAGGTTCTTTTTTTTTTGTTAAAAGTGTTTATGGGAAGATTTGGGAAAGATTGTGGAACCCGAAAGAGACGGTGTGGAAAATTCCCTGGAAATTTCAAGGACCCCAACAAGTTAAGTTCTTTATTTGGCTTGCTTTCAAGTAACGTTTGCTTAATAATGTGGAAAGAGTACATCGGGGAATTGGGCATGATACGATTTGTGGTCTTTGTGGGCATGGTTTCAAATATATACTTTATGTCATTATGGATTGTTCTACAACAAGGAGTATTTGGGATCAGTTAATTCCAATAGATCGACAAGCTTGGTTTTATTTTGGTAATTTGCATGAATGGCTTATATCCAACTTACAGAATCAACATGGCTAGTGCTGGGGAGATGTGGATTGGAATTGTCTTTTTGGAATCATCATTTGACACATTTGGAAGAATCAAAATCATTTTATTTTTCAAGGTGTGTCTTGAAATATTAGTGATATTACCAAGGTGTCCTATAGTTGGGCAAAACAAATATGTCTCTTTTAAAAGGGATTCATTGTTTGAGACACAAAGATCGATTCTAACCCCATACTTGACAGGTAATTGGGTTTGTTTAAACACTGATAGGTTAGTCAAAAATGAAACAGGTTTTGCTGCAACAGGAGGATTGTTTGTGATCAAAATGGGAGGTAGATTCTTGGTTTTAACAAGTATTTGAGGAATTGCTTTGTTTTCGATGCTGAATTATGAGGCAGCTTGGATGGATTGGTACTCTTAATCGATCGGGGTTATGATAATGTCTTGATTAAAATTGATAATCTTAAGGCGACGAAAGCCATTTAGGAGAATTCTTTTGAGAGTTCCAAATCTACTTTGATTAGAAGAATTCATCAGCTTTTGGTACAAATTGGGCATTAGGGTATATGCCATATCTCTAGAGAAGATACCCAGGATGTTGACAACCTGGTCAAATTGGTACAAGACAAACGAAATGGTTTAAGCTTGCTTGAAACCTTCTAGTTGGAGGGGATGCTTTAATTTTTTGTAGCTAATTTATTTAATTTCTTTTTACACACAAAAAAATTGCCCCTACAAAGTATTAACTTTTGATGTAATTAATTATTTATATTTATAATTGGTATCTAATTTAATTTCCGAAGTTCATTGAAAAATTGTTGTTTCAATTTGTAGTTGGCGCATAGAATTACTGTTCAATCATTTAATTGGCTTTTCAATTCTACGTTCTAATCATTTAAATTGAATTTAGAAGCTTTTTTATTTTAATTTTTCACTGTTTTACGATAATTGAAAATCTTATAAGCATCTACTGTTCGAAGTTCTAGGCATAGAAACAATGCTTAATATTTGTATATAACATACATGGCTTCACACACATGGTGCCATGTTCTTCAATTAAATACCACGTAATCGAGATGGAGTTTGGAACTTGTACACTAAGGCTGTTGTCTTGGTGAAGCTGATGGAGGATCTTCATCAATTGAGTGAACTTAGGGTTCTAAACTCGGAGGTATTGGAGTTGGATAAATGCTTGACTAATCTCAGAGGAAGACTTGAAGGCAACGAGTGTCTTTATGGTGGCATTCTTGTGAATGTGTCATGGTGTCTTTATGGTGTTGTTCCGCAACGCCAACAGCATGGCTAAATTTAATTTTTACTTAAATCATCTTTTTGCATTTTACTTTGTAACTTATAATTATTTAGAAAAATTGAAACTTCAAAATAATTCAACCACCATTTTACAAATTAATCTGAAAAATTAAAAGTGGCTGAGTTGAATAGAAGACAAGTAAAAAAAAATCATATGTATCGTATTTTTATAGTATTATTAATTAATATAGGTAAAAAGTTTTAATTACACATTTATTCATTTAATTTTATTGTGAAGTTAAACAAAAAAAATAACTACACTGGAAGCTAAACAAGGTTACAACAAAATACACAAAATTAGGCTATTATATCCCACATGTACTGGACAATAACTCAGACAAATCATGCACCTGCTATAAAATGGAGCTAAAAAGGTCTGGTCAAGCCATCTTTGCGCTTGGGGCAATGACGCAGCTAGTGAGGTTTTAACCGAGGCGCGTCTATTGCTGGTTGAAAACTATTTCCAAACCCCCTCTTAGGCCTTGGTTCTGCCCTGGCCTTTGAGAATTTCTGGAAGGGTTCCCTTCGGGGTAAAACTCTACAATTTATAGTTAATTAGTTTGCTCTTCTTTTTCCCCTAAAATTAAGATGAAACAGTTTGTTTATGAAATTAAGGTGTTCAAAATATTTGAAGGATTTAGCATTTGTAACATTTATTTTATTTGTAAGAGATTTTTGTATTTAAAAATACATACAAAAAATTCTTGATAAGTGTTCGACACAATAATGAGAAGTTGTGATAAACTTGTTGATCCAAGCGTATTATACATAACAACAATTAGATTGTGTTTGTTTACCTGTAAAATATTTTACAGAAAACATTTTCATTCTTTTTCGTTGTTTGTTTGGTGGAAAATGACTTCCTATTGTAAAATCTTTTCAAAAACACGGGAAAAGAAGCCCTTTATTTTAAGAAAACGTCTTACCATTTTCATTTCGTAAGATATTTTCCGAAAAATTTCTCCTCACCTGTAAACGAATCCCCCTTCATTCCCACCCCGATTTAATGCTTGCCGCCAGCCAACAACATTTTTTAGCACCAGTCGCCGGTGTGGATATTTGATTTACCCCTTTTCACCTTTCGTTGTCGAAATCTGCACTGCACCAGTTGGCGATGGCATTCATCTTCATCTCTCGAAGGTAAGAAAGACTGAAACTTTTATGGATAGTTTATTGGAAAAAAATGAAAGAAAAAAAAAACCAACCTAGAAGGCAAAAGAGGTCGTCCCAAAAATGAATCCCTTTAGGAAACTGGCTCTGCTAATATTCTGTGATGACCCAACCTGGATTCTCAAAGTTAGTAACAATGTAATAATTGGCAAAGCAATGGCCTTTAGCACCAAGTCTTTAATTCGACTATTACAGCAAATTGATATGAGAAAGAGTGAGAGAGAGATATATACCTTTTTCTAAGTATAATGTTTTCTTTTTCGCCAAGTTTTTCTTTGATGAATTGAATTGACAGGGTTGCAAACCTCTTTTAATTAGAATGTCTTAATTTTGAAAATTAAGGCTCACTTATTTTAAACGAGTCAAAACATCACATCCAATAAGTTAGGACGCAACATTTTAAAACCGTCGAAACTAAGCTCGTCTTTCGAAAATTTCTAGCTCGAAACAACAAAATACCATATCCAGTAAGTTAGGACACTATGTTTTGAAATCTCGAAATAATTGTTTAAGTTTTGAAAACTCAAAATCACTTAAAAGGGTGCTTGACTATTCGAATTCAACGAGAAAAGTCGCAACCCAGTAAGTTAGAGCACTACCTTTCTCGAAGTTTCCAAACATCAAGCATTGCCTTTTATTTTTTAAAAAAAAAACCTTGGAATATTATTTTAAATGATGTTTTAGGATGACAAATTAATGCATCATGAAGCATAGATGTACAAAATATTCTAACGTTTTCATACAAACATAAATAATATCATTAAGACAAAACTAAATAACATGAACATACGTTTAATGGAAAAAATCATACTAGGGTAAATATGAGATAATAAACAAATAAAAATATGAGTAAACTAAAAGAAAAACATAATACATGCAAAAATTATACAACAATATATATCATAAAATAGCATATAAAAGAAATAATTAAACATAACATATAAAAAAAATGAAACTATGCACAAGTAAGATAAATGACATACACTAAAAAAATGAATAAATAGAACATTTACAAATTATAAAAATATAATGCAATAATTCAAAATACATGAAATGATAATATAATATATATACATGCATAGAAAATATATATTTGAAAATAAACTATATAAAAAGGTTAAATATTATAATATATAAAATACATAATCAAATGTATAAAAGATAGGAATAAATATACATATTTGAAAAATGAAGAAATTAAAATAAAAAAAAGGTTGAAAAACTAAGATAGACGAAGAATAAAATAAGAACAAACCACATAGAGTAAGAACGCAAGAGGAAGAGAAATTTGAGTGAATGCTCTCAAGAATTCTTATTGCTTCCCAAAACTCAAGTGATTTACAATGAAGGGAGAGGCCTCTATTTATAGTTGAGCCTCCCCAAATCCAACGGTACAGATCAATTACATCAACGGTTAAGATTAAAGGATATCTACAAATTAAATCTCCAAGATTACAAGATCATATCTTCAAGATTGCATATCATATCTAAGATTGCATGTCCTAAAAGATTATATTTCAATATGAGTCAAGCTTATAGATGGACCTTAAATCTTTTCAAGTAATGGGTCATTTCGATTGGGCCAAATTATATGTTTGTAATTTTGTACTGGACTTGGACTTTGTTTTATTTTTATTTTGGGGGTTTATTATTTTAAATACTAGAATGGGCCGGGAAAAAATGGGCTATTACAGCTGGTGGTGCTGAGATTTGTAATTAGGGAAATTGGGAGCTTGCTAGAAGGAATTATTTGGCTTTAGGCTTTGGTCTGATGGTTACAATGAGTAGAAAAATGAATCACTTAATCTAGAAGATAGAATTTTTCTCTCGCCCTTTGAGTATCTGAAAAATTCTAGCCTTTTATTGTTTTCTTTCCTTTCCATTCAAAGTACTTTCTCACTTGTTCCAGTCAAAAACAGTGCTTCTGGATATCTGGACACTCTTAATGTACGATAAAATTCTCCAAACAGCTTTATTGAATTCTTGAAAATTGGAACGCATCTTTCCTTTCCTCTCATATCTATTGGACTACAATCCTTCTAAAGTTTATAATTCTTTAATTTTTTGCTTCAAAAACTTTCACCTCATGCTCTCCTATATCTTCATCTATATTTTATCAATACCAAGAAAAAACCTATTTGGTTTTAGATTAAATTACTCACTGGCTTCCTTGAGTCAAGTGACGTTTTTAATAGAAAATTACGTTGCTTTATAGTAAAATGCGGGTTTAGCATTTCCTTTCATCAGATCCTGGTGTTTGTCTACATGTGAATATGGATACTTATTATGAGATTTTCTGATACTCCGCTATATATATACATGAGGAAAAGCTTGTTGCTACCCAATGCCTCCGTAATCTAATTGAAAATCTTAAAGCTATTCATCCTTGATGAGATCAAAGCTTGTAAACAAAGCTGTGATAACATGAAAGAGTGTATGGATAAAATCATTGGTGTGCCTAAATGGCTAATATTGATGTCCCATGGAGCATGAGTCAACAAGTTGGAGCTCTAAAGCCTATAGTATTTAATTTAATTTTTACTATATTATTTTATTTAAAAATTGTTAGAAAATGGCCTTCCATGCAGCTCATCAAGCAAGGAGCACCATATGCAGTCGAGCCAAGCTTGCAGCAACTAAAACTTACTGTTGTTGTCCAAATGCAACTTTTTTTGTTACTTTAAGTTCATGTTTTCTAAGTGAGTTCGATTTGAACATAGTTGGTAAAGAATTTGATGTAATTAGGTAGTGATTGAGCTGATAAATCAGCTTTGTTCTTATGTACAAGTTATTTTTACCAATTTTCCATGTAACTAATGGTATTAGGTAAGCATTAGGTGAAATTTGCTTCTTCTTTTTTGTTTAGTCATTGACTGATATATGTAATGACAATATGCCAATGTTCATTCTTAATGAAAAATTATCATCTTTCATTCATATGCTCCACCATTTTCTCTTGTCTTTCAATTATGTTCTTGTTTTTAAACAAATTTCTACTTTTGTTTCCTTACCAAGTTTCGAGGCTTGTTGCACAAGCTTTCAACTCTGTTTGTTTAACCTTGTTCCAAATACCAAAAATTGGTATCTAGAGCTTTTATCTTAGAGGACCTATTGTGGTTGAACTTTAAATTGAATGGCTTCTTCAGCATTTTCTCCAACTGCACCACCAGTCTTTAATGGTGAAGGGTTCCACATATGGGTAGTCAAGATGATGACTTACCTGCAAGCCTTTGATCTGTAGGAAGTTGTGAACACTGATGTTGAGCCAGCTCCACTCAGAGCCAATCCCACAGTGGCTCAAATCAGGCAACACGCAGATGAAAGGACCAAGATGCATAAAGCCATGTCTTGTATCCAAAGCTGTGTGTCTGATGTTATCTTCACCAGAATTATGGCTTGTAAGACTCCAAAACAGGCCTGAGACAAGCTTAAGGAGGAGTTCCAAGGTACAGAGAGGACAAGGAAGCAGGAGTTGCTAAACTTGAAAAGAGACTTTGAAAATTTAAAATTGAAAGAAGAAGAAACGGTGAAGCAGTACTCAGATAGAATCATGGCTGTGGTCAACAGTATAAGGTTGCTAGGAGAACAGTTCAATGAGGTAAGGATTGTGGAGAAGGTGCTTTCAACATTGCCTGAAAGATATGAAGCAAAATCTCATCCCTTGAGGATTCGAGAGATCCTACAACCATCTCCTTAACTGAACTCATCAATGCTCTTTATGCTTAGGAGCAAATGAGAGCCAGCAGGATGGAGGAGCATTAAGAAGGTGCTTTTCAAGCCAAGGCCAAGGCTGCCTTGAGCATCACTACCTACAAAGGCAAGAAGAATTGGAAAAACAGGCCTAAGCCTGATGTTGCAAGAAAAGGAGACCAACCCTGCAGGCACTACAAAAGACCAAGTCATCCTGAAGATAGATGCTGGTTCAAAGCAGATGCACTATGTCAACATTGCAAGAAAAATGGGCATATTGAAAGGGTCTGCAAGAATAAAGGCAGGCCTAGGCAAAATCAAGCACAATAGAAAAATGTTGAAGCTCAAGTAGCTGAAGACAGTAGTGACCATGAGGAGCAGGTCTTTATTGTGTCATGCTCAGCTGGTCAGAACAAGGGCTCAAAAGGATGGCTATTGGACAGTGGTTGCACTAACCACATATCACCAGATGCAACCATTTTTAAAACCTTGGATAGAATTTGAAAAACCAAAGTAAAAGTTGGTAATGGGCAGATTATCAAGGCTGAAGGAAAAGGGGATGTGTTGATATGCACTCCCACAGGTGGCAAGGTCATCACAAATGTCCTGTTGGTACCTGAGATTGACAGAAACCTTCTCAGCATTGCTCAACTACTTGAAAAAGGCTACTCAGTTGTGTTTGAGGGCCAGGAGTGTCAAATTTCTGATCCAAATAGATCAAGCCTCATGACAGTCACTATGACTGATAAATGCTTTGAAGTCAACTGGCCAAGTGACTCACACTCAGCCTGTGTTGCTTCTACTGAAAAATCCAGGCTTTGGCATCAAAGGCTTGGTCATGCCAACTTCAAATCAATGACTCAGATGATAAATGAGGAACTGGTTGAAAACTTCACCAACTCTGTTGAGAAAGATGAGGTTTGTGAAGTCTATCAACTTGAAAAACAGTCAAGATTGTCATTTCCAACCAATAAAGCCTGGAGAGCCACAGAGAGATTGCAGCTAATACACTCTAATGTATGTGGTCCTATGAAATCAAAGTCACTGAATGGAAGTATTTCATTCTCTTTATTGATGATCATACCAGATATTGCTGGATTTTCTTTTTGAAGCACAAGTCTGAGGTAGCTCAAGTGTTTTTAAAGTTTAGAGCAGTTGTTGAAACTGAAGCAGGCTGTAAGCTCAAGGCCATCAGGTCAGATAATGGAGCTGAGTATACCTCAGCTCAGTTCCAAGCTTTATGCAATGATGCTGGCATCAAACATCAGCTCACCAATGTTTATACACCTCAGCAGAATGGGGTCAGTGAAAGGAAAAACAGAAGTCTTATGGATATGGCTAGGTCAAGTATTTCAGAAGAGTTTTCCTAGGACCATATGGGCTGAAGTAGTTAACACTGCTGTTTACATTCAAAATAGGCTTCCAACAAAAGCACTGGCTCACAAAACACCATTCAAGGCTTGGTTTGGATTCAAGCCATCTTTGGCTCATTTAAAAGTCTTTGGCTACCTATGTTATGCTCACACACCAACTGTGAAGAGGGATAAGCTGTCCAAAAGGGCTCAGCCTGGCATCTTGGTGGGATACAGCATGATCAAGAAGGGTTATAGGATTTTAGATCCTTCAACAAACAAGATCCAAGTGAGCAGAGATGTGATCTTTAATGAAAAGGCATGCTAGAACTGGAAAAGAAATTAGCCAGAGGCTATTTCTGGAGAACTCATAGCAGGTCAACTTGAACTTGATCAAAATGGTCCTAAAATGGACATTGATGATAAACCAATCAGGGGTACAAGGACTTTGGCTGAGATTTATGAGAGGGCTCATGTTGCACAAGAAAAACCAAGTTGTTTTGAAGATGCTGAAGCACATGAAGGCTAGAAATAGGTAATGGTTGATGAGATTGCCATGATTGAAAAGAACCAGACATGGGAATTGGTTAAAAGACCAGCCAACAGAAAGGTCATTGGGGTGAAATGGGTCTATCGAGCTAAGCAGAATGCTGATGGAAATTTGAATAAACTGAAGGCTAGGTTGGTTGTTAAAGGTTTCAGTCAGAAATATGGCTTGGATTACATGGAGACATTTGCAACAGTGGCCAGGCTAGATACCATAAGGCTGCTAGTTGCCTTTGCAACACAGATGCAATGGAAGATCCATCAGCTTGATGTGAAATCTATTTTTCTAAAATGGTTTCCTTGAAGAAGAAATATACATTGACTAGCCACAAGGTTTTGAAGTAACTGATAAGGAACATATGGTGTACAGACTCAAGAAAGCCCTGTATGGCTTAAAACAGGCACCAAGGGCCTGGTATAGCAGGATCGACAGCAACTTGGTGAGTTTGGGGTTTGAAAAGAGCTCTAGTGAGCCAACATTGTACGTCAAGAAGAAAAAAGCAGAAACACAGCTCATTGTGTCCCTGTATGTTGATGATCTTTTGGTCACAAGAGAAAACCAAACAATGTTGGCTGATTTTAAAGCCAAAATGATGAACATGTTTGAAATGTCTGATCTGGGGCAGATGACTTACTTTCTTGGAATGGAGATACTGCAAACTCAAAGTGGAATCTTCTTGGGACAGAAGACATTTGCTGCAAAGATCCTAAACAAGTTCTCTATAGAGAATTGCAAGCCAACAAGCACACTTATGGTTGTTGTAATGAAGTTGTCAAGCCAAGGGGATTATGAACAGGTTGATGAATCTGTCTATAGGTGTCTAGATGGCTGCTTATTGTATTTGACAACAACCAAACTAGATATCATGTTTATTGTAAGTGTGCTATCGAGATTCATGCATTGCTGCAACAAGCAGCATCTTCAAGTAGCAAAAAGAGTGCTCAGGTACATCAAAGGCACCTTGAGCTATGGATTACAGTTTAGCAAAACTGAAGACATGAAGCTAATAGGGTACACTGATAATGATTGGGCTGGCTCAAAGGATGACATGAAGAGTACCTCTAGTTATGAATTTACACTTGGTTCAGCAATGTTTTACTAGAGTTCAAAGAAGCAATCGATAGTAGCTCAGTTAATAGCAGAAGCTGAGAATGTTGCAACTGCAAATGCTGTTAATTAAACCATTTGGCTAAGAAAAATCCTAGCTGACTTGAACTTGTATCAAAGGGAAGCAACAGAGATCTTTTGTGACAACAAGTCTGATGTTGCAATTGCAAAAAACCCTGTCTTCCATGGTAGAACTAAGCACTTTAGCATCAAGCTACATGTAGTAAGGGAGATGGAACAAGCTCGAGAGGTGGAGCTAATTCATTGCAATTCTAAAGAACAAATTGCTGATATCTTTACAAAGGCACTTAATGTAACCAGGTTTAATAAACTAAGAAAACAGCTAGGAGTTAGCAACATGGAGACCAAGGAGGAGTATTATAAAATGGCCTTCCATGCAGCTTATACAGCAATGAGCACCACATGCAATCAAGCCAAGCTTGCAGCAGCTGAAACTTACTGTTGTTGTCCCAATGCAACTTGTTTTGTTACTTCAAGTTCATGTTTTGTAACTTAGTTTGATTTGAACTTAGTAAGTAAAGAATTTTATGTAATTAGGTGGTGATTGAGCTGATAAATCAGCTTTATTCTTATGTACAAGTTATTTTTACCAAGTTTCCATGTAACTAGTGGTATTAGGTAAGCATTAGGTGAAATTTACTTTGTTTTTTGTTCAGTCATTGACTGATATATGTAATGGCAATATGATATATGTAATGGCAATATGCCAATGTTCATTCTTAATGAAAAATTATCATCTTTCATTCATATGCTCCACCATTTTCTCTTGTCTTTCAATTTTGTTCTTGTTCTTAAGCAAATTTCTGCTTTTGTTTCCTCACCAAGTTTCGAGGCTTGTTGCACAAGCTTTCAACTCTGCTTGTTTAACCTTGTTCCAAACACCAACAAAAATGACATTTTTTGGTGTAACTGTGATTTTGTTTTGTTTATTTCGCTAGTTTCTACTATGAGAAGGCATTTTATTCCTGGATTCAATTTGGTGGAAATTTCTTTAAGTTGTCCCTGGACCACATGCTTTATGTTTAGCTGCTGCCGGCGTTTGGCCTTGTGTTAGTAACTACTCAATAGCTTTCGTCAGGGATGTTCCTTTGACTGTGTCAAAAGGTTCTAGCTGAGCTGATGATTGCAAGTTGCGATTGGAACTACAAGTAGTAGAGGTAATGTGTTTCGGAAAAAAAAAATACCATTAACATAATCGAAATGAATCGTGCACACCTGTTATTGTTTTTATTTCTGCACTTTGGTCCAATATGTAGTATCTGTAGGATTATACTTGGTGGATTTTCATATAATTTATCGAATTATAGGAAGCCCATGAGAGGCTTATAGCAATCTCCACAGGCGGTTATGCCCCATGGATGGTTATCAGTTTCAATTTGCTGTCGGTAAGTATTCTCAATTTTGCTTTTAAATTGTTGCTGACCTTAATTTGGATCCAGTATCAACTTTTAAATTGCTGCTTAATCATGCATTTTATTGCCTTATTCTTCAAATTTTTGCAGCTTAAAAGGATGTAATTTTTATATTGTTTTACTGCTTCCTTTGCTGACTTATTCCTTGTTGATCTTTGGTCCAACAAAACTGTTATTATAGCAGCCAGTAATCGCAATTTTCGTTTTACACCCCACCGACAGTTACCATCTGATGTCTTTATTCTCCATGGACGGTAACATCCCATGGACAGTTACCATCCGGTATACTTATTTATACGAGGGGTTCTCGCGGGTGGTTAGGTCCCTTTGCATATAAGTACACATTATATTGTTAGACAAAAGTAACTCATGAGGGACTCCCATAAATAGTTACATCCTACACTTTGCCATATCTATAACCTTACATGTTATATCTGTAATTCTATTTTCTTCATGTAAATTCAAGCGAGTAGACATTGTTGAAGGTTACAATTTGACACAGAAAGATTTCACTTTTCACATGATTCCGTGCTACGAGGACCTATAATATTGCAATCGACCAGTTATTTTTTACCATAAGCCTCCCTATACGTCTGGGAGCAGAATCTATCGTAAGCCTTCCACCATGTGCGGAAGAAGCACCATCATTTTTGTATAAGCCTTCCCATATGAGTCTAAGAACAAGTCGATTATATCCACATTCCATAAACCTCCCCCTGCATTTGGAATTAAGGCCTTTTTTACGACTTTCCATAAGCCTACCCCCATGTGTCTGGGGACAGGGTCACTTTATTACCTAACATAAGCCTCCTCTGGTGTGTGTAGAAGCAGGGCCACATTATTATTTTTCATAAGTCTCCCCCATGCATCTAGGAGCAAGACCACTTTATTATCTACTGTATGCATCCCCCATGCATCCGGGAGCAAGACATTCGAGTCCCTTCATGAACCCTTGGATTTTCAACAAAAGTGAGGCATATTTTCCGTATCCGGGCACCTTTATCAACTCTTTGAGCTCTCAAAAGAGGTGTGGAGGTGAGACATATCTTCGACATCTAAACCACTCTGTAACCCCTTTGAGCTCTCGACGAAGGTGACACATATCTCCTTCATAAAAACTAGAATTATGTTAACAAATAAATTTTATAGCTATAAGCACATGCACTTTATTTTTCCAAATTGATAGTTATTTTTGGATCAACATTACAATACAATCTTCCATAAGCATTTATTCAATATTATTCGTCAAAAACTCAGCCAAATAGCTACATTTTCTACCATTATTTATAACTGTCCTTTTGCTTGTATTTAACAAGCATTTCTTACACAACGGGTAGTATATACGTATTGTATTTTATATTGCGAACAGATAGTTTGCGTTTATTGTATTTTATATTGCCAACGGATAGTTTGCGTTTCTTGCATTCCATATTACCACCAAATGGATCGTATCTCTTACATTTTGTATTGCCAACGAATGACTTCATTCTCCTCTAGTTTACATTTCCAATAATCACATCCACTAATATATTTATGACACATCTCCACTGCATAACTTTAGATCCTTTAAATTCACTAAATCACAAAGTAAAACTTATACAAGCAAATTGCGAATAGAAGTATTATCCGCCAATGCATTATTAAAGCTCGGCTCAAGGCACAATTACTTTATAACCTACCTCTCAATAGGAAAGGCTACTGTTATATCCCTACTTCAACTTAGACTTAATTGAACCCTCCATTGGGTCACCTAAGGCCCACTAAGTAACATAATTAAATAAGAACTCTCACTTAAATATAAATATCCAAAGGCATCAATATTGTAGAAGGACTCCTCTCCACTCCCAAAACCCCAGTACATTAAGCATTCATCTTTAATCCCTCTACCTATTCGGCTCTCGACCTTAGAATGGATAAACCAACCTTCTTCAATACTATCCCTCTCCTCTATCTCCTTTGATACTATGTATCAAAAAGTTTTTTTAATAAAAAAATTCAAGCTCACTATATCAACCAAAATAATTAAAGAATGTTAACTATTTAGATTAACTAATGTCTTTGTAAAAGAAAAGAGCCAAATTATGTCAAACTGAAATATAAAAATTAAATCACAAATGTGAGCATAATAGAAAGACCAAAACCAATTTGATCATTATATTATTATTAAAAAAACATATAATGTAGTTTTATAGTAGTAGAGATTCTCTATGATTTTGAAATACTCCTCTCTTCACGGACTTTTATTATATCAAAACTAAAGAAATTATTTCATGGACTCTTTCCACTACATCATCCGTAATCCCGCCTAATTAAAAAAATACATCTTTAATTTGAAAGTTCAGTTCAAATATACATATGATGTGACAAAAAAATGGTGTATCCTCTTTTAATTAAAGGAACCATAAATAATGTAATGAATAAGACTTAATTATAAAATAATTTCTCATCAAAACTACTTCAGCTCAAACTCTAGTTTCATACATGTTAACATGACTGAAATTCATTCAAGCAACAAACAAATCACCTGGTTGTACCATGTCACAGCTATCAATCACCGTTAATCACAACAAACAAAGCGAGTTACGTTACTATTGAATAATAATTGACTAACAAAAAATATCACCGTCCGAAAAAAATAGGTTGAAGTTTCACTTCTAAAAAGGTTTTCAAGTACATAGCTTAAAAAAGAATAGCGCGCAAGGAAAAGGTGTTTGTGTTGTTGAGAGGAAGGTGGGTTTTTTGTTTGCTTACTCTATTAAATTTGGTTACTGTATATGACCACAGGGAAAATCATGACTTCTTTTTCCCTTTCACTTTTCGTGTCAAAAGTATATATGGGTTTTGTTAGTTGAATAAAAATAGTAATGAGAAATTATTTGAATATTTAGTGCTGCAACTGATTAAATATAAAAATAACTTGGACCATACAAGTTGAAAATGATGCCAACAGGATTGGATGAACAGGAATACATACGAGTACATAATATTGTCATGTGTAAGCGTAATTTCCACCTTTAAAGCTTCTTCATTCCTAGTCCTCTAAAATTAAGCAGTTTGTACTAATTAAATGTAACTTGAAGAAAGGAAATAGGTGATCAGTGAGAAATATTTTACATACAAGGCTGAATTGACCAATTCCAAGAAGGATGAGCGACCACACCTTCTTTCGATAACCCTTTGTGCAACGAACTTGTCGACCTCTACTAAGAAAAAATCTTGAGATACAAAGAGGCACAACATGCTCCAGTCACCTTCCTTCTTGCCAGTGGCATCCCATGTAACTTGCCTTAAAACACAGTTCCTGTCTTCACAGCATCAATATGGCAAATAGTTAGATAACATCAATTCGGAACTAATATGCCTAAACTTTAAACTACTAATCACTTGGTTCCACTTATCGTTAACATTCAAGATATCATTATTATCAAATCTATGCTCCATGCAATACCTAATCGTTTTTCATCATCACATGCTTGGAAATCAGAAGTATAAACCTTGATGTTACATGGAACTTCAAATGCTACTAATTAGAAGTTAACGAGAAAACATTCTGATAATTTTACAAATGTGCCCTCAAAACAAAACAAACGTTCTAAAAGTTGCCTATCGTTACCAGATTTTCTTGCTAGAAATTAACATCAAGTTGATTGCTAAGAAGTTAAAAGAAAGGGTTAAACAAAGATCATGTACTACAAAAAATTTATTATCGTTTGACAACAAATGACATAAAGATAACCAGAGTTCATACGTACCTCTCCTGTAATACACATCAATTCTGACTGAAATTCGAACTTAACGAAGAGCTGTAAAACATAACAAGTAGCGGAGATAATTAGTTAAGGTAAAGGCAAGAGGGCATTAACGTAATACAGCTTCTCTTTTCTTTTTGTGCTGACAAAAACAATAAAGTTCACAAGTTCATTTTGCTAAAAGTCAAGTGTTAAAATATTAGGTTTTAATTATGCCCTCAATCCATGTACTCTGAGTTTTGAAATTTCATCCTTCTACTTTAATGGTTCGAAGAAGTTTTTTACTTGCCTGATTTAAAATTTGAAGTTCAATTTTAACGCAGGCTCCTGTTAAATTTAAACCCGTGTTATCATTTAAACTTTGATTTTTAATTCAGAATTTCGAATATTAAATGTACATATTCAAATCTAATGTATATTCATTAATAGTATTATCAACTGGACTTTAATTTTTAAATTAAACCTAGAATTAAAAATACAACTTTCAAAAGTTCAAGCAGCACATAGACTGAGGGCATTATTAAACCTAAAATATAATAGCGAAAAAATCATCTCTAAAATAAAAGAAAAAGGAGTAAGAATGGAGTTCAAATGTTATTAAAAGATCAAAAGGGTACCATCTTTAGCACAATGTAACACATCAGAAAGATAAATCCTTATCACATGCCAGTTATGGAGTAACGGTTTCAGAAATTGGAAAACTTTAGACAATCCAACCACAAATTTCAGCAAATATATATTTGAATGTATTGTAATTTGGACAGACAAAAATAATATTGTTATTAATGAAATATAAGAACACCTGTGTAGTGGTTGAAATTGCAATACCCCGAACTCCTCAACAGAAGAGCAGTTTACTTGTATGCGTACACTGTCGATCATGATGCTAGGGATGTGAGAAATCTTTAGCCAGTCCTCCCCGGTCTCCTTTCTGCAACGTTCTGAAAGAATTGGACTCTGGCTGATGTTCAATTGCTTTAGACTTGTATTATGAAGAACGTAGCATGGCAGTGCCTTTAACTTTGGGCAGGAATTAATAGTTAGGGAACAAAGACTTCAAGTGATGGCAATTTCCCCAAGGGAGGCAAAGACTTCAAGTGCAAGCAATAACCCAATGAAACATGGCTCAACTTGGTCAAGCCCATCATCCAGTTGGCAGAAATGGTGGGGCTACTGTACCACCATATCTCTAGCTCTTCCAAGTAAGGAGGTGGTCGCAGAGCTTCAAGGAGTCTTCCATCATCTCTCTGCCACCTATTTGACATTAACCCCTTCGAAATAGTAAAATCTAGTATCAAAGTCCGAAGGCCTTTCTTGTTTTCAAGCTCTGCTTTCTCAGCTTCAGTCACATCACACACAGCTCCCAATCCACTTATCTTAAGAAGTCCTCGAAGATGAATTAAGTTTTGAAGATCTCCAAGACTAGATGTATCGCTATTACTCGTTACAACAAACAAACTTAGTGTCTGAAGGTTCGTTAATCTTCCAATTCCTTTTGGTATTGCCATCAGGCTCAAGTTTGTTTGATCATTCTCAAGATGCCTCAAGTTGATTATTTTTCCAATTCCACACGGTAACTCTTTAAGACTATCACACCATTTGAGGTTTAAGGTCTGTAAATTACATAACCCACACAGTGATTCAGGTAATTCTTTCAATTTTTTATTGTTCTTCAAGTTAAGATATCTCAAGTGAACCAATTTTCCTATCTCATCAGGAAGTTCTTCAATTGAATTTCTGAATAAACCGTTACTCAAATTTAAAGTCCTTAGGCAAGTCAATTGATCAAACAACCTGGGCAAATATAGTCTTAGTGATGAGGTATCATGTTAGCTTGAGTCAATAAGGAGGCTACGCAACTTTCTGAAACGGAAAATATTAGGTTCTGTTGGTGCAGCTTCTTTACGAATCAATGTTCCATAGCGAGCCCTTTCACATGACAAGTCTAATTTTAACTCTTCAGAATCATGGTTTACTAGCATCACACATTCGGTTTTCATTAAAACTAGAAGAAAATCATGAATTAGATCATGCATTTTGTATTTTATAATATCGCTGTCTAGTTCATCCCCTCTAAAATCCTGAAAAAATGAACGCATATGTAGCTCATCAAAATATTCCTCACCAACAATCTCCATCTCTTCACACCGCACTCCCTTCAAGTAATCTTGCGCCATCCACAGCTTGATCAATTCATCTTTTCTTAAGATCATACCTTTCGGAAAGACAGCACAATATGAAATGCACTGCTTAAGAGCCGAAGGCAACTCATAATAACTCAAAAACAAGGGAGGGAAAAGATCTTGTTCAGCCTCTTCAAAGTCCCACATTTCACTATCCAATACATTTTGCCATTGTTCTCTGGTTCTCTTGAACCGCAAGAGACCACCTAGAATCTTCGCAGCAAGGGGCAAGCCCTGGCACTTTTCAGCAATTTTCCAACCAATATCATCTAAATTTTCACTTTCCTCTCTTGTCCTCCCATAGTATGCTCTACGGCTAAGTAATGACCGACATTCCTCTAGTGACAAAGTATTTAATAGAAATAAGTTTGGAGATGTTGTTCCCATTATTATAGCAACTTTTTCGTTCCGAGTGGTTATCAAAATTCTACTCCCTGGAGAGCAATGCTTGAGGGAGGTTTTCAATTGCTCCCATCTTGTTGCATCTTCACTCCACACATCATCCAACACGAGGAGTACTTTCTTCCCTGAAACATGGCTACGAATTTCCTGCAAGATGTTATCCTTTCCAACTAAATTCGAACTTTCGCCTTTAAATGCTTCAAGGATCTCTTTGGCAATCCTTATCTCATTAAAAGGGTCTGAGACACATATCCAGATTCTCTTATCAAAATGACATTCAACATCACTGTGATTGTAAACCAGTTGAGCAAGTGTCGTTTTCCCAATTCCCCCCATCCCCATTATAGATATGACAGGGAGCTTCAATCCTCCTCCACTACTATTCTCCGCCACCAACATATTCACTAGAATCTCTGTCTCTTGACACCTTCCATAAACTTCTTCATCATCTATGAAAGAGGCAGTTATTAGCCTTCGGGGTTCTTCAACTACCTTCTCCAACCCGAACTTATACCTATCTTTTTCAGTAGCTATACTATCAAGTTGTTCATTTACTCCATTTAGCTTGGATGCAATTTTATAGTATAGAATAGTTTGAAAGGTAAAAGGAGATAGAATTGCGCATCTTCTTCAGCAAGGGGAAATTTCTGGCTTCTTTTTGTTCTTTCTCAATCTGTGATTTCAGTTTCTCAGAATTCCACTCGTCCAACACATCATCAACATCATAGGCTACATCTTTCAGTTTCTTCAACCAATTTCTCACATTCGCATCCTTTACCTATTGAAAGGTAAGATAAGATTTACTTTAAGATAATCAGATGGGCAACATAAATCCCATTTAATATCTTGAATTCCAACAATTTCAGTAAGGAATCGAATACCACTATTTAACCCGCTTAAGTCCACTATAATCTCAAATCTAACACTGATCGTTTAATTTCCAGAATTAAAATTTCAAACCCTAAACACGGGATTTCAAATTCAATAATCCATTTTATTTTCCGCTTACACTGATATTTCGAGGAAGGTGCCCGAATTAGATTTTAAAATCAAACTTTATTCTTCTCCATGTTAGATATAAATATTATGTACGAGAGGAAAAGATACTAGGGCCCCATGATTGAAACAGTCAACTCAGAAATCCATATATAATAATCCACAAGACAAAAATAACCCACAAACTAATACTTCAAAAAAAAAAAGAATAGCGACAACATGTACCTGTTTTGATTCTGCATCTTGAAGTACTGATTGAATATCCTGAAAATGAGCAATCACTTTTCCCATTCCTTCCTCGAGAGCTAAGGCCAACTCAAAGTTGTGTTTTATCTCTCCAGGTATCATTAACAAGGAACTCAACTTCTCCAAAACGGCTGAAACAATTGATTTCGCCATTGCTTTTTTTTTTTATTCAGACTGAGTTTCTTTTTTTCTTTCCAAGTACCAACCAGGGTCCAAAGCAAACTAGAAAAGAAAAAATAAAACAAAAACTGTGTGCTCTTGCTCGTGGTTCGTGAAGGTATGAATTGGAGGACTTGCCTTTGTTTTTTATTACTTTGGGTTTTCTTTTCTTTGAACAATTACTTCTGTTTTTGTACGCGAAGTTCCATAAATAACTTAGGTAAGCTTCAACAGAAAGACAAAAACCGTCATAAATTAAGGCGGTGCCGTGCTTTCGTTGCCATCGAGGAAGTTGAACAAAGAAGAAAATAAGCATGATCGACCTAAATAAGAAAAAATGAAAAAATCGTTTTTCGCCTTTTACTTACTCTAGCTAGAAGTTTTTTTAATCGTTTTTCTCCTTTACTTATTCTAGAAGTTTACATAATACTAACATTGTTTTTCATCAATCAGAATTACCCATAGCTAGTTAGATTGAGGTCGAGTTGAATTAAAATTTTAAGCTCAATTATTAGGTTTGAGATTAGTTGGGCCCAAAAAATAAGTTTAAACTTTTGTTAAATTTTATCCGCCCATATTAATTTTTCTATTATTTTTAAAAAATATATAATACATAAATAATAATAAAAATATTAAAATAAATATTTTCTATTAAATTAAAAATAAATTTTAAAAAATATGTATATTTAAATAATATTAAGATATATGCAATTTAATAAGTAAATACATTTAAAATAATAATAAAATTAATAATAAAACAAGAGTTATACAATATTCAAATAATAACAATAAAATAATAACAATATAATGGTGAAATGATGGTAAAATAGTGAGAAAACAACAAGAAAATAACACTAAAATAGTAAAAATAGCAAAAAAATAGCATTTTTTCTCGAGCAAAAAAAAACCTTACCTAATGCTTAACCCGTTGTTTTTTTGCTCAAGCCCATTTTTTGAGCCTATATTTTTAACCAAACCGTCACACTTTTCGAACAGGTCTTTAGGTCAGGCCAGGTAACCCAACCCATAGACAGGTCTACCCATGGCCCCTCCCCAATCCTTAAATAAGAGGATAATGCGCTTCAACACACTCGAGCCCTAATCCTCCTATACTAGCAACAATACCCATGCCAATCAAGTTAAGACTCACTTGGCTTACATAATACTAATATGTTTGGATAAACATTATAATTGGTAAATCTCACTAAATTTAATGTAATTAAAGCATTCAATTACACTTTTCAATTTTAAAGCAAGAGTGTGAATTACATAATTACACAATTAATTACATTCGAATCCAAATTTAAAAATATATTTTTATATAAGTTATAAAAATTATATTATAGATTTATTCAAAAAATTTATATTATAGTTAAGAACACATAAGAGCCTTTGGGATGATTACAGCAAAAAATATATATTATATTATAAATCCTAAAAATATATTATAAAATAAATTATGTATTTTATAAAGCTATAGTAAAAAAAATTATTATTTAAATTTTAAAATATTTTATTATAAAAATAATTTACATGTTGTAATTTATTTATTTATTTATATAAAGTTATGGCCAAATATGGACCTAATTTATTTATATGTCCATGTTAATATACTTATTCATAAAAAAGGTTATAATTTTTTTATCATAGCTTATTTATAAAAGTAACTCTCTAAAGTTATGACAAAAAGTTATATTATTTATAACAAGTGTTATGAGACATTTTTTTATAAAGTTTATATATTATAAAATTTATAACTTTTACTTAATTTACGTGTTATAAAAATAGATATAAACTAGTATAAGTCTTTCTCTAAATTAAGTGTATTTGAGTTTTTATAATTGAAACTATGAACTATTTAGATTGTGAACTCAAATATTATAAAGTCGATGTTAATAATGTAAATAGAACAAGTTTTATCGCACCATATCATGGGGTATGATATCATTTAAGGGAATTGTGTCTGTCATAAGCATCATAAGCATCATAAAAAACTCCTGAACTCTTTAATTTGAGACATTCAAGTATTTAAGTTTTCTAAAAGAGAATCAAGATTGATTTTCAAACAATATTATCTCTAAAGTTTGAGCTTAAACTTTTTCTTTAAAGTATAATGTGTTTTATAAATAAATACACCCAACACTTATTGGTATAGCCATTCTTTGATTATTCAATAAATACTCTCATGTTTTCAATCTTATCTGTATGAAGGCTAAGATAGGTTAGGATAATGTTGTGCTACAGAACATAAAAAAAACTAGTTACTTGTAATTGGGAAATTGAGCTCAAGCATGTGTTTCAAGGAGGGAATTAATTAGCGAATCGAATGACAATCATGACTTTTAACCTTGAACCGGGTATTTGTGTTTTTCTATAACCACCAAATACAATTCTTCAAATTCTAAATGAAAATTTAAATATTTTTGTAATGCCTAAAAAAATAGCAGTTTAATTTTTTTAATAGTACAAGGATTTATGGCATATTTTAATATTTTTTAAAATGATTATAAGTTAAAAAATTATAAAAAATATTTTTATAAAAATTTATTAGTTTATTCTTAAATATAATTTAAATTTAGTAATAATACAAATAAAATATCAATTATTTAATTGAAAATTGAAAATCTCATTCTATATTTATTCCTTAAAAAATCTATACATTTATATTATTAATAAAACTCTTAATTAAATTGGTGTTACTCTCAATCTGATGTAATCAACTTGAAGTTGCTGTTCCGGGTCACCAACACGTTAAGTGGTTTCATAATAATATTATCCAGCAACCCATTCATATTTTAGGGCCAGGTCTTCATATATAAATTCAATCTTTTATTTCCAATAAGAAAAGATTTTTTTTTAAAAGAAACGAGCAAAACGAAGAAAGGAGTTACTATGGGGAAGTCGAGAGAAGAGCGACGAACCATTTTCTCTACTTTGCAGCCATGCAAACATGTCTGTTTCTCGTCGTAAGAATATTTCGACGAAAAACAGGCCAAGGGGAGATATACAGGCAAGTAAAACTGTCGATCTGAAGTTGAAATTTGACGCAAGAGCTAGATTTAGGTGTAGAATCAGAATATGGGCACGAATAGGAAGGAATTAGAGAGTTTTGTTGTCAGTGTAGCTGTTGTTAGTAACGCCATCATCACGGTATCGTTGCCTCAATGCCACTCTTACGGTACGTTTGGTTCATTGTAATGGAATAGGGCTATAATTGAATAAAGCTGTAATTGAATAGAGCTGTAATTGAATAGAGTTGTAATCAGTAATTCAACTGTTTGGTTGAATGAAATGGAATAGAACTGTAATAGGATTCTTGTGTTTGGTTGAATGGAATGATGTTGTAATAGCATAAGGAAAAAAATTAAAATGACCAGAATACCCTTAGCAGAATTTTTTTTAGCTAGATGATTACTGTTATTGTTATTAAATAAGATTATTATTAAAAATAATTTAATAATAAATAATAAATAATTTAACCATATTTTAACATAATTATCATTAAATATAATTTAATAAAAAATTTAATTTAATAACATTCTTAATATAATTATTATTATATGAATTAAAAAATCAAAATATATAATACTATAAAAAAATATATAATCTACTTTATTATTTTTAAACTGTAATACATATTTAATGTGCTAAAATATCATTAGTGAAACAAATAATTTAATTATTCTACAATAAAAAAACAAAATATTAGAAATAATAAATAACTTGAGAATTATATTTCACATCCAAGCATAATATTCATATATTAACAAAAAGTTACAAGCTAAAAGTTTTAAGAACCAAGTCGATAGTCAAATTGATTTTACCACTAATTTATCAATGAATTAATTGAATAAATTATTAAAAATTTATAAAAATAATATTTATAAAAATTAAAAACCGACTAACTAGTTTTTTTAACCTAATTCAACAATTTATACAAATACATAAGGCAACCAATTTGATGCCTTTTCCAACTTGATACCCAACCTAAGGCAACCAATTTGATGTCTTTTCTAACTTGATACCCAACTAATTCCTGATTAAACCAACCAATTTGATCAAATTCGAACATCCATGATTGACCAATTTGATCAAATCGAAACAGATTCATGAATTTATTTGATAATCAAACTCGAAAATGGTTGAAGGAAATAAACTTTCCAATCATTCTGGTAATTAATTATTGTAGGCATGATCCAATGAACATCAAATAAGTCCTTTCTTCATCAATGAACTTTGTCTGCTGGGAATGAGGCAAAGCATTTATCACTTACACTCAGCTGATAGAAGAGCATTAGCTTATTAAACAAAAAGATTCAGAAGCAAATCATACTATAGTTGAATTTGAAGTTAAATACAGATTCTTTTAATAAAAGAGGAAGTGGATGAAGATTTTGCAAGGCTTAAGCTGCCCTTTTTTTCTTCTTCTTTTATAGTTATACTTGGGATAGGGTTCCCATCTTCCATAGTTAACAGAAATATTATTCCTTGTACCGCAATGGATTGGTTTAGTATTGTTATATATGGCATCAACAACTTCATCACACTAACTTAAGAGTGTTAAAACATTAGATATAAAATAAAAAATAATTATTATAAATTTAAACTTACTACGAATGAAAAACATTTTCCTTATTGTTATCACAAACAAATCATATAAATAACTAAATATTAGCAATTAAAATTAGTTTATTACTAACAGCTCATATATTAAAACCTACCATTTTTAGTTAATTTGATTATGTTCATTTTTTTCTTTTTCAATGTACTAAGATTTAGGAATTATATCAAGAGATTACGATGAATATGCTCGTGTATGTACTTGGTATGATTCAAAACTCATAACGACCAATGCAGACAAACAGTGATAGGAACTCCATAGTAGATAAAACACATACAGACAGTGACATCGCATTTACTCCATACTAGAACAACCACAGATTTTACACAAGTTCTGCACTTCCTTGGTATGAAGAGGGAGGAGCCTGGTACAAAAATAGACTGTTTCCACCATAAAGAGGTGAAAGGAGACTGTAATAATAAAATAATTCCGATAAAAGAATGTTTCTTCTCCCTCTTCTCCCGGTATATGAAAATGGGATCCTAACCAATAGTTTTTATTCTCATGTGAATGATATTCTATTTTCACTATGAATTTAAATATCCCCCTTCTATTCTTCGGAAACCTTGAAAAAAGTATATGATAAAATCAGGTTGTTTATACCATCCATTCGGGCATCTGTTTCAAACTCAGGATCTATGTAGAAGAAAACCTGCAAGAAAGTACAGGTTAGTTGACGATCACCAACAAGTTTTTCCTTTTCAACAATAAAAAGACTTATAGGCATGTCAATCTGCTCTCCAGGAAGAAGACGCTGCTCCTCAATGCAAAAGAACTGGATTTTATTGAAATAAACAGCAGCCTGAAGAGGAACACGAACAAGCAAGAAACCAAGTCAAAGTTTTAAGGCTTGTGATATGATAATGACAAACATTACCAGCAAGTTAATGTGTTCCAATGTAATCAATTTTTTCGCCCTAAAGGTTTTTTTGCTTCCATTTTCTAGCTTATCATCTCATAACAAGCTCATTGTCTTTCGCCTAATGTTTCTTTGGTCATCCAATTTGTAGAAAAGGATAATCAAACTATGTAAAATAAAAAATAAAAAAAATTAGAGGATAAAGAAAGCCAAGTATTGGTACAAACATATGAAAACAATTGTGTGGTTCGAAAGTGAGCTTTAACCTGCCTCACGGGCCCATCTTCAGGATTGGAATTCTATCTTAGCTATTGGATATTTTAGGCCTATCTTACATAAATATTATTTCCTTTTTTACTTGCAAAAGGAAAATTAAAACAAGAGTTGATTGTAATAATTTTATCTCAAAATTGAAGATACCCTCATCAAAAAATATTCCGATTAAATTAACAGTTGTAATACAGACTCTTCCTAGCTAAGACCATTAGAAAAACAATTTTGCAGATTCACCTATTGTGACACCTAGAAGCCCCAATGGCAAACTATAAATATAAAATAATGAGGTTAGGCATAGACTCATGCGGGCTCCACTGAAAAATTCTAGAAATAAATTTAGACACGGAGTGAGAAAGAGAAAAGGAAGTGTATGTCATGGAATCTATGACATGCACAAGAGGATAAATGAGTAGCAGAGCTCAGCAGACAATTTTCTCAATCCAAACTAGAAATGTAGTAACAAGGATATGACAAAGAATAAATTATTTGAACAATAATATTGAAAGGAAGACTACTAAATCATGCACATAATTCAAGCCTAAACAGCACAAGTCAAACCTAAGCTAGCAAGAAATGGTTAAAAAGCCTAACGGCTCACACAACCAAATAACGTTTGAGAGGTTGACAAAGATCTAAACAAACACCAATAACTTAACTTTAGAAATAACAAATTTCAAAGATCCAAATTTCATAATGGAGCATGAGTAAGTATCAGTACCTTCATTGGGGTGACATTATAAGTAGAGACACCAGTTATGTTTTGAACTTCGGTTTTCATCAGTATAAAAAGCAAGAGCACTTTCTCCAGGCTTGACTCTCACCTAGCAGAAAAATAAAAAAAATAAGAAAATAATTGATAAAAGAAGCACTCTACAGTGCCCTAAAACAACAGAGAAGTTAAGAACCTCTCTTTGAGTTGGAACAAATTTCTACAGCATTCCATCCGCCACATCAGCATTGAATTGCACTACTATCTCTCTAAAAGGATAAGAGAAAATTTCTCAAACAAAGGCATAGAAGTACAAGAAAGATCATATCGTGATGCGAGTCTAACATATTCATAATAGCATCTTTAGAAATGCATGAATTGAATTGAACAAACAGGCTGATGTGAAATGATGAATGATACTAAAATTTACCACCTCATTCCTATTTGTTACCCTTTTGTAAAAAAGTCGCATCTATATATAAATAAAGAGTATAATCGGAAGGGAGTGATACCCTGCAATCAATCTTATGACACCTTTTATGGTTTTACCTCATAAAACATCCCATTCCCTTCTTGATTTGTTTCAGAAATAACATACTAAGACCATTATTGGTTTAAGTTGTTTCCCCATCATACTCAAATGTTTCCTGTAACAAACAAGTTTCAACGTTTTCCCATCATTTTTCTAATAAGAAGAATGGTAACCGGTTTCTCATTGAGGGAATGACTTCATGCTCTAAAACACTTTAAAAACAATAACAATAATAATAAATAATCATGATTACAACTAGCCAAATAAACATATACATATCTAAGCAGAAAATGTCAAAAAGTAGAACTGAGAATGTTACAAGCAGAAGCAAACCACAGAACCAGGTTTAACACATAAAACAGTACAAAAACTAAGCATTGAAATAGAATCACAATAAAATTAACAGAAAGGACATTATGAAGATAATCATGAAAAATATAGATGAAGATAAGCTCTTACATCCAAAGCCTAGAAAGCGCACCTTGTTACTACTGTCCCATCTTTTTCATGCCGAGCAATCTTTTCTTCAACACTCTAAAGAAAACAAGTATATGTTCTGGTTGAAAACCAATAGAAAAAAAGAAGAAGAAAAGCCTGAAAATAATAAAAGGATAGGATAAAAAATAGCACAAATGCCAATAACTTTTCCACAGCATATATATATAGCAGACTAAAGGCCAACAACAGTCTACCAGTTCCAAATTCAAAGGAGCAAAGCAGTGTTTTCACATAAAAGAAACATATGATATGGTACCCACTATCAAACTAATCAAAAGCATCGACTAATTTGCTCAAAAAGGACCAAATTTTGAGCATGAACGAGTCGAATAAAAGTAACCCATATCAAAACTAAGGACATAAAGCTTGAAATAAAATGATGAAATTAATAAAGAGAGTTTTATACCTTGGAAAGGGTATTAGCCAAAACTGAGGATGGAATCCCAAATTAGTATTTGTAGCGTCTTCTCCTTGGTTTCAGCCTTGGGGCTTCTGGGAAAGTTGGAAGCTTGAAAGCGTGGGTAGCTGAAAGAAAGGAGCCGCTTTAGCCTTCACAGGAAGCTAGACGAAAGCAAAGGGAAAAATAAAACTAAACAATAGGGTTTGTCAAAGGGTTGGTAAGGATAGAAGTAGGGATTTAAATAGCGGTCCGTTACCGAAATAGCGGCCGTTATATAGCGGTAACGGCACCGTCCGAAACCGTTACTGCCGAAACCCGCTATAACCGCAATACACAATAAGTAATGTAAAATTCACGACCGCGATACCCGCAGTGACTGCAATAGCGTCCGTTATGTCCGCGACCGCGACAAACACGACGCGACTGAAAACGCGACCGCGACCGCAATTTAAATCACTGGATAGAAGCATGAAAAAGAGAGAGATGGTTGGAAGGAAATAGGAAGAAGAATGAAAAAAAGAAGATGATTCAGACGTGACAATGAAAAAGAGGAGAAGTTTCGAAGGAAATGGGAAGAATGAAAAAAAGAAGTTGCTTCAGACGTGAGAACGAAAAAGAGGGAGAAGGGTAAAGTTGAAACTCACACACGCTGAATGGGTATTCCGTGGATAGAGTGCTGAATGGTAAACGATAGTTTTGCCTTGAATAAGGCTGTATAGAATATGGCTGTAATATAGCCTATTACAACCAACCAAACGATGGAATAGGGATGGGCCACTGAATTCACCTGTAATGGTTTAGCATTAAGCCAACCAAACATACTGTTATATGTGTCACTACTCACTATCCTCCTTTTTATTTTAAAAATTAGGGTAAAAGATGGATTACGTCTAAAATATTTTTACTTCAAAAATATTAATTTATCTAGTGGGGTCAAAAAAAATTAAATCAGAATTAAATTGTATATTTTTATAATAATAAAAATATAATTTCATTATTTTAATAGTTTATATCTTGATACATTTTAAATGTTTAAATTAAATTTTTATTATCTTTGAAGAGACCAAAGTCCTAAATAGAAAATTTTTCATTTTAGGGTAGGACACCTACCTACCCGCTTAGCTCCGTGACTGCATTTATCACTTAAATTTTAACAAAGATAAAATGTTTCCATAAATTTTAGATAAAAGCATTGTTATTTGTATCATGTGTTTTTTCTTTTTGTTATTTTCTTAATTTCCTATACTCTTAGTTACAAAATAATGAAAATTAATTATTTTAGAATTGTATTGAGTCCTCATTAAATTATATTTTACTTCAAGTAAGATTAAATATTTTATATTTATATTTAATTCAATTATATAGTAAATTTGAGATTAATTTATTAAATTACTTTTATTTAAATACAATCTTAAAACATTTTAATGAAAAATAAATGATGTAAATATAAAAGCAAAGAAAAAAATTCAATTCATCCTGAATGTGATATATGGGTTAATATTTGGTATATTAACAATGTATTTTTTCAATTCCATAAGAATGATTATAAAACTACCACATGTCTTATTTCATGTATTTATATATATTCTATATTTTACCATACATTATAGAACACTCATCATGAACCTAACTTTGCTTATGGGTCTAAAAACTCTTTTATATATATATTTCAATATTTTACTATATCTTATAAGACACTCATCATCATCCTAATCTTACTTATGAAATCTAAACATTCCACATATAGTGTACTAAATATTTTAAAAGATAAAAGAAAAGACAAAAAGAAAGTATAATTATCATTTGGGTTAGTATTTGATACATTGACAATATATTTTTTATTATTCTACAAGTAGTTTTCAAAATAGTCATATGTCTCCTTTTTTAAATATTTTAATATACCCTTATAAAACACTTGTTAACTCGTGAATCTACTTGTGGAGTCTAAAAACTCCACTAACAATGTGCCAAATATGTTCTCTTATCATTTATGATAAATTTTTTAATAAATAAGCTTACATATATTAAATGAAAAGTACATTGGGTTTAAGATCTAGATAAGCTTATATTATAAGACAAAGGCATAGCTAAGGGCTAGCAAAGGCCTTAACCCCTTAAAATGAAAAATTTTCTATTTAGATTTTTTAAAAATTTAAAAATTGTAAATTAGTAAAGGTAAAATTGCACTTTGACCTCCCTAAAAATGATAAAATTTTGATTTAATCCTTTAAAATTATAAATATTTAGGCTATTAAAATAGTAAAATTATATTTTTACTATTGTAAAAATTACAATTTAATTTCGCTCCCCAAAAGAATTTTCTAGCTTCTCCCCTGTTATAAGAGTTAGCATTTGGTATACTAATAGTGCATTTTTAATTCCAAAGCAAACTTAAAAAATTATCATGTGTCTCATTTCTTTTATATATTTATTCTTTTAATATCTTACTATACCCTATATAAGACACTTATCATCATCCCAACTGATGCGTCGTTGAGAGCACCAAAAATATCCTATTCCCTGTAAAATAGTAAAAATAATAGTAAAGGGGAAGTAGGGTCAATCCTCAGGGAACGGATTGTACGAATGCCCGTTTCTTGAAATCCCAATTTCTTGGCCAAGAAAACCTGCGTTCCTAAAAAATAAAAAATAGAATTAAGAATCTGAAAAAATAAAAATAGAATTTAAAGTGAATTGAAATTGCGAAATTAAATAAATTGCAGAAATTAAAAAAAAGAGGAATATAAAAATAGATAGAGTTGGGAAAAGAGAAAGTTTCTTATGTGGCAAGATTCCAGCCTCCGGTTGTCTCGTTCCGCCTTGGGTTCAATCCTTAGTTTTTAAATAACCCTTCTCGAGCAGGATAAGCCAGTTATAGTGGAAGAGGACGCCTACGACCACCAGCTCCAAGGATTTGGACTTAAGATTTGGCGGAGCCTAACTCTAGCCAATAATCGCTTTTATGAGACTATTTAACTCAATGTTTATTGATTATAACATTCAATAACACATTTATGAAATTCTCAATTTAGCAATGAAAATATCACTTTAGTTTGAATAACAACATCGTCCTGATATAAATACACTACCACTTATCCATTTACTTTAATTCTTTTGGGCCCATTTGTCACTTACCATCCTTAATCAAATTAGGGAACGGTCACGGAAAATTGAGTACTTCACTTTCACTTTGCCAATAGTATAACTATGGTCTTACGTATGATCACTTATCACTTGTCCCTGATCAGATAAGTGTAGCCACCTATCACTTTGTTTCTTGATCAGATAAGTGTAGCCACTTATCACTTTGTTTCTTGATCAGATAAGTGTAGCCACTTATCACTTTGTCTCTTGATCAGATAAGTGTAGCCACTTATCACTTTGTCTCTTGATCAGATAAGTGTAGCTAAAGCTATCACTTATCACTTTGTCTCTTGATCAGATAAGTATAGCCGAAGCTATCACTTATCACTTTTCACTTGTCACTTGATCAGATAAGTGTAGCCGAAGCTATCACTTATCACTTTGTCACTTGATCAGATAAGTATAGCCGAAGCTATTACTTATCACTTTCCACTTGTCACTTGATCAGATAAGTGTAGCTAAAGCTACCACTTATCACTTTGTCACTTGATCAGAAGTACTCAAATCCGGCGTTCCGCTCAATTTGATCATTTATTCATATATCAGGCTTACCAACATGTGTTAATTCATAAACCATTCATGGTATTATTTCATGCCAAATCATATACTGAATATACCATACACACATACTATGAAACTTTATTTTCACACATGAGCTTAAACCATGACCAATAATGCACAAAAATAAGCATCATTCATATTTCATCGTTTATGAGTTATAATCAAACATATGACCATTTATACACGAATCATTCATATATTTCCCAATTTTCCTCCTCCTCCTCTCCATTCCACATCCTTAATGTGTATAACACACTTAAACAACATTAACCATAATTTCAACACTCACTAACATGTATATTCAAAGCTGTTTATCCGAGTCAGAGCCACTAAATTATTTTTATCCGGAGCTACAGAGCTCCAAATTAAGATCCGTTAATTTTCCCTGAAACTAGACTCACATATCTTCATACCATAAAATTTTCATAATTTTTGGTTCAGCCATATAGTACAGTTTATTCTTTAAAATTTCCCCTGTTTCGCTGTCTGACAGTTCCGACCACTCTTCACTAAAAATTAATTATCTCATTGTACAGAATTCGGATGATGTTTTAGCTTGTTTCTTCTAAAAATAGACTCATTAAGGATTCTAACCATATAAACTATAACTCATAATCATTTCTGTACAATTTTTAATGATTTTCCAAAGTCAGAACAGGGGAACCCGAATTCATTCTGACCTTGTCTCACAAAATCTATTATATCTCATGATTTACAATTCCATTGCTCACGTCATTTCTTTTATAAGAAACTAGACTCAATAAGCTTTAGTTTCATATTTTATTCATCCTCTAATTCAATCTCTACAATTTTTGGTGATTTTTCAAAGTTACACTACTGCTGCTGTCCAAAACTGCTTTAGTGCAAAATGTTGATTTCCATTTTGCCCCAAATTTCACAGTTTATACAATTCGGTCCTTTCTCAATTAACCCCTCAATTAATCTAATTTTCTCAATTAGTACTTTACTAGACATTATAAGTTGTTACACAAATATTGAAATTCAGAATTTCCACATATAACTCTATCTTCAAACTCTTTTACTATTAGGTCCCAAACATTCACTTTCTATTCAATTCTTTCAATAAAATCAGCATATGAACAATTTAAAGCTCTAATTTCATGCTAAATCATCATATACTTCCAGCACATATTCATATCAACTTTCAACTTCTTTCATAAAATCAAAAACTAATGGATTTAACAAGTGGGCCTAGTTGTAAAAGTCATAAAAATACAAAAATTTCAAGAAATAGTCAAGAATTGAACTTACTTGTAATAAAAATATGAAGAACCAGCTTGAAGAAGCCCTTCCATGGTGTTTTAGCTGATGAGAATTCAGAAAAATGAAGAGAAATCTAGATAATTCCACTTGGGTCCTAACTTTATTAAGCAAATTTTGCAATTTTCCAATTTTGCCCTTAATTCTCCTTACTTTCTTGCTGATTTCATGCCTCTGCCGTCCAGCCCAAATAGACCTTGGGTCTATTTTCCTTTTAAGCCCTCTTCCTTTTATCATTTAAGCTATTTAATCATTTCCCAAAATTTTGCATTTGTTACAATTTAGTCCTTTTTGTTCAATTAATTATCGGAACTTTAAAATTTCTTAACGAAACTTTAATACTAACTTTTTAACACTCCATAAATATTTATAAAAATATTTATGGCTCAGTTTAAAATCCCCGAGGTCTTGATACCTCATTTCGATTCTAATTATTTTAATATTTATTTCTAGTGCACTATTCACTATTTCAAAAATTTTCCTAACTTCATATTTAACTTATACTTACTAAATTAATAATATTTTCTACCCATTTGTCGAATTTAGTGATCTCGAATCACCGTTCCAACACCTCTGAAAATTCAAGCCATTACATTTTTTTTCGTCGGATTTGTGGTCCCGAAACCACTGTTCCGACTAAGCCTAAAATCAGGCTATTACAACTCTCCCCCTTTAGGGATTTTCGTCCCCAAAAATCTTACCAGATGGTAGGTTAATGATTTACTTCCACAGTATATTTCAAATTCACACATGATTTTGGATTTTCATATCTTTTACAGAAAATCACATAGATTCATAAGAAAATCAGGATAGCGATATTTCAGCATCTGAAGCTACACAAAGTATCGAAAAATTACAATCCATATAGAATGATATCCATTTTGATAACCTGAGTAGTTTTCAGAACTATCAAATATTTCTCTCTTTTTATATTGTCCTCATTTTCTAATTCATTCACTTTTCCGACCACATTATTATTCTCCCATACACGAACTTCTGTAACACTACACTCGTAAGCTTATTCAACCAAAATCTCACAAATTTCATTGTAACATTTTACTAATATGGGGGTGAGTGTAGTAAAGCCTCAAATTTATCTTACACATAAATGCGCATAACACATACCATCACAAATAGCCAATTCATTACTAAGTTCACATTCTCAAAGCATTTAATAAACATTTGCTTTTAATCACTTTTGTTCTCAACACAAAATTCTAACTCAAATCACTAATTCACAATCAAAATTTCTATATAGCATCATAATCCAAATATCATAACTCATATGCTTGTATAATTATAACATTCATCAATAAAAAAATGTTTTATTCTTTGATCCATACCTTTATGAGTTTCAACTCATAATCAATACATTTTCACTCAAACATTTTAGTATTTATTTCTATACTATTAGAATTAACTCAGTTGAAAAACATATCTGTCTCATCAAGATAATTTTCGTCATAGAACAATACTGATAAGGGGGTAATGGTGAAGTCATAAATCTTTCAACTTGCTCTCATAGATACATATATATATATGATTTTGTATTCATCATCAATGTAATACCATCATAACCACGTAATTCATTCCAAGCAAATTAACACATCTATTTATTACAAATGTTTTCTGTCACTCACAATTTCACACAACGAATTTACTTACTCAAGCTCAACGTTAATATCTAATTAAATTCCAATACTTGGCTTCTATTTTACTTACTGACATTTGCCAAATTAGAGAACGTCTTACGGAATTGAGTACTTCGTTTTCTCAATGCCATAGTCCAACTATGGTCTTACACGTAATCACAAATCACATACCGATGCCATAGCCCAACTACGGTCTTACACGAAATCACATATCACTTACCGATGCCATAGCCCAGCTATGGTCTTACACGGAATCACATATCACACATATCACTTACCGATGCCATAGCCCAGCTATGGTCTTACACGGAATCACATAATCACATGTTCACATGTTGCCATGGTCAAACCATGGTCTTTTCCGTCAATTCATCACATATCACTGAACGAAAGTACTCATTCCTGCGTTCTACTCAATTTGACTTCCAATTCAATTTTTCATACTATTATAATATTCATGGTTTAGACATAAAACAAAATATCTTATTATCTTTAATTTAACAATTAAACATAAGATTCTATCATATGAACATACTAATTTCACTTATTCAAGCAGATGTACATACACACGTTCCATCTATTTAAGTAAATTTGCTTATCATATTCACTTAATCAAATATGTTGAGCACATAGCATTATATAATCACCAACATACTTGGATGAGCTTGTCACAACATAAACTTTTCTATAAGCCTATGAACTTACTAAGCTTTTCTATAAGCTTACATGTGTGTGTTTATTGTTTTTGTAGATTAACGTATTTATACATTCGGAGGATCGGATCTACATCAAGAATCACACTATCCAGATATACTCCGGTAGTTTATGTTAAGCAACTTTTTGGATTTATATGGCATGTATAGGGAATTGAAGTAAAAGTAAATTTGAATGTTATGGTTGCGTTAGATATCGAAATATATACATGTTTTTAGTTTGAAATGGTTGATTGGTTGAACTTAATTAGTATTTAAATGAAGTAGATAAAATACTGGAATTGGTTGTGATTTGAAATTTGCAGGGAAGGTTAGACAATTATAAAGGGGTTATATTGAATTTTTTTAAAAAAATTGCAATGGAGCAGTTCTTGGACAGCAGCATTGATGTAACTTTTAAAAATCACCAAAAATAGTGGAAATAGAATTAGAAGTTGAGTGAGATATGAAATTAAAGCTGAAAGAGTCTACTTTCATATAAAAGAAGTTGAGTAAGCAAAAGAATTATATACTTTTAGATATTTGAATTTTAGTGAAACAGGGCAAGAATGTTTTTGAAGTCCCCTGTTCTGACTTTAGAAATTCATTAAAAATTGTACAGAAGGAATTATGAGTTATAATTTATATGTATAGATTCCTTAATGAGTCTATTTTCAGTAGAAATAAGTTTAATCACCATATGAAGCCTTTAATAAGATATAATTAAATTTTAGTGATGAGTGGTCAGGATAGTCGATTAGTGAAACAGGGGAGACTTCAACTAATAAACTGTACTAATTGGCTAAAGCAAAAATTCTGAAAAATTTATGGTGAATAGATATATGAGTCTAGTTTCAGGGAAAATTTACGGATATAAATTTCGAGTTCACCTCTTCCCAATGGAAAATATCACGCCGTTTTGTCTCTTGGATTCACCAACCTCTGACGCAGAAAGCTAACGAACCGACTGTGCAATCTTCCCAAAACGTATAAAGCGGTCGTTCCTTGCACAAGTTGAAAAGATCACCTATTAAGGGACATGGACGGAAGCGTCAGTCCCGTAATGCGGAGAAGCGATGAATACCCTGTTGAAAAGGCTAAGCGCGGATTCTAAGTCTCATGAACCTTTTTGGGGAATTTTGACAACCTTCGGCTAGATTGGTTTAGTGACTCATTATTTTTGGGAAAGAAATAAATATAATATAAATGGAATTTTTATTGAAGAAAATATGGAGAGAACAAAAAGACAGAGTTTTCAGAGAGTGTGTGTTTACAGGAAAAAAAGAAATGTCAAATATATGTCACTCTATCCCCTATTTATAGTACTAGAAAACCTAGTCTATTCCTAATGAAATTCTAAAAGATAAATACAAATAAATAAAGATAAATTAAATTAAATCCTAAAATTTAAATCTAAATAAAAATCCTTAATAATTATCCTAATATAATTGAAATTAAAATAGATTCTTGTGCTATAAAATCTCTTCTTTTGCATTTCAGTCCTTGGGTCTTCCGTATTTGCATTTTTGGCACCATTTCTCTCTTTCTTTGCATGTTGGCCCATTATATATTCAAATTCGCACTTTTTGCCTTTAAATTTCCTCTTGCCTCCAATTTAGTCCCTAAAAGATAAAAGACCACAAAATAATCCAAATTAGTAGGATCATACTCAAAATAAGCATGCAATTAGCACATAAAATATGTCATTTTAGAGTATTATCAAATTCTCCCTACTTAGCCCATGCTTGCCCTCAAGTATGGTTTGTATCCACTGGAAAAATTAAATCCTGCCATGAAAGAAATACTACTCCAAAGTTTTATAAAAATTAGTCAAAATGCATATGAAAAATAAAGAGAACCCTTAGCTTGCTTTAAGTAAAATTTGGAAAAAGTATTCCAATTAACAGAAACAAAAATTAAGATCAACTTGGATTATTTCATGAAAATTAGGTAATTTACCAAACCTATCAAGACACCTTATTTATTTCTCCTTTAATCCCCCAATTTTATTAATACCTCCTTCTTCTTTTTTTCTTTTTTTAAATTTTATTTATTTATTTTTACTTAGGAATATATTGAACCTTTTGATGCGAAGAGAGATGACAGCCAAGCACCCCACCCTGGTTACTCAGCCCAACACATTCCTAATTTTTATTTTTCTTAAGAACATATCAAACCTTTTGACGTAAAGAGAAATGACAGCCAAGCACCTCACCCTGGTTACTCAGCCCAACACATTCTTAAAAATTAATTCCGGGTAGCGGAGTTTTACCTAACACATCACAAAACCTTTTGACGCGAAATAGAATGACAACCCAAGCACTCTACCCCGGTTACTCAGCTAGTCACGTCTTAAGCTGCACTCATAACCACAGAAACATTATTATTATTAAATGAAATTTTAATTTTGGAGGACTTAGGAGCAACAATCAAGTGTCAAGAATAAGTTTTAGCAATTACCTCAATAGTCATGAACATATTTTGAGCATGCAACTGTATTAAGTGTCCTCTTGTATTTAGATTTAATCAAATTTACCAAAATTAAGATAGGGTTAACTCCATGAATCATAATTATTTAAACTAAAAGAAATAAAACAGTGGAGATGAAATCTATCAAGCAAAATCATAATTAACTCAGTAGATAAGAATCATGCATGTGGGTCAAACAATGGGCAAGTCATGGTCAAATTCTTGGGCATGAAAAGAAGCAGAATATTCTTTAAAAAAAATTCAAATCAGCATCTAAAACGACAGAAATAATGATGAATGTCTCCCCCTACTTAAAACACATAGTCCTCGATGTGAAATAAATAAAATAGATAGGTAGAAGAAAAGTTTAGAAGAACTCCCCATGTAGTTACTATCGTTCGTGTATTATGGTAATGAGTTCTTCCTATTGTTGCTTCGGTTTACCTAGACAAAAGAAGGGAATTTTATTAATATCTAAAAATAATAAATAATAAAATAATAATAAAAAATAAAATAAACTAAAATAAAATAAAAATAAAAATTGGGTTGCCTCCCAATAAGCGCTTGTTTAACGTCGCTAGCTTGACGCCCCAACTAATATTGGGGCTGTTCCAGCTGAATTCTTTCATTCGTATGGGCTTGGAAATTCTCATTTTTTATCACGCCCACCATATTTGTGTTTAATCGTTCTTGCGCCCCTTTCTTTGGTTTCATATTTTCCTCCAAGGGGTTGATCCCTTTTAAGTCTGCAATGGTCTCATCATTCTCCAAAAATATGCATTCGAGATGCTCAGGAAGTGGTTTTAATTTCAGATCTGGTGCCTGTACAATAGAAGGTAGAAGTTTAGTATTCATGGGAGCCAATAATTTATTAATAGATTTAAAATCATTAAACATCATTTTAGATTTATCTCCATAAGATGACTCAAAAGTTTTTTCTACTGATGAGTCAATTACGTCAACACGGTTTACGTCCAAGACTTCACTTGGGTGACTAATAGTGCCATAAACGTTAAACTTCACGATCCCCCCGTCAAACTCCATCGTGAGGGTTCCGCTTCGTACGTCAATCTTAGTATTTGCAGTACTAAGAAAAGGTCGCCCTAACAAGATGTCTGAAGACCAAGGAGCATTATTCTCCTCCATTTTTATCACATAGAAATCTGCAGGGAAGATAAGCCCATTGACTTTGACTAATACGTCCTCGAGGACTCCTTCAGGATGCACAATGGACCTGTCTGCCAACTGAATGATAACACCTGTCTTTGTCAAAAAATCCATGTTAAGTGATTCATAAATAGAATAAGGCATAACATTTATGGAGGCCCCTAAATCACACATGGCCTTTTTGACCCCCAAATGGCCTATTTTGCATGGTAGAGCGAACATACCCTTATCTTTGCATTTTGCCGGCATTTTTCGCTGTAACACTGTGGATACATTCTCACCAACACTTACCTTTTCATTACCTGTTAGTTTTCGTTTGTTGGTGCAGAGTTCTTTAAGAAACTTGGCATATCGCGAAATTTGTCTGATGGCATCCAATAGTGGTAAATTGATCTCGACATTTCTGAATGTTTCAAGTATCTCCTTGTCTTCCTTACTTTTTCAACACTGGTTTAATCGTCCTGGGAATGGAGGTTGGATTTTTGGCAATGGGGGTTTTGCTCGGACCTATTCGTTGCTTTCGGGATTTTCCTGGGTGATTTCTTGGCCAAGATTCCTATCAGGAATTGGTTCTAGTGCCTTTCCACTTTGCAACATAACTGCATTTGCATTTTACCTCGAGTTTGGTTCTGTTTGTGACGGCAGCTTCCCTTGAGAACTCATCTTCTCAATTGATGTGGTCAATTCTCTTATAGACGCTTCAATTTTCTGTTGAAAATTAAGCATATTAGCTGCTAATTTATTGACCAATGTTTCTAGAGAATTACCTGAATCTTGTGGCTGCTGTGGAGCCTGATTTTGGTATGGCTGGTTGTATCGTGGGTTGGCCCCATAACTTAAGTTAAGGTGATCCCTCCATCCTGGGTTATAGGTATTAGCGTAAGGGTTGTATCGCCTTTGTGGTGGTCCAGGAAAATTTCCCACAGCATCTAAATGAGCCATAGTATCATCATTCAAACTAGGACATGCATCAGTTGTATGTTCAGGGGTAGCACATATTCCGCATAACTGGGCTGTCTTTATTTTTCTACAACAAGAGAATTCAAAATATTAGCAATTCTATCAACTTTATCTTCTAAGGTCAAATTACTTAGCTGATGAACCCTTCTAGGGGGATCAGGGTTGGCTCGGAACTGCTGAGTATTTACAGCCATTGTGGAGATTAAGTCTCTTGCTTGTTGTGGAGTCATGTTGACTAACGCTCCTCCACTCGCGGCATCTACCATATTCATCTTCGTGGGTTTCAAGCCTTCATAAAAGTATTGGAGCAAAGACTATTCCGTTATACCGTGTTATGGGCAACTTGCACACAACTTCTTAAATCACTCCCAATAGTAGTAAAGAGTCTCTGCGTGTTTTTTCCTTATACCCACGATTTCTCTTCTTAACTCGGCTGCATGCGACGCTGGAAAAAACCTGTTGAGAAATAAACGAGACAGATCAGCCTAAGTCATTACAGATCCAGGAGGTAAATAGAATAACTATTCCCTAGCAGAATCTGCTAAGGAAAAAGGGAAAGCACGCAGGTTAATTTGATCTTTAGTTACCCCCTGAGGTTTCATACTAAGGCAAACCATATAGAATTCTTTCAAATGCTTGTGGGGATTTTCGTTCTGTAACCCCTAAAAAGTTGGCAGTAGTTGGATCAAGCCTGACTTTAATTCAAAATCAGTATCCATAGTAGGATACGCGATGCATAGTGGAAGTTGTTCCGTCAGCGCTTCGGCCAGTTGCCGAATTGTCTGAGTCATATGTTGAGGTGCTAAATTAGAGTTTTCTTCAACCCTAGTGTTAAGTACTTCTTCTGAGGAATCGACTTCTACTTTTTCGCCTTCAAAAGATTGAGTAGGGTTTTCGTTAACCCTAGACTCTGTTTCGTCGTCGATTCTGATTTCTGGCGATAGATTACTTTGAGTCCCAACCACCGCTGACTGCTTTTTTCTTAGCTTTGTTTCCTTGCAATTAGCTCTCGCAGTCTTTTCAATCTCCGAATCAAACGCAAGAGTTCCTGGAGCAGATCTTGGTCATAAGAAACAAAAAACAAGATTAGTACGTTACCGATCCCCGGCAATGACGCTAAAATTTGATGCGTCGTTGAGAGCACCAAAAATATCCTATTCCCTGTAAAATAGTAAAAATAATAGTAAAAATAATAATAAAGGGGAAGTAGGGTCGAATCCTCAGGGAACGGATTGTACGAATGCCCGTTTCTTGAAATCCTTGACAATTTCTTGGCCAAGAAAACCTGCGTTCCTAAAAAATAAAAAATAGAATTAAGAATCTGAAAAAATAAAAACAGAATTTAAAGTGAATTGAAATTGCAAAATTAAATAAATTGCAGAAATTAAAAAAAAGAGGAATATAAAAATAGATAGAGTTGGGAAAAGAGAAAGTTTCTTATGTGGCAAGATTCCAGCCTCCGGTTGTCTCGTTCCGCCTTGGGTTCAATCCTTAGTTTTTAAATAACCCTTCTCAAGCAGGATAAGCCAGTTATAGTGGAAGAGGACGCCTACGACCACCAGCTCCAAGGATTTGGACTTAAGATTTGGCGGAGCCTGACTCTAGCCAATAATCGCTTTTATGAGACTATCTTCTGCTAGATCACCTCTTCCCAACGGCGAATACCACGCCGTTTTGTCTCTTGGATTCGCCAACCTCTGACGCAGAAAGCTAACGAACCGACTACGCAATCTTCCCAAAATGTATAAAAAGCGGCCGTTCCTTGCACAAGTTGAAAAGATCACTTATTAAGGGACATGGACGGAAGCGTCAGTCCCGTAATACGGAGAAGCGATGAATACCCTGTTGAAAAGGCTAAGCGCAGATTCTAAGCCTCATGAACCTTTTTTGGGAATCTTGACAACCTTCGGCTAGATTGGTTTAGTGGCTCATTATTTTTGGGAAAGAAAGAAATATAATATAAATGAGATTTTTATGGAAGAAAATATGGAGAGAATAAAAAGACAGAGTTTTCGAAGAAAGAGTGTTTACACGAAAAAAAAAGATGTCAAATATGTGCCACTCCATCCCCTATTTATAGTACTAGAAAACCTAGTCTATTCCTAATGAAATTCTAAAAGATAAATACAAATAAATAAAGATAAATGAAATTAAATCCTAAAATTTAAATCTAAATAAAAATCTTTAATAATTATCCTAATATAATTGAAATTAGAATAGAGTATTGTGCTATAAAATCTCTTCTTTTGCATTTCAGTCATTGGGTCTTCCATGTTTGCATTTTTGGCACCACTTCTCTCTTTCTTTGCATGTTGGCCCATTATATCTTCAAATTCGTGCTTTTTGCCTTTAAATTTCCTCTTGCCTCCAATTTAGTCCCTAAAAGATAAAAGACCACAAAAATAATCCAAATTAGTAGGATCATACTCAAAATAACCATGCAATTAGCACATAAAATATGTCGTTTTAGAGTATTATCACCAACATCTTATGAAGTCTAAAAAATCCACTTGTATCAAATATTTTTCCATATTATAATATGATATAATTTATAATTTAATTTAATAACAATGAAAATAATTGACAAGTAATTATATTTCTATTATTTCTTAATTGAAAGTTATTGAATAAAAAAAGATAAAATAATAAATAAAATAATAAGTAATTAATAAAGGATAATTATTTTTTATTTCAAATTCAATTAATAAATAAAATTTAGAGAGATCAGTGCATCTGTTTCATCGAATTTCTAAACATTAAATCAATTTTTTTAATATTAGGAGAGCAAATAGAATTTTTATCCATCTTCAAGGATTTGAATACTTTTTCCTAAAATTTAGGATCAATTATTTTAGTTATATCACTCAACATTGTGGTAATTTTCATTTTGGTCAATCAAAAAAAATATTTTCAATTTGATCATCGCCATTAGAATTTTTTTTCATTTTAATCACTCAACTATTAATTTCATAATGACATCTAATGTGCCATACCATTTGTTGGTTAAATCCCATTATAAAATACTTTTTTGACCAAGTCAAAACTTTTGTGCCAATTAGTAGTTTCATTCTTTCATCATTATACTTCTTATTATTATTTATCTTCTGTAACATTCCCAAAACCCCTTGGTCGTAAACAATATATGATAGATTCTTAGTGAAATAAAGTATAAGATCAATAAAAGTAAAGATAGTTAGATATCAAAGGAAGGTAAATAAAGAAATATGACATGACGTAATAATTTAAGGTAGAGACTAAATCGTAAAAAATATGACAAGTGTTGTGGCCTTAGTGTAAATATTCAAAAGTCATGAGATCAAAATATAAATATGAAAATTAGAAAGATCAAAAGTGCAAATACCCCAAGGGAGGTGGAGGAGGAAAATAATAGAAGAGTTGTAATGCTAAGAAGTTGATATAAGGAATAAGATTGCTAATATGTAAGAGAAGTTTAAATGAAATTGTTGAGACAGTAAGTGAATAATTGTTATATGATGAATTACAATAGTATTTGTTGATAAATTGAAATAGTATATGGATTTAAATTGATTGATGCATATATTAGATTATGTGGTATTGATATTAACACAAATAAAAAGAAGTTTTGACTTGTTTAACATAAGAGGCCAGATGCCGCGACAAGAGCATCAAAGAATCTAGTATCACGATACTGGCCCCAAGATGTCCCTGCACTGATCTTGTTTTCTTCTACCTTGTTCTTTTTTATCCAAAAGAATACCAAACAGACCCTAAATGCAATAAAATTTTAGAGAAAACCTAGAAATGGTCTAAAAAGACCTGAATGACTTTAAAAAGGTATAAAAAATGAGAAGAACTTAAATAATAAATTTGGTTCTTGAATAAAGTAATTGTCCTAAAATGTAACATTTCTTACTCGAGTTTAGGTATGTAACACCCTGAAAATTTCTACAGTAAGATATTATCCTTAATATAGTAAAATAAGAAAATAAAGTGACAAGAAGAGAAAATTTGAGTTATGTCACTGGGAAGTATATTATGATATATTGATTCAAGAAAGGTCTAAATTGTAAAAGTGAGAAAAGTTTTGTTGCCTAAGAGTAAATACTCAAAATTTTAGGGATTAAAGTGTAAATATGAAAAAGCTGAAGGATTAATAATGCAAATATTTTAAGGGTGGAATGATCTAGAAACCAAGGAAAATTGATGAATAAGGACCAAATTGAATAGGTGAAGAATTATGAGGGACTAAATTGTAATTTTACCAAATTAAGTGATGACTCAAGAATGGAATTTTAAAAGATCACAGAGGGCAAAATGGTCAATTGTAAGAGAGAGAAATCTAGAAAGTAATGATGATGTTGGTGATATTTTATAGTTATTTAATTAGATAATTATTATTTATTATTTTAATAAGATATTTTTTTATTTTATTTTTTTATTTAGTCTATATATGTGTGTGTGTGTGTGTGTGTGGAAAAAAATATAGACCATCCATCTTTCTCCATGCATTTCACGCTGGAAGAAAAGAGAAGAAATAAAGTTTTGTTTTCTTTACAATTTAGTCCTTCCACAAAAAATTCACCCCTTTCACCTATAAATCAAAAGAATTTTCGTAGCTACCAAGAGAGAAAAATGTTAAGGAAACTAAGGGAAGTTGGAATATCAAGTTGGATTCAAGAAATAGAAGCTGGAGGAGAGAGAAAAATCAAGTTAAAGATTAAAATCAATGGGACAAGGTAAAAATTTTAAGATTTCAATATATTTTAAGTAGAGTTTCTCATGTAAGGTAATATCAAAAGCATGAAAATGAGGTTAAGGTAGAGTTTTCTTATATAAGGATCCATGTTCTTGATATATTAGTGAAGGGAAATGAGAGAAAATAATGGGAAATATGGTAGAGAATGGAAATAAGAGTGTTATAAACTTGGTAATCAATATTTTGCACTAAAGTAGTTTTGGGCAGCAGCAATAGGCTAAATTTGAAAAATCACCAAAAATGGTAGAAATTGAATTAGAAGCTTAATGAGATATGGAATTAAATCTTGGTGAGTCTATTTTTCATATAAAATAAATAGAGAAAGTAAAGGAATTCTGTATTCTGAGATATTTATATTTTTGTGAGACTAGTTCAGAATGATTTTGAGATCCCTTGTTCTGACTTGGAAAAATCATTAAAAATTATACAAAAATAATTTTTGGGACATAATTTATATGGTTAGATTCCTTAATGAGTCTATTTTTATAAGAAACTTAACATCATTTGAATTCTGTTTAAAGAGATAATTAAACTTCAGTGAAGAGTGGTTAGAACTGTCAAATAGCAAAACTGGGGAGAATTTAATAAATAAACTGTACTAATTGGCTTTACCAAAAATTCTGAAAATTTTATGGTAAGAATACATGTGAGTCTAGTTTCACGTAAAATTAACGAATCTTAATTTGGAGTTCTGTAGCTCAAGATATAAATAATTTAGTGACTATGACTCAAATAGACAGCTTTGAATATACATATAAGTAAATAGTGAAATTATAGATAATGTTACTTATAAACATATTATATAAATTAAGGATGTGGAATGGAGAGGAGAAGGAGGAAAATATGTATGAATATTCAGCTAGCATAGCTAATTTGCATGTTTTAGGCTCAGGGACTAAATTGAATAAAAGTAAAACTTTATGGGTAATTTTGTAAAAATGTTAGAAATGACCAATATGCATGAAGTGGATTATTTTATTATTTAAAATTTCAAAATTGAATAAAATTATTAATTTAGTTCAAGATCAGCGAAAAACATGTTTTAAGGATTAAATTGAAAACTGTTGAAATTATGAAAAATTCTGATATTTTATACAATACATGGGTTGTTATCAATTTGTATGAGAATAACGACTGGAAATAAGGATTAAATTGCAAGAATTTTATTTTTAAATGCATGAAATATTGATATAATAAATTATTTGATTTATGTTTATGAAGAAATGGCAAGAGAATGATATTTATCGTGATATGTCAATATGTGATTATCTTTGATACATTGATACAAGGAAATTAAGTATATTGAGACGAGTAATAAATTCAAGTAAAACATGTCGAGAAAAATAAGTATGTTTAAGGGACAATATGATTGATTTTAATTGGTTCCAAATATGAACGTTAGATGAAATCAAATATCTAATAAATAAATCGGTAACTCCGGTAATGCTCCGTAACTCTATTCCGGTGATGGATTCGGGTTAAGGGCATTACAAGGTACTAGCTCGAATAAGTGGATGATATATCTTTCCAAACTCAACTTTTTTTCCTCCCACACACTAGTTAGATATGTGACCTAAGTGTAGTATTTTTTTGTCTATGTACACTTGTATTTTTCGAACATATTGGTTTAATAAAAATATTTGTTAATTACATTAATACCCTTTGTATATTGTCCTCTTTTTTTTTTGCATGCAAAGCAAAATGGAATCAAATATTGACTCATTTGTTATCTAACCTTTAATTAATACTAAGTAGTATTACATGGTCAGATTGTAATATGGAAAGACAATTTGTATTTGTAGACGAACCTAAACATCGATCACGTTAGTTTAATCGGAAATGAACAAATCGATTGAAAAATTAATATGCCATCTATCAAGTCTACTTGGGAATGTGCTTTGTCTTGAGCATCAGAGTGGATGACTCATAGAAGATAGAGACATTGATGTGATTGACTGGAATGATAGTATATTAGATAGAACCCAAGTAAAATAAATCTTATATTTGTTTATGGATTTATTTACTTGTAATGTCTACAGTGTGACATATCTTAATCTTGAGTGGATGATAGACTATGTATACGTGACTCATATACTTTGATGTAAGTAAAAATTTTAGTTGAAATAGATAAGGAACCGAGAGTTGGTGCGTTTGGTATACGACTTTTGCTATATGTAACATCATTCACAATAGTGGAATTGATAGCCCAACTAATAGGTAAATAATATCCTCCCATCGGCATTTCATGATAGATGAAAAGTAAATGTGACCATAAGTCGTTTGTTTTGTGATAAATATGACTTGATTACTATTTGATATTAATTGAATTTTTATGAAAGAAGATGTAATGATTACTATGAGATAAAATAAGATCATATTAGGAGAACGAATTTATCCTAAAATATTAAGAATATCCTATGAGGGTAACAAACTTTTGACAAGATCATTGGACGACCACTGATTTAAGTAGCTTCTGTAATGGTATGTAATTGGGAGAGCTCAATTTGCGATACTATAGTAGGATGACTTCGTGATTAAATGAGTTTATAACTAATAAGAGAAAAGTTGGAACTTAATTATAAATTACTTAAGCCCTAATTATATATGTTCAACCGATTTCTCTGTTAGCTCGTTGAAACCAGAAATGAGTTGTATATAGAACCAAATGAACAAAAATAAATGGAAATAATTACGTTAGAAAAATGGGCCACATTCATAAATAAATGCGTTTTATCACTAAGTATAGATATGACTTAAGAATTAATTTAAAGTTTTTGAATTATTATTTAATTAATTATATAATTGATTAAATAATTGAAGTTTGAAAATGAAATAAATTAATTAGTCATCATGAATCCATTAAATATAAAAATTAAATGTATTTCCTTATATATTCTTTTATGGTAAAGTTGTCATGACTTTAATGGAATCAAAGTTGAGTTGAGAAAATTATTTAATTGAGAAATTAATTTATTTAATTTGATTAATTAAATTAATTAATTAATATTTATTTTGAGAAATAAAAAAATATTAAATTAGATTAAATTATAAAGTATTTGGTCAAAACTCTAAAAAGTACATATAATTAGACTCAATATATGAGAAGTCTAATCCCCTCATATGATAAGGGAGGGGTGGCAACCTTAGTGTGTGCCGCCCATCACTCTCCTAAATAGACTAGAGGAGTATTTTCTATTAAATAAATATTATTTATGTTATTCTTATTCAACTAGAATTCTCTTATATCACTATAAATTCAGAAAAAAATTATTGATATAAATATCACAAGTTAACTCGGTTTTCAAAAATTTTAAACTTCTACTATAACTAAAAATCGTTTTCCTAACCGAATTTTTCCAACACCAGATTAGCCTACAAAACTCGTCGCACCTTCCTTCTGCCCCTTTACTCTCCGCTCGCAAACTGTGTTGGCTAATGAAGAAGCCATTACTGGACCAGAAAAATAAATTAAATGAATAAATAGTTTATAAATACAACAATACTGAAGGATGTGAAGAAAAAGGAAAGAAAATATTAATGTATGCATATACGAGTACTTTTTTCTTCAGATCCTGTAGTTATGAGTCGAAGAGTATCTTCTTGACGAGGTTTCTGAAGGATTGATATATTCAATAAAGTGAAGGTTTGATAGAGGTATAGGCTTGGACATGGAGTAAATCATCTTTTGGTCTACAGTATCTGGTTCACTGAAACTAACCAATTCTGGAGATGTGTACGTACATGAGAAATTGCAAAATCAACAAGTCTCATCCGGCAAAGTATTAAAGTAGAGGAGAGATGGAAAACCTTGATTGTGGAAGGAACCATTTTCATTGATTCAATATAAAACAAACAATTACAAGGCAAATGATGATCTCAAACTATTTACCTATCAAGTACAACCCATGCTGCCTTTGAGGTAAGCACTTCATAGAACAACATTCTTTATGGGAACCCCAGCTGTAATTTGAACTTCAATGCTCACCTAAAACATGAAATACAATTAAAGTACATAAAAACAAAGTCTGAATTCGCATTGACCGTATTATAAATGTGAACCTTTCATGCAAATATATATTGCTTGCATGCAAAAATGATAAGAAGAGATAAATAGTACCCCTTGCTCTTCACATTCTTCAGCACTTTGGTGGAGCAAATTAACCTTGTTTGAGATTTCTTTCTCCATAGCTCTAAGGCTTGTTCTAAAAGATTCTGGACATGGTTTGCTTTTGGTATTTGGAAACCCATTATACGAAACCCCAAAAGATAAAGAATAAACAGTGAGTTAATGAACTGATCATATGTCATTTTGATATTTTATGTAATTTCATTCAACAGCTAATAGATTCAACAGATATATGCAGGCGAAGGTTATGGGGTTATGGAAGAGGAAGAAACTTTCGATAGGTGCAAAAGTTTTGACTTGTGAAAAAAGTATTTTATAATGGGATTTGACCAACAAATGGTATGCCACGTCAGATGCCATTATGGATTAATCGCACCACTAAAATGAAATTTTTTTGGAACAGCGGTCACCAAATTGAAAGGATTTTACGCTAAAATTTATTTTGAGTTTGATACATTACGAGTACAGAAAATGGGTTGAAATTTTTAAGTAGCGTTTGCAAACTAATATTTTAGAATTAGAATTTGGATTTTTAAAATAGTTTAAATTGAATAGTAGATTATTTAGAACGGTAATATTCATGATTATTTCTCAAATTTACATATTTTCTTTTTAAAATATTTTTGGATTTGACAAATACATATTTTTATTTATATGTTTTTTAATATATACAGATTTAATCTCAACAAAGTCTATTTCATTCTTACCATTTATATAATAATTTAAAATCCAAATCCAAATTTTTGAATTCAAAATTTCAAACGTAGCATTAAAGAACTACGAGTACAGTAAGAAGTCCATACTCCTTGATTTTGGATTTTGAAATAACCATTATGGAAATTTGAAGTTGATTCATTTTTGGCTAGAAACAAGTCCTTGAATTATCTTTTTCTTCTATAAGCTTTTAAATAAGTTTGTATCTTTATAGATTTAATTATAAAATTGGTCCTTAAATTGTAACGATTTGATTTACAGTGGTGTCAGAAAATACGATTTTAGGATCTCGTTTTCGTAAATCGAGTCCATAAATATTAAATAAGAATATTTAGAGAGTTATTATATTGATGAATTGAAATTCATTTAAGTAATTTGGCCGAAATTTAGGTTAATTAGAGCTTAGGGACTAAATTGTAAAATTCTAGCTCCTATAAAGTTTTAATTAATGAAATGCTCAAGGATTAAATTAGTAATTAGCCAAAGAAATTAGACCAATTTCCAATAGCATAGTGGATGATGATGACATCTCCACTAAATAAGCTTAATGATTAGTTTAATTTAATTAAATTAAGTTTAACTTAATCAAGCTAAAATAATTAAACTCTAATCCTACTATATATAATAAAATTAGTGGACGAGAAGTCATTTTCTTCATTCATCCTTATCCTTGTCCTTGCCCTCCCTTAAAAGAAGAAAAACCTAAGAAAATTTTGTAATATTGAGCCTTAAATTGGTAAGTGAATTTAAGTCCTTTTCTTGTATTTTTTTATGGATTTGAGGTCACGTAAGCTTGATTTAGTTAGCCCAAACACCAATTTACAAAATTTTTAAAGTTTTATAATATTTCCACTGTTGATTTCTCGAAGAATTTGATGTGAAATTGATAGAAATTAAACTTACTTTATGAAAAGGACTAAATTGTAAAGCTTAATTATTACTTTCATACATAAGGGACCAAATTGAATAAAATGAAAAAATATTATGAAATTTTGATAGGAATATAAAGTAGGAGGTCCCTAATGAATAAATGTGAAATCAGATTTTAATCCGAAGCTAGGATTTGAAAGTTAGGATTGTCCTAGGTTTAGAGACTAAATTGAATAAATTGTGAAATATGATTGACTTATTATTTGAATTTGATTTGAATGAAATTTGATACTGTGTTATTATTGAATTATTATTCATAGCTAATGTCGATGTTGGCCATTAAGAGGGAAAGCAAAAGCGAGAGTTGTCAACGAGTGACGTAGGACCCCAATTTGTATTTCTATGATTCAGGATCAATTTAATTGTTGCATATTTATGATTTTTTGTGTGATATAATATTTAGGTGAGTTATCAATGGATATTTGAACTGAATTGTTATGATTGTGTAACATCCTTAACCCCGTCCCGTTATCGGAACAGGATTACAGAGTATTACCAGCCATTACAGTACATTTCACATAAACAAGTATAAATGCAATATTATCCATCTAAATATAACTTTAATGGGTCCACAGTACTTTCCAAGTGTAACTAAACAAACCGGGATTCGATCGGAAGCTTAGAAAAATTTTTCGTGAAATTTTAGATTTTCTTCTCTTGAACAGTACCACACACCCGTGTGGCTAGTTTAACATGGCCGTGCGGCTTGGGACACGCCCGTGTCCTAAACCCGTGTGCAACACTGACTTTTAAACACGGCCATGACACACGTCCGTGTGGCCTGCCCGTTTACTAAACTGACTTTAAGACACAGCCGTGGCAACCAAGGCACACGCCCGTGTATTAACTTGGTTGTAACAATTTAAGTGCAGGGAACACATGGCCTAACAACATGCCCATGTGCAAGCCATGTGTCTCACACGGCCTGGTCACATGCCTGTGTGACAAACCACGTGAACTCAAAATGAACCTTGTATTTTAAAATTTACCGATCTTGCAAATTGTAGACAAGAAGCATTTCAAAATTTCTCCATTCAATCAGTCCAAACATGATTAAACATACTTAAGACATCCCAGGTACATGCCATTATCAACAATTAACAAGTTTTACCTTATTGAGTTCGTGATCGGCCTGGGATGCTGATTCAACAATCTAGCTTTAATTTAACCTGCGCACGGAAACAAACCGTACACTGACTATGAACTCAGTGGTATTTCTATAAACCAATACTTAAAATATAACATACACATAAATTCATATAATGATCATAATTATTTAATCATTCACTTCATAAATAAACTATTCATAATTCACTTAATCTTTATCATTTATTAACTCGATTAGCTTTTCAAATGAATTCATAAATCATCTAAACATTAATACTTTCCATTCGTATGATTTACTCACACTTTGGTTCCCGATTCAGTATCAATAAACATTTATAGTATCAATCAATTTATCGGTTTCATACAGTAACATTCCGGCACTCTATAACAGTCAGTTATGCAGTAACAATCATTTATTCAATAACAGTCAATTATTCCGTAGCAGTCAACCTTTAATACTTTTAATTACCCCTATTAACATGACTCGGACCTGGACGGATACACGGTCCAACCCACACACCGGGGATAATATACAGTGTTTCATCGGTCGAAGCCGGAATACACCGTAACTGTAACAGTCTCAGTCATGGTACACAAAGTACCTCATCAGAACGAATCCGGAACAGTCACAGTCACAGTACACTAAGTACCTTATCGGAATAAATCCGAAACAGTCACAGTCTGGCGACACTTATAGTGTCTCATCGATACAAAGTTGGAATATCCTTGAACACCAATCCTATGGCATGCCAACTATATCCGACTAGCCTAATACTGTTAATAGGGATTTCAGTAAACTTTCAAATTTTTAGTTTCATTTCAATACACTTTTCCATATCAATCCACATGCAATTCAATTTCAATACAATATACATTTTTCAATTTTCCATTCAATATTCACATATTCTATTCAATATCAATAATCACTAATAATTCATGAATTTTTATTCAATTCAATACCATAATAATAATAATAATACTTACCATTCATATAAATAATAAATTCAACAAATAATTATTAGATTCGGTTTATAGAAATACAAACCGTAGTTTCCAAGCTAACTCTCGTTGTTTTTGTCTTGTCCTTACTTAGCCGAGATTTCCCGAAACAACGTTAGCTACGGAAATTAAAATAATTATACCATTAACTTTCAGCACTCATTATAACAATTAATTGAATTTCTATTCAATTTACACCTTATTTCCAATTAGGTCCTAACTAATTCATTCACTTTACTAACTTAATTCATTCTCCATTTCTATTCAAACTCCATCCAAACTCAAATTTAACTATTAAAATTTCAGCTTATCTCATTAATTTCGAAATTTCCTCAAATTAACCCCTACAACATAAAACTTATGAATTACTTTACAATTCAATCCTTATTTCATTTCTAACTTGAATTTCTATCAATTTAGCCCTTAATTCATCATTTTATTTAACATAAACAATATCTAGAAATCTAATAACTTTCAAAATCTTAACTTAATTTCATCAAAACCTTGTTCTAAGGCTTCTAAAACTTCAAAATTAAGTAAAAATGGCTAAATTGACTTACCTATTAAACTTTCAAGCTTCAAAATCCCTATTTCCCCTTTTTCCTTTCTTTCCTTTCTTTTTCTCCTTCTTTCTCCCCTGTTTCGTTTCTTCTCTATTTCTTTCTATTCTTTTCCTTTTTCTTTTACTTTGTTTTGTTATATATATATATAGTAACTTAATAATATACTTATATAATAAGTAAATATACATATATTTTATAAATGTATATATACTAATATTACACATGTCACTATAAATACCATACATTTGTCAACTTTTTATTTATTTTTCACATAAAAATCTTATAATATAATTATTTAATTAATAAATACCTTTTATAAATAATAAATATCTATTAATACTTACATAAAAGCATTACAAGTGTATGTATTCTTATTAATACACTTGTACCCAATTATTACCACACATTTGTCTTACTTTTATTTATTTATCATATAATATCAATTTAATAATAATAAATACATTAATATTTACTTAAATAATAAGCAAATACATACATGTATTACAAATGTGTGTATTATATTTATTACACTTGTATTTTATTTTTGCCATACACTTGGCACTCTTTTTGGCTTATTTACTTATTTAGTCCTTTCAATTTTCTTTATTCTATAATTAAACTTTCACACTTCATTCAATTTAATCCTTTTATCCAATTATCTTTAACTTAAGCTAATTCACTTAATTAAACTCTAATTAACCACTCGATTAATTTTGTAAATATTTTTAATAAATATTTAAAAATCTATTTTTTAGAAACGGAGACCCGAAAATGCACTTTTCCAGTAATGGTAAAGTTCGGGTCATTACAGATTAAGATTGAATTTTCAAGATAAGGACTAAATTTAATAGAATAAAAAATAGTATGATTAAATTGATATGTGTTATTTGGTAAGAATTTGTGTTGAAATATACTATATGATGTGATGAAATGATGAATTGGTGATGAGATTAAAGCACAATATGTGGTTATGAAGTTTACTTTGTTACTTTGTTAACGGACTCAAGTACTGTTAAATTAGTTGGCATGCCCTAGGTAGAAAACTATTGTTGCGGAGCTATTAAGGATGGTAGAATGTGTATGTAATGAGAGCCATCGTTGTTGAGCTATTCGAGATGGTAAATTGTAAGAATAGTGAAAGCCATCGTTTTCAGGCTATCCAAGATGGTAGAATATTGAATTAAAATAAATCATCATTGTCGAGACATCCAAGATGGTATAATGAGTCTTGATAGCAAAAATTATCGTTGTCTGGCAAGCCGAGATGACAAGAGTAGTATAGAAGTTATGGAATGTTAATGAATTGATACAATATGCTTATATGTGTGTTAAGATAGATAAGGTATGTAAACTAGTATATGTATCGATTGAAAATGAGCCCTGGGGTGAATGAATACAAATGAGTCAATAGACTAAAAAAACAAATGATTGGATGGTATATATTGGTGTTAAATGATAATAGAATTGAATGTATTCAAATTGAAATTGGTTTAAAGTTAGGTAGTGGATAAGTGAATTGAATTGATTTTCCTATTGTTATAGTATGCTCAAACATAAATATGTTAATAGAATTATTTGACATCATATAACATGTTTTGAATAGTCATTGATATTATATACCTCCTGACAATTCAATAATGCATATGCTATTTGATCTGGCATAATTTGATACGTCAAATTAGGCTTCCCATTACACTTAAAAATTTTATTCTCAAGCAATTTATGTGTCTTTTATTTACTTTTATCAATTTTTAGTTTTTATTGTTCATAAATTATTTTATTTTTGTGATTTTTTATGCTCTTTTAAGACCCAAATTGGCCAAACGTGCCATGGAAAACCTAACAATGTGCTTGAGTGGTGTAGGGAGTTGATAATGGCCTGAACTTGAAGAAGACATCACTTAGAAGAGGTGTATCGCGATATCGAAACATGGAAGTTGTGATACCCCTAACAATGCTGAAATAACGAAAATTGAGGCCAACTATAGTGATATCGCAATACCAGAGCCTGGGTATCGCGATACCGAGACCCCCCAAGCCTCCTAAGTTCAAGATTGTTTTGGGTATCAAGATACACTACCGCTACTTGACGGGTGACAACACTACAGGGGCAATTTTGTGTCCAAATAAGCTTAAGTCTTTGTTTTCATTTCAAGGCATAATGATCAATATTAGGTTAAATGTTAGTAGATTATAAATACTACTTTATAATCTTTATGTTTTCAAATTTTGGTGGCTAAACACTCTCCTTAGGTTTTATAATTTTAGGATAGAGTTTTCTTTTCATTTCACTTTTTTTAGATTAGATTTTCTCTTTTCTTTTTAGAATAGATTTTCTTTTTGTTGTTTTATTTATTTCTTCTTGTTGAAGATTATGTAAAAGAAAGAGGATTAGGGCTTTATCGGATTCCAATCAATTCAATAGGAATTTTCCCAAACTTTTTACTTTTATTTTATGTCTACCATTTGTTTGATAAAATGCTTGTTTGAAATTTAAGTTTGATTATGTGCTAAATTGTTTGATGGTTGGTTGGTTAGTTATTTGTTAGCATAAGTTCATGTATATGCTTGATTAATTAGTTTTTCAATTATATTTAAATGCTTAATATGCTAGAATTGATGCCTCTAGTGGAAAATCTAGATAAACGAGACCGAAAAGAGAGTTTATTATTAGATAGTGCGATATAATTGTGCCGAATAGTGAGGCGATATAATTGTGCCGAATAGTGAGACTGAAAGGAGATCTATATACCTAGGTGAGATCGAGAAGAGAACCTAGGTGGCATCTTTTAGTCTAAGATAAGATCAAGAGAAGATTCTTAGCTAAGACTGACAAACAATATAATCGATATAGGTTTATTAGCTTAGCCAGCAATTAACAAATCAATCGACCATTGTTTTATCATTTACATTGTCTAAAGCAATAGGGAAGAAAATTAGAGTAGTTAGTTTTATTGACAATTAAAATTTAGTTTATAAACAATTTATTTTGGAATTTGCACTAATAATTTTCGAATTGATTAGATTAGTAATTGTTTAACTTGTAATTAACTTGATAAAAACATTTATTGGCAATCCCTAGGGTTCGATCCTTGGAATACTCTAGTGTTTCATTGACACTATAAATATTACAACTGACACTGTTTGCTTGCAATTAACACTGTACTTTTAAATTGTTCTATAAAATTGTTTGTTTTTTTATGCACACGCATGTGATTATTGTAACACCCTAAATCCGGCCTAGACGTTATGACCGGATTATGCAGGTTACATTAGGTAACGAGATGGCTAAAACACTCATGCCTTTCTAAAATATTGTTTGAACTCGTGAAGTTGTCTTGTGAAAACCCGTTTTATTTTGGTTCCAGAAAACTTACTAATTTTAAGCAATTTATTGCCAAAACATTCGTTATTTTGAAGTCGAGTTATTTTAGAAACCATGTTTTAAAATTAGGCATTTTTGGAAAACTCAATTGTGCGATTTTATTTGCAATAGAAAAATCAATAGCTTATCAAATTTTGAAAACAGTCTTCATAATCTATTAACAGTGAATTCATGTACCGCATTTTTATCTAACTTGCTAAAACCTAATGTCAAAGTTCAAATACCAAAGTATAAGCCCAAAATGTTAACCATCATTCAAAAAGTCCATACTTAAGAAATCATTTAAAACCAATCTATTACGAGAATCCAAATCAGAGCTCCTGAGTATCAAGCCCAATCCTAATCTTGAGGATTACCTGAGAATAATCTAAAAGCCTAGTGTGCGTTATAGCATATTGGCATATCAAATAAAATACAATATGCAAAAATATATGTTGTATCAGAACAAATATCAAATGACATGGCATGCTTGGCAATGCAAAGTATCAAACAAACCAGATCATACTTACACACTATCTTTGACCAACTACCCCACCAAACAAAGCTACTAAGAACCCATCCATCCAACACACCAGATTGTGCTCATAAGCCATTAGAGTATTATACAGACAAGCTGCTAGATATAACATGAACGTACCACCAGAAATAGATAAGGCAAACTAATTGCCTAAAATAAATTTGCGGGTAGACTGTCAGAATCGGCCAGAACTTCCTCCATACCATACACCTATCCCAACCCCAATGTACATACAGATGTCATAACACAATTAGGCATACTCAAACCAAACTTGCTCATATACAGACATAACAGATTAGAGAATGCTAATACGCACATTCATATGAATAAGTGTATATATTACTACATGAACTAACATGCTTCACATAATGTCATACATGTTGGATTATGTTTGAAGCATTGAACATAGCCACAAAGCAAAAACAATATTGTTACACTCACACACACATTCGATCAAACACGGCTCTAACAAACCATTTGGAATAGGCCCATCCGCCATTGTGTCATGGCTACACACATTTGATTACACTCACATTTTATGATTTTTCAAATTAGGGATACATACCTAGTTGCTTTTAGGATGTCGGCACTACAACAGTAGTCCATATTATGCACACGACATCAAACCCCAACCAATTAGTATCCACACACAAAACTAATTTAGGGCATTCAGCCCTTGCTCACTTAGAACATTCGAACATAATTATTAGGGCATTCGACCCTAGCATTGCTAACACAAACCAATCATTATGGTTGGGGCATTCGGTTACTTTCCTTTAGAGAAAAAGATTAAATACTTAGTTAAACATAAACACAAAAAGATTAGTAGGGGTATGTGCCACATGTTCCTCACTTAAACATAAACACAAAACAATTAGACCCTAACATCTACACACTAATTAGCCAACCCAAACAACCACATACCTCCCACGTGGAACTGATAAATAAAAAACCTTAGAGGAGTACAAAAAGCACTTACGAAGAGATATAAACACAATATCATACACCCAAATCACGTACAGCCAGCACTATAATCAAAAGAGAGTGACAACACACGAAAAGCAAGTTCTAAATGACAAAAAAAAGGAAAAACGACAAGAGGAAAACACAAATGGAGGAAATCACCAAAGTGAAAAGTGTGCAAAAATTGAAAGGAGGAGTAAAGGAAGAGGACAACAAGAGAGATGTGTTGTTTAGCAAAAAAAGTGAAAATGAAAAAAGATTGGAAGAATGAAGGGGAGTGGAGGATAACGACTAGGGAGAGATTTTAGGAATAATTAAAAAACAAAAATAAATCTGAATATTCAAAATTTGAGTTTTACCAGGATTCTAACAAGTTGGGCGACACAATAGAAAAGTTAGAAGAAGCAAAAATATTTCAACTTTGAGCACAATAGGATTTGAGCTCAAGACATAAGGAAACTTACAACACTCATTAACCATTAGGCTAATGCCTCACACTTTTTAAAAAATATAAAAAAGATTAAAGAAAAAGCTAGGCGTGACAAGCTAGATTTTAGAGCAAAATTAATAAAAAGAACTAAGGCAAATGTATCAAACACAAGACCTCAAGCATACAACCAAATCCTTAACTACTGAACCAAATCAATTTACATGTCACAATTAACACTCAAATAAACTATGAAATTTGGGGTATTACAATCATTATTTTACTTTATTTTAAGTCAAGGAAGTACCATTGAGTCTTGTTGCTCAATCCATGGTTTATTTATTCCGTGCATAGATTCAGGTACCCTCAAAGTTCCAGAAAAGTGAAATCAGCATCCAGACCGCATCCATCGACTCAATATAGTTTGTATAGTTTTCTTCTTTTGGTTAAAAGGCATGTACTTAGGATTTAGTTGTTCAAAGTTTACATATGATCAAATTAAGCATATAATTGTAAATTTAATGAAATTGTTAATGTTTATGCAAGAAAAGTTGTTAATAGCTTAGAATCTTTATGTTGAACATGTTTGCATGTGTAAATGGTTGAATTGAGGTATTAAGATCAACAATATGGTATAGGTTGTTTGCTTGGAATGTTGGAATAGGTACCAATTGGACATTTTTGAAATTCAAGGGTCATGTCGAAACAACATAACCCCAACGTTGCAACGAGAAACAATTCAGGGCTCATGTTGCGACGACATAGCCTCTAGGTCATAACGAATCTAAGTCAGAGAGTCGTGTCACAAAAAGGAAACCTCCGAAGTCGCGATATTAACTTGAAATTTTATAATATTTAAAGTTTGATTCATTTCAACTCCGGGTTAGGAAAAGAGCTTTTGTAAGCTCATGTAAGACCCAAAAATGATTATGTATTGTTTAATATGCATGAATTATTTATATTTAAATGTACAATGATTTTGGATTGAATATTATTAGTTTTGGTTGCCCCGACAACAAATCTGACACCTTGTGGCTCGAACCCGGTTATCGAGTTGGGTTTCGAAGTGTTACATTTTTTTACTTAAGCGCCTAATTTTTTTTTACAAAAATGATACTTAAATTTTCAATTTCGTCTAATTTGATCTCCATAGTGTACGACATTTAATAAGAACATACCACGTGCCATGTTCTTATTGGCTAATATCGTATTTTGGAGTAAAATAAGACAAAATTGATAGTGCAAATACATAGTTTGAGTGTAATGACCCGAACTTAAGGGTATCAGAAAATCGTGTATCTGGTTCTCTATTTTCGAAATTGGGCTCATAAATATTTATTAGAAATATTTACGAAGTTAGTTAAGTGATTAATTAGACTTTAGTTAAGTGAATTAACTTGAATTAAAGTTAATTTAATATAAGGACTAGATTGAATAAAGTGTGAAAGTTGAATTATAGAAACAAGATGAGTTGAATGATTAAATTAGCAATTAAACGATAGGTGCCAAATGTATGGTAAAATTAAATACAAGTGTAAAAAATATTATACATACATTTATAATAAATGTATGTATTTACTTATTATTTAAGTAAATAATAATTATTATTAAAATATAATATAATAATAAAATAAAGCATAAAATAAAATAAAAGAAATAAGGAAATAAAGCAAAAAAATAGAACTGGGAAAGAAACGAAATTCGGGAAAGAAAGAAGGAATGAAAAAGTAAAGGGAAATTTAGGGTTTTGAAGCCTGAAGCTTAATTTGGTAAGTCATGTTTCTTGTAATTTTGATGTTTTTGGAGTCCTAGAGACAAATATTACTTGATGTAAGTGGAAATTTTGAAAGTTAGATGATTTTTAGACATGGGTTATGTTGAACAAATTGTTGAATTAGGGATTTAATTGAATAAATATCAAGTTAGAATTGATTAAAGGATTAAATTGTAAAAGAAGCTATAAGTTTTAAGCTTGAGGGACTAAATTGAAAGAAACTTGAGATTAGGGTTTTATCATGAATATTTAATGGTTAAGGTGAATATGATCAGAAATTGAATAGAAATGAAGTAAGAATTGAGTGATAAAAGTAAATGTGTTAATTAGAATTAAATTGAAATTGAGGATTGAATTGAATAGAAATTCAATTATTTACTGTGAATTGATATTGTATTAATGGTATAAATTGTTTAATTTTCGTAGCTAACGTAGTATCGGAGACATCGAAAAAGAAAGGAAAAGAGAAGGTTGACGAGGAGTAATCCGAAAAATTTACGGTTTGTATTTCTATAAACCAAACTTAATAATTATTATTGCATTTATTATATATATATGGTATGTAACACCCCCTAACCCTAAAGTGTCACCGGAATAGGGTTACGAGGCATTAACGGACTTATACCCTAGCATTTATGCAAAACCGAGTTATAAATTTGCATTCCAAAATCAAAACGATTCAAATTCCACCATAAAGACCCTAATATGGGCCTACGGGGTCCATTACATACTTTAAAAATAATTTGGAATTAAACCGGTAACTTTGGAAAGCTTTGAAAAAATTTTCCTTGAAGTTAGGGGCACACGCTCGTGTGGCCAGCCCGTGGGCAATTCTGACTTGCAATTTCTTAAACATCAGAGGTGCATACGGCCTGGGCACACACCCATGTGGCTACGCCGTGTGTATACTGATTTTTCACCTTTTTTAAGCCATTTTCACATGTTTTAGACACACGACCGTGCTTGAAACTCATGTCTTTCACACGGCCAAGATATACGGCCATGTCTTTTACCCGTGTACTATCCCGACTTCACATTTAAGGATACAGGGGACACACGGCCTATCAACATGCCCATGTGTAAGCCGTGTGGACTCAAAATGAACCTTATAGTTCAATTTTACCAACCCTGCAAACCTTAAATAATAAACAATTTAAATACAATCTTTCAACCAATCCAAAACATGATAAAACACACCTATATTCATTAAAACCATTAATACAATAATCTAACTCATGTATTCAATAACCATTAAAGAAAGTAACTTCAAAATTTGTACATAAATACCATTCAAATCAATTCAAAATGGACTATATTATAACACACACATTACTTTTATTAACTATCTATTAACATTCTTTACCAACATCACTTATAAACAAAATAACTTCAAAAACAACCTAGGTACATGTCATTTCTCAAGATAAGATACATCACTAAATGTTTGAGTATGGGAGTTGGCTTGGATGCTGAAACGATATCTACTTTGTACCTAACCTGCAAACGGAAACAAACCGTACGCTGAGTATACACTCAGTGGTATTTCTATAAGCTAATACTTAAAGCAATAAATAGTCATATACGTATTTGGACTTTAAGTTTCTATTTACATCATCTTAAAGGTTCCATTACTTATCTTCATCTTATAGCACTTAAATCTTGTTAATCAATTTGAGTATATCTTTCATATTATTCGATGACAGTTAACATTCAGTAAAATCACTTAATCAGTAACAGTTAGTCTTTAGTACCTTTATTTACCCGTATTAACAAAACTCGAACATAAATGAATACACGGATCCAACCCACTCACCAGAATAGTATACAGTGTTTCATCGGCCGAAGTCGGAATACACCGTAGAGGTAACAGTAACAGTAACAGTAACAGTAGTGTACACAGAGTACCTCATCGGAACAAATCTGGAACAGTAACAGTAATAGTCAGGTACAAAGTACTTCTTCAGAATAAATCCGGAACAGTAATAGTGGTTGACACTTATAGTGTCTCATCGACACAAAGTCGAAATATCCCTGAACACTTCCAATCCTATGGCATGCCAACTATATCCGACTAGCCCGACTCCGTTAATAGGGTTTTCATAATTTGATAATAAATGTACTTACCTTCATGTTCATCTACTATACATTTTAGGGATAATAATAATTATGCATTAAGTTTAGTTTATAGAAATAGAAACCGTAATTGCTCAAGTTTACTCGATATCCTCGTTCGCTTCCTCCTTTCTTTTCTTTGATGACGTTTCCGGTGCTAAGTTAGCTACGAAAAAATTAACATTTGAAATCATCAATGTATGTTATTTAGTAATACACTCTTTTATTTTCCATATAACTTTCACATAAATTTCAATTTAGTCCTATCACCATAACCATCATTTCTCTTCAAAATTAGTCCTTTATTTTTCATTCCATATCTATATTAAGCAAGTTCCAACCCTTAATATTTAATATAAAACATAAATTCTGAAGTTCTTTCAATTTAATCCCTACTATGTTAAAACTTATTTCTCTTTTTACAATTCAATCCTCTTTCCACTTCTAACTTGAATTCCTATCAAAAGAACTTATAATTCTTCAATTTATTCAATTTAATCAACATTTAAAATTCACTAACTTTCTAATTTTCAGCATAATTCATGTAAAGTTTTGTTTTAGGATTCCAAAAACACTTAAATTGTAAGAAAAATGGTTAAATTGACTTACTAATCAAGCTTGAAACTCCAAAACCCTAAATTTCCTCTTTTTTTCCTTTTTCCTTCTTTCTTTCCCTACTATTTGTGCCTTTCTTTCTCTTTTTCTTTATGTTTTATTTGTTTTATTTTCTTTGTTCATTCTTTATTTAATTAATGTATTATAATTATATAATATAATATAATATAATTTACTTATAATATAAGAAAATACTTAATAATCATACACTTATACAATTTATTTTAATTCCACATGTATTTCACTATTACCACACACTTGTCACCTTATGCTCTAATTGCTATTTTAGTCCTTAGCTTTTCTTTAGTCTATAACTAGACTTTTACTCTTTATACAATCTAGTCATTTTCTCTTTATGCAATCTAGTCCTTTCTACTAATTAATCTTAATTCAAACTAATTCACTAAATTAAACTCTAATTAATCACTCAACTATCATCCGTAATAAATATTTACGAATTCGTTTTACGAAAATAATGACTTAAACCTTCAGTTTTCGATGACCGTAATTGCCGGGTCATTACATGGTAATTTGTATAGAGGTAAGTATTGCTATTATTGTACTGAATCGAATTGAGTTGTGAGTATTTGAATTGAAATGTATATTGACTGTTATCTAAAAATTTTTAGTGAAATGAATACCCTATTAACAGTGTCGGGCTAGGTTGGATATAATTGGCATGCCATAGGATTGGAAGTGTACAGGGATACTTCGACCTTGAGTCAATGAGGTACTAATAGTGTCGTACTGTTACTTCAACTTTGTATCGATGAGGCACTTTATGTGTCGTACTGTTTCTGTTACTTCGGTTTAATCCGATGAGTACTATGTACTGTACTGCTACTGTTTACTTCGGCAAAGTCGATGAGGCACAACATGCCGTACTGGTGTCTTGGTTGGATCCGTGTATTCACCAAGGTCCGAGTTATGTTAATAGGGGTAAACTACTATACTGAACAACTGAACGACCGTATTACTGTACCGGATAATTAATGATATTGATTGATGATGCATTGAATTGAGTGATCTTTGAGAATGGATTGTGAATATCAATATTGCTATGAGATTTGAAATCTTTAGTTTAAATGTTTTTCAAGTGAATATTTACTTTAAGTGTTGTTCTATAGAAATACCACTGAATGTATACTCAGCGTACGGTTTGTTTCCGTGCGCAATTTAGGTACGAAAACAACTAACAACTCAGCATCCAAGACTACCCGGACTCAAATACTTAGTGATGTATCTTATTTTGAGAAATGGCATGTACCTAGGTTGTCTTTTAAAGTTACTATTAGTGAGAATGTTATTAGTGTAAATATGATAATGGCTATTCCATATAAGCACAATTGATGTTTATAACATAGTGTTTTATATAGTTTATTTTGAATTGATTTTGGATGGTGTTAAGTATAACGTTTGGAAATTCTATGTTAAATGGTTACTGAAATACATGAGTTAGATCGTTATACTGGTGGTTTTAATGTGTATTAGATGTATTTAATCATGTTTTGGATTGGCTGAAAGATTGAATTTTAAGTTACTTGTTATTCAAAGCTTGCAGGGTTGGTAATCTTAAACTATAAGGTTCATTTTGAGGTCACACGGCCTGGCACACAGGCGTGTGATCAGACCGTGTGAGACACACGGCTTATATACGGGCATTTGATTAGGTTGTGTGTCCCTTGCATCTTAAATAATGAAAACAAAATGCTCAGGTATGGCCACACGAGGAGAGACATGAGCGTGTGTCTCAGCCTTGTGAAACACACAGTTACAGCACACGGGCATGTGCTTGGCCGTGCAAAAACTGCACTAGATTCGAACTGAAATTAATTCCACACGGGCTAAACACACAGGCGTGTGTCTTGGCCGTGTGAAAAATAAGTAATTAGTTAGAGAAGTACACAGGTAAAGGACACGGGCGTGTCCAAGCCGCGTGAGCCACACGGGGTGACAACACGAGCGTGTCTTAGGAACACACTGGCGTGTGGTACTGTTCATCAAATGAACCTTTAGAAATTTTACGAAAAATTTTATAAGCTTTTGATTGGGTTTTGATTTGTTCCTAACATCTTCTTTGAGCCTTGAATGTCCATAAAAGAGTCAATAAGATAAATTACTTAACTGTATAATAATTAATTTTATGTGATTTATGTTTTAAACTGTAATGACTGGTAATGCCCTGTAATTCTATTCTGATGCCGAAAAAGGGTTAAGGGGTGTTACATTGAGGGTCATATTTGCATTTAAGACATTTATATTTGTAACTAGTAGACTTTTATTTCAAATGAAATATTAAAAAAATTTAAATATAAATTAAAGATTATAAATTTATTTGCGTAAATATTAAATGTTGAGAAGTTATGTATACATTAAAAGTTAAGTACTTATAAAAATTTTTATTATTAATCTATCATAACATTAATAAAAGGAAGATACAAAGTTGAGTAATCTAGAGTGTTGTGGTTTAAGGATGATCCATAAGGGTTTTTTTACTAGGCTGAGCTGAGGAGATATAGGAAAAGGAGGTGAAGAAGGGTGGGAAAGTAAAGAGAAAAAGGAAAAGAAAAGGGGAAAAAATAAGGAATTTTGAGAGATTAGAAAAAGAAAATAAAGAGATACAAATTTTATATAGATTTTTTAAATATTTATATAAAATTTAAAATATTATGTTGTGTTTTATTGTTTTCTATGTCATGCTTTAAATACTTTTAAATTTAATTCGTTAATATTTTTTTTAAATCCAATTTGAAGGAATTTTTATTTATTAATTATTTTTATTTTATTTTAAATATAATGTATTTATAATTATTTGTATGTTGACATTGGATCAAATTAGGATTATTAATTATTTAATGTTTAAATAGTGTATGTAAAGGCAAGTTTTCAAAATGCATTTAAGGGAGCTGGTTTATGCAATTATCTATAGGTACATTTAATATTCACAAAGAAATTTTGTTTTATTATTAAATATATACCTGGCCTGATAGATATGCATTCAAGATTTTACTCCTAAATAATTATAAAAATAACATTTCATAATTAAAAATATTAATAATTTATAATTCTAAAAAATAATAAAGTAGTTATTATTTAATAATATTCAATTTTATATAATAGTTCATTTATAGAAATTATAAACCAATCACTTTATACCTAGAGATATATTGTTATACCATAGAGTGTCGGTACAAAAGCTCAAGCCCAAGAGACAGATTACCACGCTAAAAGAATTAATCAAATCTATCGACAAAAATTTAAAGGGCTTTGACTGTTGCCAACGAAAATGGAAATTGGACAAGTGTTCCATATATGTGGATGTATATAGAGTACGAGAAGAAATTGTTAATCAAATCAAAATTTATTTTGGTACATAAATTTCATATACAAATTAACATATATACCAATAACTCGATAAGACCGATTATGTGCGGTGTACGAGTGTTTAAACGGTGAATTCAATTAATATTCGAATCGAATTATAATTAATAAAATTATTCGAAATGTAAATAATTTTTAACCATTAATTGATTTGATATTTTTTCAAATATATTAATTGAATTAATTTTTTTTTACATTTTAATATTAGTACACAAAAGTTTTTACCCATTGTGTTAGTACCTATACTATTATTTAAGCCCTAGTTGAGTTCGTGTAATCTTCAACCTGATCCCAACTCTGTTAGAATTTATAAAATAAATCTACAATATAACTTAATAAACTAGGATTTGTCATGTCAAATCATTAAGAATAAATCAAGAACAAAACTAGATGCGGAAGCGTACCTGAATCCATGGATTCTTTGAAACTTTCTAGAACTTGGGGATTTGATCTTCCAAATTAGCACACAAGAAATTCAGAGAATATCTGCTCTCTCTTTCCTAATAATGGGATATTAGAAAAGATATCTTGTGTATAATTTGGGGACCATAACCCTAATATTTACAACCTTAGCATATTAGTTCTAATCAAATTCTAATTAGCCCATCATTAATTAGAATTTGATTTAGAAGAGTATTTACACATATTTGACCCATACTTATTTAATAATTAAAAACCCAATAAAATTCTAACCAAATTAGATCACTTTTAATTCTGGCTAACCTATCATGATAGTAAATAATAACATGTAATTATCTTTATTATATATGTGATGTCCAAATTTTCCAACAATCTCCCACTTGGACCACATATATATACTAATTACTTTATAATTACATGTCATTATATAACCCTATGAGCTCAAAATTTTACTATCATATCCAAAGGCATTCCGTACAATCTCATCCATTAATTATGTTAACATAAAACCAAGGAGACTTTCGTTACAAATATCGTAACTAAATCCATCCATGATCACGTATATTAACACAACCAAATGACATATATCAAGTATGGATGTGTAGCATAGAAATTACATGCAATATGATCTAAACATGTCTATTTCCAACTGGTCCTCCTTAAACTTAAGTGAGGTTAATTTCAAAATAATAAACAGAGTGAATAAACTGAATACTTCATTTCTGATAAAAAATAACCAAATACATAAATGTCTGAAATATAAACTCCCACCAAATCATGATATCCTCAAACAATGTAACACCCATGTGAGCAGTGTGCTCATGAAAAACCTTAGGTGGTAAACCTTTTATGAGCGGATCCGCTATCATGGAGTTTGTGCCAATGTGCTCTATAGATATTTAACCATTTTGCACTCTTTCTTTTCCAACTAGGAACTTTATGTCAATATGCTTTGACTTAGATGAACTCTTGTTGTTATTGGAATACAGCACTGCTGACTTATTGTCATAAAATAATTTGAGTGGTCTTTCTACATTCTCCAAAATGCGCAGCTACAAGCTCTGCTGCCATAGTGGACGAAGCTACAAGTTTCTGTTTGACACTTTTCCAAGATATAGCTCCTCCAGCTAACAGGTAAATATAGCCTAATGTAGATTTCCTACTATCTTGGCATCCAGCGAAATTAGAATCAGAATACCCTATGACCTCAAAGGATCTGATCTCTTATAAGTAAGCATGTAATCTTTTGTTCTCTGAAGATATCTTATAACCCTTTTGGCTGCTATCCAATGTTCTATACCAGGGTTGCTTAAATATATGCCTAACATCTCAACAATGTACGCAATGTCTGGACGCGAACATACTTGAGCATACATTAAACTCCCAACAGTTGATGCATAGGGAATCTTTTACATTTTTTAAATTTCAAGGTTACTTTTAGGGTATTGAGTAAGACTAAATTTGTCTCCTTTAGCGACAAGAGTGTCACCTGGTCTACAATTCTGCATGCCAAACCTTTTGAATACTTTATCGATAAAGCTCTTTTGTGATAATCTAAGAATACCTCGAGATCAATCTTGATGTATCTGAATTCCTAAAATAAAAGAGGCGTCCCCAAGATCTTTCATATCAAAATGCTTGGATAAAAATCTATTGGTTTCGTGCAATAAGCCTATATCATTACTGGCAAACAAAATGTCATCAACATATAGAACCAGAAATATGTACTTACTCCTATTGAATTTGTGATATACACAATCATCAATAATATTCATCTCAAAACCAAAAGAAACAATTATTTGATGAAACTTGTGGTACCATTGATAGGAAGCTTGTTTGAGTCCATAGATGGATTTTGTCAATTTGCAAACCATATTCTTTAAGTCTTTCGACTCAAAATTTTCTGGTTGCACCATATAAATTGTTTCTTCAATGTCGCCATTAAGAAACGCAGTCTTAACATCCATCTGATGTAACTTAAGATCAAAATGAACAACAAGTGCCATGATTATCCTGAAGGAGTCTTTCAATGAAACTGGAGAGAAGGTCTCTGTAAAATCAATGCCTTCTTTCTCAGAATATCCTTTAGCTACAAGACATGCCTTATACCTTTCCACATTACCATTTGCATCTCTTTTGGTTTTAAATATCCATTTACAACCAATTGGTTTTGCACCTTCAGGTAATGGGACAAGTTTCCAAACTTTATTGTCTTGCATAGATTTATATTCATCTTTCATGGCATCAATCCACTTTTGAGAATTAGAACTTTTCATGGCCTGATGAAAGTTGATTGGATCATCTTCCATCATTCCATTATCATCCTCATGTTCTTGGAGAAATACAATATAATCATCTGGAATAGCATTTCTCCTTTCTCTTGTGGACCTTATTAATGGTACTTGTTCCTGAGGTTGTTGAGTTTGTTCTTCTGGAACAATTACCTCATTTTGAATGGGAAGTTGTTCAACATTTTCTTGTAAAGGTTCTGGATTCACTTCTTGATCAATGATAGGTATAAGAACCTGAACATCGTCAAAAGTGATAGTAGGAATCGAGTTAGAATCCAATTCCTCCTCAAAAGCAATGTCTCTAACCTTATTTCTCACTCCAAACTCAACATCCTCAAAAAATGTTGCAGTTCCTGTCTAAAAAATATTCTTTATTATGGGATCATAAAATTTATAGCCCCTAGATCGCTCAGAATAGCCAATAAAGTAACCGCTTATTGTTTTGGAGTCCAATTTCTTTTCATGTGGCCTATAAGGCCTTGCCTCAACTGGACATCCCCAAATGTGAAAATGCTTTAGACTAGGCTTTTGACCTGTTCAAAGCTCATAAGGTGTTTTTGCAACTGCTTTATTGGGTACTCTATTCAGAATGTAAGCTGCTGTCTTTAATTCTTCTCCCCAGAGGGACTCAGGTAAGGTAGAATGATCATGCTCCTTACCATATCCTTAAGAGTTCTATTTCGTCTTTCAGCTACACCATTCATACTTGGTAATCCTGGCATGGTATACTGTGGGACAATACCACATTCCTCTAGGAATTTCGCAAATGGTCCTGGACATTGTTCACCTGAGCCATCATATCTACCGTAGTACTCACCACCACGATCAGATCTGACGTTTTTAATCCTTTTGTTGAGTTGATTCTCAACTTCAGCTTTAAAAGTTTTGAACACGTCCAAGGACTGAGATTTCTCATGAATGAGATATAGGTACCCATAACGTGAGTAGTTGTTTATGAATGTTATGAAATATTGTTGACCATTCCATGATGCCGCAGGGAATTGCCCACAAATATCTGTATGAATTAATTCTAAGACGTCTGAAGATCTATTGGCACCCAATCTCTTGGTTTTGGTCTGTTTTCCCTTGATGCAATCGATACAAACATCAAAGTTTGTGAAGTCAAGGGACTTTAAAATACCATCAGACACAAGGTGTTCAATTTTAACTTTTGAGATATGACCTAAGCGCCTATGCCATAATGATGCTGGATTTTCCTTATTTAATTTGCGTTTAATACCACATGATTCCACATGCAAGGTTTCATTATAGGATGCAACTGTTTCTAGCAAATAAAGGTTGTCATAAGTATTTAACTAACCATTTCCAATAACATTTGAATTTAAATACAAATTAAATTGATTGTTTCTGAATGAACAATAATATCCAAATTTGTCCAACAAAGAAACAAAAACTAAATTCCGTCTAAATGAAGGTACAATAAAAATGTCTTTTAAATCCAAATAAAAACCACTTCCTAATAACAACCTAAAATGCCCAATTGCTTCCACTTCTACCAATTTTCCATCACCCACAAAGATGTGTCTTTCACCATCACTTGGCTTTTGGTAACTCAAGCAACCCTGCATAAAAACACTTATGTGAGTAGTAGCTCCAGAATCTATCCACCAAGTGTTTCTAGGTACTGAACCTAAATTAATCTCAGAACAGACCAAATTAAGAATTATACATTTCTTTACACGCCAAGCATGATATTTGGTACAATCTTTCTTTACGTGTCCAGACTTATTACAAAAGAAACAACTCTTTGTAGCTTGTTGTTGTTTCTTTTGAGCTGGACCCTTAACAGCTTCATTCTGATATTTTCTTTTCTTGCCCTTATCCTTAAGGGCATTGGCCAAATGAGCACTTTCAGACTTATCACGCTTCAACCTTTCTTCCTCTTGCACACAATGAGAAATGAGCTCATTTAGGGTCCATTTCTCCTTTTGACAGTTATAACTAATTTTAAATTGGTTAAACTGTGCAGGAAGCAATACCAAAACCATAAGAACAAGAAATTCCTCAGAAAGCTCGATCTTAAGTGCCTTAAGTCTTGAAGCAGTATGAAACATCTCCATAATGTACTCCCTTACGTTTCCTTAACCCTTATACTTCATAAACATCAAAGAAGTCAAAAGTGATGTCATCTCAACCTTATCGTTTTTAGCAAAACGTTTCTCAATTTCATCAAGGAAACCTTTGGCCTAAGTAATCTCTTCAGATTCTGTGCCCCTAAAGGCTTCTAAAATGCTGTGTTTCATGATCATTAGACTCATGTGATTTGAACGATCCCACCTCTCAAAGTCCCTCTTAATATCAGGGGTGTTTTCCGTAGTGAGAGGTGCAGGTTGTTCTTCCTTTAGTGTAAGGTCTATATCCATACAGCCAAGCACTATAACTAAGTGCCTTTTCCATTCTTTAAAATTAGTTCCATTAAGCATGGGTATAGAATTTATATTAGCAGATATTGTGGCAGCAGAAGATGAATTAGCTGAATAGAGAACAAAAACAAGCTTCATAAGTAAACAATAAATTCAAGATAATGGCTAATCCCATCTCAAGATACCAAACACTACATTAATATCAAGTCTTTGGACAGTAATATTAACAGTAAGCGGTACTCTTGTTATAGCAATCAAACATTAGCGGTACTCTTGTTATAGCAATCAAACATTGACAATAAACTATGTCAAGCAATGAATTAATCTTTGGACTAACTTATTACTCACATAAAATACCTTATAATTGTCACACATTTATCACCACAGATGTCGTTGTAATTCTGTCAAATATTAACTTACCTTTGGGTCAATCAATAAACGCATGAATTGCAAAAACATATAACCATCCTAATATTTCAAATAAACTAATCTACATAAAAGAGGTCACTTTGGCGGCATTTTGTTTCAACTAATTTATTTAAAAGATTAGATATCCTTAATTAAAAGCCAAAATCTGAATTTATTTATTCCAAAATATTTACCTTAATTTCATCTTTCAATCAAATTAAAAGATAAAACATATATATATATAATTTTCTAAAACATTAAACCAATCAAAGCATGCATATATTATATATTTATATAAACAAACAAAACATACATATGAATCAAGTTCTATATATATATTTATATATATATTTTTAAATGTCATATGGATTAAAATAATAATAATCACATGCCTTGCAAATATACAAGAACTGAATCGAAATATTTTCAAATAAAGCTTAAAAACATAGGTATCAAATAATATTACACAAATATTTTAAACTTTATAATTGAATCTATTAATTTGGAAATCACCCAATTTTTTTTAATATATTTATGAATTCAAGATAATAAAAAACTTTAATATAAATCTTCAAAAAACAACATATATATCTGAAATATAAAACCCATGAAATTTTTTGAATCAATTATTCAAATGAAGAACCTGAATCAATTCCCAATGATTCGATATGACGAGGCTCTGATACCACTTGTTAGAATTTATAAAATAAATCTACAATATAACTTAATAAACCAGGATCTGTCATGTCAAATCATTAAGAATAAATCTAGAATAAAACTAGATGCGGAAGCGTACCTGAATCCATGGATTCCTTGAAACTTTCTAGAACTTAGGGATTTGATCTTCCAAATTAGCACACAAGAAATTCAGAGAATATCTGCTCTCTTTTTCCTAATGATGGGATATTAGAAAAGATATCTTGTGTATAATTTGGGGACCATAACCCTAATATTTATAACCTTAGCATATTAGTTCTAATCAAATTCTAATTAGCCCATCATTAACTAGAATTTGATTAGAAGAGTATCTATACATATTTGACCCATACTTTATTTAATAATTAAAAGCCCAATAAAATTCTATTGGCAGCAACCCATTGTTTGAAAAGTCAAAAATAATGGGTGTCAGAATTTTGGCACCGAAAATAGGAGCATTTATGGGACTGAAATTTAGTTTGAAATTTGGCATGGGATAATTGTAATTTTGGTCCCTAATTGTATAGGGACTTTGCAAGTTGATCCCTTAACCTCAACTATAAATAGGCCTAACCATTTCTCATTTTCTTTATCCCAAATTTGTTATTCTCTACTTAAAGCTCTCTCTCCCTATTTGTAAATTTCACTTGTATGTTTGGAGTGAAATATATTTGGTATTGCCTAAGGACGTAGGCAAAATTTGCTGAACCTCGTTAAAATTCTGGTGTTCTTTATTATTTATTTTTGAATATTTTGTGAGTGTGATTGTAGTGATTTATTGTGCTATTAAATTACGATAGAGAGATATTCTGGCTAGGAAAGACCTGGTACTTAAGTGACCCTCGTGATCCACCTCTCTTTCCTGGAAATTGAACTTAGTGTGATTTTTCAGTACATTAATTTTACACTTTTACACACTTCCGCGCAACAATTGATATCAGAGCTAGATTCGTACTTGGGGAATACGACTGTTTACGGCACTACTCAAGTATACGGCACTGTTTACGTATACAGTAATTGGGATTGAGGAGAAAAATGGCAGAGGCATCGTCATCAGTAAGGACTACTGTGACCAATGCAAAATTTGAGGTAGAGAAATTTGACGGTACCAATAATTTTGGTATTTGGCAATGTGAGATCCTGGATGTCTTATGTTAGCAAGAGCTGGATATAGCCCTTGAAGAAAAATCTGACAAGATGGATGACAAGGAGTGGGCCAAGATCAATAGAAAGGTGTGTGGTACAATCCACTATGTTTGGCCAAAGAGCAGAAGTACTCTGTCATGAGGGGGACATCAGCGAAGAAGTTATGGGATACACTGGAAGAAAAGTTTCTAACAAAAAGTCTTGAAAATAAGCTTTATATGAAAAAGAAACTTTTTTTATTCACGTATGCTCCCGGTATGTCGATGAATGACCATGTGAACTCATTCAATAAAATTTTAGCAGACTTGCTAAATTTGGATGAGAAATTGAAGATGAAGACAAGGCATTATTGTTGTTGAATTCCCTTCTTGATGAATATGATCATCTTACCACCATATTGCTTCATGGGAAGGACACGATCACATTTGATGCAGTCTGTACTGCATTGTATAGATCTGAGACTCGAAAGAAAGATAAAAAAGATCACAGAGATAAAATTGCAGAAGTCTTAACAGTAAGAGGTCGTTCGCACAGCAGCAAATCTGGTAGAAGGGGAAAGTCCAAAGGGAGACCCGCCAAAGATGAATGTGCCTTTTGTCGTGAGAAAGGGCATTGGAAAAAGAAATGTCCTAAGCTACAAAAGGGCAAGGCTATTTCTAATGCATGTGTGCGGAGCATGATGAGGAATCAGACTTTAACTTGGTTGGCATGGCAATGGCATGTCAAACGGATGAGTGGATTTTAGATTCAGGATGTACTTACCATATGTGTCCTAATAAGGACTAGTTTTCTAGTCATAAAGAGCTAGAAGGTGGAGTTGTTCTTATGGGCAATGATAGTGCTTGTAAGACAATGGGAGTGGGTACAGTCCAATTGAAGAATCATGATGCTCAATCCAAGTCTTGACAGATGTTCGCTACGTACCTAGCCTGAAGAAAAATCTCATCTCATTAGGGGCCCTAGAATCTAAGGGGCTCACAGTCACTTTGAGAGATGGATTATTAAAGGTAGTAGCCTGGGAATTGACAGTGATGAAAGGCACAAGAAGAAATAACTTGTACTTTTTAAATAGAAGTACAGTTATTGGATCAACATCAACAGTTTCTACGAAAAATGTAGATTCAGAGGCTACCAGATTATGGCATATGCGATTGGGACATGCTGGTTAAAAAGCTTTGTAGACTTTGGCGAAGCAAGGCTTGTTGAAAGGTGCAAATTCTTGCAAATTGGAATTTTGTGAACATTGTGTTCTGGGCAAGCAGACGAGGGTAAAATTTGGTCCAGCAATTCAAAATACAAAAGGAATTCTGACTACGTTCACAGTGATGTGTGGGGACCTACCAAAGTGGCTTCTTTGGGAGGTATGAACTATTTTGTTACTTTTGTTTAGGATTATTCAAGAAAAGTATGGGTGTATCTAATGAAAAGAAAAAATGAAGTTTTGAATACATTTCTGAAATGGAAGAAGATGGTGGAGACTCAAACTGGTCGAAAGGTCAAACGACTTCGATCAGATAATGGTACAGAGTACAAAAATGATTCATTTCTACAAGTATGTCAAGATGAGGGCATTGTGTGACACTTCACTGTTCGGGATACACCACAGCAGAATGGGGTGGCAGAACGCATGAATTGGACTATACTGGAGAAAGTTTAGTGTATGTTGTCCAATGCTGGATTGGGCAAGGAATTTTGGACTGAGGCAGTCACATATGCGTTCCATCTAATTAACCGTTTACCATCAGCTGCAATAAATGGAAAAACTCCTATAGAGATGTGGACTAGTAAATTTGCTACTGATTATGATTCTTTACATGTATTTGGTTCCACTGCATATTATCATATAAAAGAATCTAAGTTAGACCTAAGAGCAAAGAAAGCATTATTCTTGGGTATAACTGATGGAGTAAAAGGATACCGTCTCTGGTGTCCTGATACAAGGAAGATTGTTTTCAGTAGAGATATGACTTTTGATGAATCAACCATGTTAAGGTACAAGAATTCACAAAAGGATGACAAAACCAGTAGTACTTTGCAGCAGGTGGAGCTTGAAAAGGTTAACGATGATCCAGCTAATATTGAAGGGACAAATGATGAAGAAGTTCCGACCGAAGAACCTCTATAGCAACAAGATTCAATTACATATAGGAGGCCAAGAAGAGAGATTCGTAAGCCTGCTCGCTTTGATGATATAGTGGCCTATGCACTTCCAATTGCAGATGATGATGTTCCTTCTACTTACACAGAAGCAATAAGTAACCTTGATGGTGTAAAGTGGAAGCAAGCCATGAATGAAGAAATGCAGTCTCTTCATAAAAATAGGACTTGGGAGTTGGTGACATTGCCCAAGGGAAAGAAGGCAATTGGATGCAAATGGGTATATCCAAAGAAGGAAGGATTTCCTGGTAAAAATGAAATTCGATACAAGGCTAGATTGGTAGCAAAGGGTTACGCTCAGAAAGAAGGAATAGACTATAATGAAGTGTTTTCTCCAGTTGTGAAGTATTCGTCTATTCAGATTTTGCTAGCCTTGGTTGCGCAATATGATCTTGAACTAGTTCAGCTTGATGTAAAGACCGCGTTTTTACACGGTGATTTGGAAGAATAAATCTATATGACTCAGCCAGATGGATTCAAGGTTGCTGGAAAAGAAAATTAGGTTTGCAAACTGACAAAGTCGCTTTATGGATTGAAGCAGTCTCCGAGGCAGTAGTACAAGCGATTTGATCAATTCATGAAAGGGCAAAGGTACACAAGAAGTAAATTTGATCATTGCGTGTATTTTCAAAAGCTACAAGAAGGAACTTTCATATACTTGCTCTTATATGTTGATGATATGCTAATAGCATCTAAGAGCAAAGTTGAGATTAAAAGATTGAAGACTCAACTCAATCTCAAGTTTGAGATGAAAGATCTAGGTGAAGCTAAAAAGATTCTCGGCATGGAAATATGGAGGGATAGAGCTCATGATAGAGTTAGCTTGTCTCAAAAGCAGTATTTGAAGAAGGTACTACAGCAGTTTGGCATGAACGAGCAAACAAAACCTGTAAGTACCCCGTTGGCTTCTCATTTCAAGCTTTCTGCAAAACTATCTCCTTCGACGAATACAAAACGAGAATACATGTTGCAAGTTTTGTATTCTAATGTAGTGGGTAGCTTAATGTATGCAATGGTGTGTTCAAGACCCGACATTTCACAGGCAGTTAGTATAGTGAGCAGGTATATGCATAATCCTGGAAAAGGACATTGGCAAGCTGTGAAATGGATTCTACGGTATATTCAGAAGACCGTGGATGTTGGATTACTATTCAAGCAGGATAATACACTTGGTAAAGGTGTTATTGGGTACGTTGATTCTGACTATGCCGATGTATTGGACAAGAGAAGATCAACCACTAATTATGTGTTTACACTTGCTGGAGGATCAATAAGTTGGAAGTCTACACTACAGTCTACAGTTGCATTGTCTGTAATGGCCTAAATTCAAGGTTATCGGAACAATGGTTTCGTAACCATAGATCCAATTTAAAGAGAAATTTATTTCAATATTTTTGCTTGAAAATTGATATGATAGGAAAATCGTATGAAAATATTGATAGGAAAATTTTATCGATTTAGTGATTAGTTAGAAAAAAAATTATTGAAGAAATTGGGTAAAATAAGGTATCGGGACCTCTATCTCGTAAAACCGAGTCAAAAATAATTTTATAAATATTTATGAAATGTTATTAATGTGGTATTAAAATTTCGTTAGGAAATTTTAATGTTTGGGTAGTCAATTAAATAAAAAGGACTAAATTGTAATAGGTGTAAAAGTTGCTAGAGTGATTAAATAGCTTAAGAGTCTAATGAGAAAAGATTTAAAAGGCAATTAGACCCAAAATTTATTTGGGCTGGATGGCAAGGGTATGAAATCAGCAGAAATATTGATAAATTAAGGGTAAAATTGGAATATTGCAAAATTAACTAAATAAAACTAGGACTAAATAGGAAATATCTAGATTTCTCTTCATTTCTCTTCAATTCCAGCAGCTAAAAACGCCATAGGAGGGTTATATAAGCTGGTATTTCATAATTTTTGCACCAAGTGAGTTAATCCTTGCCTTTTTCTTGTAATTTTTGTGTTTCTAAGACTTTTACAACTAGGCCCTACTATTAAATTCATTAGTTTTTGATTTCATGGATGAAATTGAAAGTCACCATGGTTGAGTGCTGTAATTTTATGACGAAATAGAATGAAATTAAAGCTTTAATTTGTTTATGAGATGTTTTTATTAGGCAATTTCAATGGAAATTGATTTTTAGGACGAAATTGATTTTTAGGACCTAATTGTGAAAATATTTGGAATTAAAGTCTATTGCTGAAATTCTGATTCCTAAAGGTTGTAAACTAATTTAAGGTGATAGAATAAAATGTTAATTGAGAAAAATCAGCTCAATTGAGAGGCTAATTGAGTAGGGACGAAATTATCATTTATTAAAAGCTTAGGGGGAAAATGGTAATAAACAGCTTGCACTAAAACAGTTTGGACAGCAGCAGTAGACTAACTTTGAAAAATCACCAAAAATTGTAGGAATCGAATTAGAAGATGAACAAAATATGGAATTAAATCTTATTGAGTCTAGTTTCTCATAGAAGAAATATTGTAAGCAATGGATTTGTAAATTTTGATATATAATGAATTTTGTGAGACAAAGTCAGAATGAATTCGGGTTCCCCTGTTCTGACTTTGAAAAATTATAAAAAATTGAATAAAAATAATTAGGGCCTTAAATTTATATGTATATAATTATGAATGAGTCTATTTTTAATAGAAACAAACGAGAACATCATTTGAATTCTGTATAAAGAGATAATTTATTTTATTTATTTTTAGTGAAGAAGGGTCAGAACTGTTAGACAATAGAATAGGGGTGACTTTGAAGAATAAACTGTACTGATTGGCTAAACCAAAAATTCTGAAAATTTTATGGTAAAAATATATATGAGTATAGTTTCATGGAAAACGGATCTTAAATTGGAGTTCCGTAGCTCCAGTTATAAATAATTTAGTGACTATGACTCAAGTAGACAGCTTTGAATGAACTATAAATAATAGTTGAATTATAGAGAATGTTGCATATGAACATGAAATGTATTAAATTGATAATTAAATTTATTTATTTAGATCCAGAAGATTCAAATACGAAGCTAGATCGAGGGAAGGAAAAATTTCGAGATTAGTAGATTTTTACTGTTTACAAACAAGTATCAAGGTAAGTTCGTGTAACTTGAATTATATTGTTAAATGCTTGAAATGCATGTTTTTGATATGAATATGATTTGAATGTTCATTATATGGAAATTAATGAAACATTGATATATTTGATAAAATGGGAAGAAATCTCGGTTGAATGAAAGGAAAATTCGATGGATCTCTGAAAAGAAATTGACGGTAAAAAGGATCTAGCCCGGACGGGTGATTCTATCCTGATATAGCCCTCCCGAAGAATATGTGTAAAATGGATTTAGCCCGGACGGGTAATCCGAATTAGGGTCTGAATTTAGCCTGGAATGGTAATTCAGATCCAAGCTCATTAGAGTAATTATCGTTGCAGGGGATTTAGCCTGGACTGGTAATCCCGACAATACTCTATGAGTTTATATTGCAGGGGATTTAGCCTGGACTGGTAATCCCGCTGCAAGGTTGAGGTTCGCGGGAGTGTGCTCTCTGAAATGGATATCTGCGCACATGAATATGAATTGACGGGCCCGGAATTGTACACTAAATGTGTACCTCTGAAAATTCATCGAAATTCCGATAAATTCAACCGAATAAATATGGAAAAATAACAAGGAAATAGAAATCATGGTATTGACGAGCTCATCAATCATGGTATATATATTATTGATACATGGAAATTATTGTACTAACTTGAATGTTGAGTTTGTGCATGTTAGGGTAATAATGCATTGAATGGATATATGAATGTTTATTATATTGTATTGAAAATATTAGGTAAGTATAATTCTTGTTACATGAGCTTACTAAGCACAAAGTGCTTACCCCGTTTCCTTTTTCCCTGTTTTGTAGTGTTAAGAGCTCGGAGGTCGGATTTGGTCGGAGACACATCACACTGTCAACCTCAGGATTTCGGTATATAAAGAAACTTTATTTTGGAAATCAATGGCATGTATAAGCTAACAAAGTAAATGTTAACGTGAAATGAATGTAAAGTTAGCCATTAGTATGGTTAACAAACCTGGTTATAGATATGTGATGACGTTATCTTATATAAATGCATGAATCTATCATGAAAATATGTTGAATTGATTTGGTTGATGTGGATTGGTCTCGATTTAATATTACAGGGAAGGTTAGATATTTATAAAAAGGCTATATTGAATATAAAAAGAAAATTTAATTCGTAAACTCCGGTAATGCCTCGTACCCTATTCTGGCAATGAATACAGGTAGGGGTATTACATTTATTGGTATCAGAGCTACGGTTTAGTCGGTTCTAGGATCGATGTAGTAAATACGGGATTAGCTGTACATGCCATTTAAATTATTATTGATAGTGTGGTATCTCCTGACCATTTAAAATGTGTTTTTCTTATAGTAATGTCATCCGACCAAGCTCAATCTGAGGAAGCTGGGAGTCATGCTCCGGCTTCAGTCCAAAGAGAAGAAACTAGCAGTAGAAGTCCCGAGACAGAGGGTCGAGGGGAGGAGGCAAAAACAGCCTTCTTTCAAATGATGAATGAATGGTTTAATCAATACTTAAGAACTAACCCTGTAGTGCAGCAAGTTCAAGCTCCCCCTCCTACTCCTCCACCGGTTCCCGAGATCCCACAAGGTACAGGTACTGAATCTGTCAGAAAATGGAAAGCTCCAGTAGATAAAATTCGAAAATATGGGGCCGAAGAATTTCGAGCAACAGTTGATGATGATTCCGAACGGGCTGAATTCTGGTTAGAAAACACTCTTCGGGTTCTGGAAGAATTATCTTGTACACCAAAAGAATGTCTGAAATGTGCCGTCTCACTGCTAAAAGATACAGCTTACCATTAGTGGAATACTACAGCTTCAGTTCTTCCGAAAGAAGAAATTACATGGGAATTCTTTCAGACCGAGTTCAGAAAAAAATATATCAACCAGAGGTTCCTTGACCAGAAAAGAAAAGAATTTCTTGAGCTAAAACAGGGCAATAGATCAGTATCTAAATATGAAAGAGAATTTGTTCGATTGAGTAAATATGCTCGAGAATGGGTACAGTCAGAAGCTGAAATGTGCAAACGATTCGAAGAAGGGTTGAATGAAGACATTAAGTTACTGATCGGAATTCTTTAAATTCGAGAGTTTGCTACATTGGCAGAGAGAGCTTATAAAGCAGAAGAATTGAGCAAAGAAAAGAAATAGGCTGAGAGGGAAGCTCGAATTTTTAGTAAAAGACCGATGGGTAAATCCCAGTTTTCTGCTTCAAAGAAATTGAAGAAATATCAAGATCGTTCTACTTCAGCCATTGGGTATTCGGGCAAAGAGCGAGGTTCTCAACGCACTAATCCAAGGCCCTCTACTCCATCAGTGACCAGTGTTGGCAGTGTTGGCACTCCTAAACCGAGATGCCAGTACTGTAATAAAGCTCATTTTGGTGAATGCCGATTTAAGAGTGGGGCTTGTTACCGATGTGGTTCTTTTGACCATTTCCTCAGAGATTGTCCAGAAAGGGTTGAAAAAGAAGTTGAACATATATCGAAGCCGAGTAATCTAGTTTCGAGGGGTAGACCACCTCGACCATCCGGTAATGTCAGTGGTAGTCGAGGAGCTACAAAAGATACTATAGGTAGGCCTGAGGTACGAGCACCTGCTAGGACATATGCCATTCGTACCAGAGAAGATGCTTCAGCACCCGATGTTATTACTAGTACATTTTCTTTACTTGATACTGATATTACTGCATTGATTGATCCTGGTTCTACGCATTCATATATATGTGTTAAACTTGCAATTGTTAAAAATTTATTTGTTGAACCTACTGAATTCGTGGTTAAAGTCTCGAACCCCCTGGGCCAGTCTGTGTTAGTGGATAAAATTTGTAAAAATTGTCCACTGATGGTAAGAGGTTATTGTTCCCGGCTAATTTGATGTTACTGCCATTTGATGAATTTAACGTGATATTGGGTATGAATTAGTTAACCCAGCATGATGCGGTAGTAAATTGTAAACAAAAATATATTGTGCTAAAATGTCAGAATGGTGAGTTGCTCCGGGTTAAATCTGATCAGACAGAAGGGTTATCTGATATGATTTCAGTAATGGCAGCACAGCGGTATGTCAAAAAGGGGTATGATGCTTACTTGGCTTATGTACTCGACACCAAGGTATCTGAGTCAAAGATACAGGCAGTTCCAGTGGTATGTGAATTTTTCGATGTGTTTCCAGAAGAATTACCAGGATTGCCACCAGAAAGGGAAGTGGAATTTTCTATAGATTTAATTCCAGGAACTACTCCGATCTCCATAGCTCCGTACCGAATGGCTCCTATAGAATTAAAAGAGTTAAAGACACAGTTGCAAGAGCTTGTTGACAGGGGTTTTGTCTGACCGAGTCATTCACCTTGGGGTGCTCCGATTCTGTTTGTGAAAAAGAAAGATGGGTCTTTGAGATTGTGTATCGACTACCGGCAGCTTAATAAAGTAACCATAAAGAATAAGTACCTGTTACCCCGGATTGATGATTTATTTGATCAGCTGAAAGGTGCTACTATGTTTTCAAAGATTGATCTTCGATCAGGTTATTATCAGTTACGGGTAAAGGAGTCAGATGTGCCAAAAATAGCCTTTAGAACCAGGTACGGGCATTATGAGTTTCTAGTTATGCCGTTTGGGCTAACTAATGCACCTACAGTATTCATGGATTTGATGAACCGGATATTCAGACTGTACTTAGACAGATTTGTAGTAGTATTCATTGATGATATTTTGGTTTGTTCTCGGGATGAAGAAGAACATGCAGAACATTTGAGAATTGTGTTGCAAATTCTACGAGAGAAGCAGTTGTATGCTAAATTCAGTAAATGTGAATTTTGGCTTCGAGAAGTGGGTTTTCTTGGACACATTTATCTGCCGAAGGCATCAGGGTAGATCCAAGTAAAATCTCAACTATCGTCAATTGGAGTCCAGCGAAGAATGTATCTGAAGTTAGAAGTTTCTTGGGTTTAGTTGGTTATTATCGGAGATTTGTACAGGGATTCTCTATGATAGCTTCTCCAATGACTCGATTATTGCAAAAAGATGTAAAGTTCGAGTGGACTGATGAATGTCAACAAAGTTTCAACCGATTGAAAGACCTATTAACGAAAGCACCTGTATTAGTGCAGCCTGAACCGGGTAAGGAATTTGTTATTTACAGTGACGCCTCATTAAATGGTTTAGGTTGTGTTTTGATGCAAGAAGGTAAAGTAATAGCCTATGCTTCAAGACAACTTAAACCACATGAAAGAAATTACCCAGTACATGATCTTGAATTAGCTGCTATTGTATTTGCGCTGAAGATATGGCGGCATTAATTGTACGGTGAGAAATGTCATATTTATACTGATCATAAAAGCTTGAAATATTTGATGACACAGAAAGATTTGAATTTAAGATAGCGCAAGTGGCTTGAACTAATAAAGGACTATGATTTGATTATTGATTACCATCCGGGTAAGGCTAATGTTGTAGCTGATGCTTTGAGCCGGAAATCTCTATTTGCTTTATGAGATATGAATACCCGGTTATCATTGACTGATGATGGTTCAATCCTAGCTGAATTGAGAGCTAAACTGACATTTTTACAGCAAATATGTGAAGCTTAGAAGAATGATGAGAAGTTACAGGTTAAACGGGCACAGTGTGAGTCAGGTAATGATTCTGAATTTCAGATTGGTTCTGATGATTGTTTATTATTCAGAGGTAGGGTATGTGTACCTCAGAATTCAGAGCTCATACAGAAGATTCTACGCGAGGCCCACAGTAGTACTATGTCTGTACATCCGGGGAGTAATAAAATGTATAATGATCTGAAAAAGATGTACTGGTGGTCGGGAATGAAACGTGATATCTCTGAGTTTGTATCAAGGTGTTTAATATGTCAACAAGTTAAAGCTGAACATCAGGTACCTTCGGGGTTACTTCAGCCAATTACTAAACCGGAATAGAAATGGGAAAGAATCACTATGGATTTTGTATCGGGGCTACCTTTGTCTCCGAGGAAAAAAGATGCTATTTGGGTGATTGTTGATCGATTAACAAAGTCAGCTCACTTTATTCCGGTACGTATGGATTATTCTTTAGATAAACTAGCTGAACTGTACATATCTGAGATTATCAGGTTACATGGAGTGCCTGTTTCCATTATATCAGATAGAGATCCCCGATTTACGTCTCGTTTCTAGGACAAATTGCAAGAAGCCTTGGGTACTCAGTTGTATTTCAGCACTGCATTTCATCCTCAGACAGATGGTCAATCTGAGCGTGTAATTCAAGTATTGGAAGATATGCTCCGATGTTGTATACTAGAGTTTGAAGGTAATTGGGAGAGGTATCTACCTTTGATTGAATTTGCTTACAATAACAGTTATCAGTCTAGTATTAAAATGGCTCCGTATGAAGCTTTGTATGGTAGAAAATGTAGAACACCGTTATATTGGACAGAGCTCAGTGAAAGGAAGATACATGGGGTTGATTTGATCCGGGAAACAGAAGAAAAAGTAAAGGTTATTCGAGATAGTCTAAAAGCAGCTTCCGATCGTCAAAAATCATATACCGACCTTAAGCGAAAAGAGACTGAATTTCAAGTCGGTGACAAGGTATTTCTGAAAGTGTCTCCTTGGAAAAAAGTTCTTCAATTCGGTTGAAAGGGTAAATTGAGTCCAAGATTTATCGAGCCCTATGAAATCATAGAAAGAATTGGACCGGTCGCTTATCGATTGACATTACCACCGGAACTTGATAGAATTTATAATGTTTTTCATGTATCTATGTTACGACGATATCGATCAGATCCTTCACATGTTATTTCTCTGATAGAAGTAGAGATTCAACCGGATATGACTTACAGTGAAGAACCAATCAAGATATTGGCACGGGAGACAAAAGAGCTTAGAAATAAAAAGATAAATTTGGTGAAAGTATTGTGGCAAAAGCACGGGATTGAGGAAGCAACATGGGAACCGAAGGAGGCAATGAGGAAACAATACCCAAACCTCTTTACTGGTAAGATTTTCGAGGACGAAAATCCTTAAAAGGGGGGAGAGTTGTAATGGCCTAAATTCAAGGTTATCGGAACAATGGTTTCGTAACCATAGATCCAATTTAAAGAGAAATTTATTTCAATATTTTTGCTTGAAAATTGATATGATAGGAAAATCGTATGAAAATATTGATAGGAAAATTTTATCGATTTAGTGATTAGTTAGAAAAAAAAATTATTGAAGAAATTGGGTAAAATAAGGTATCGGGACCTCTATCTCGTAAAACCGAGTCAAAAATAATTTTATAAATATTTATGAAATGTTATTAATGTGGTATTAAAATTTCGTTAGGAAATTTTAATGTTTGGGTAGTCAATTAAATGAAAAGAACTAAATTGTAATAGGTGTAAAAGTTGCTAGAGTGATTAAATAGCTTAAGAGTCTAATGAGAAAGGATTTAAAAGGCAATTAGACCCAAAGTTTATTTGGGCTGGACGGCAAGGGTATGAAATCAGCAGAAAAATTGATAAATTAAGGGTAAAATTGGAATATTGCAAAATTAACTAAATAAAACTAGGACTAAATAGGAAATATCTAGATTTCTCTTCATTTCTCTTCAATTCCAGCAGCTAAAAATGCCATAGGAGGGTTATATAAGCTGGTATTTCATAATTTTTTCACCAATTGAGTTAATCCTTGCCTTTTTCTTGTAATTTTTGTGTTTCTAAGACTTTTACAACTAGGTCCTACTATTAAATTCATTAGTTTTTGATTTCATGGATGAAATTTAAAGTCACCATGGTTGAGTTCTGTAAGTTTATGATGAAATAGAATGAAATTAAAGCTTTAATTTGTTTATGAGATGATTTTATTAGGCAATATCAATGGAAATTGATTTTTAGGACCTAATTGTGAAAATATTTGGAATTAAAGTCTATTGCTGAAATTCTGATTCCTAAAGGTTGTAAACTAGTTTAAGATGATAGAATAAAATGTTAATTGAGAAAAATCAGCTCAATTGAGAGGCTAATTGAGTAGGGATGAAATTATCATTTATTAAAAGCTTAGGGGAAAAATGGTAATAAACAGTTTGCACTAAAACAGTTTGGACAGCAACAGTAGACTAACTTTGAAAAATCACCAAAAATTGTAGGAATTGAATTAGAAGATGAACAAAATATGGAATTAAAGCTTATTGAGTCTAGTTTCTCATAGAAGAAATATTGTAAGCAATGGATTTGTAAATTTTGATATATAATGAATTTTGTGAGACAAAGTCAGAATGAATTCGGGTTCCCCTGTTCTGACTTTGAAAAATTATAAAAAATTGAATAAAAATAATTAGTGACTTAAATTTATATTTATAGAATTCTGAATGAGTCTATTTTTAATAGAAACAAACGAGAACATCATTTGAATTCTGTATAAAGAGATAATTTATTTTATTTATTTTTAGTGAAGAAGGGTCAGAACTGTTAGACAATAGAATAGGGGTGACTTTGAAGAATAAACTGTACTGATTGGCTAAACCAAAAATTATGAAAATTTTATGGTAAAAATATATATGAGTATAGTTTCATGGAAAATTAACGGATCTTAAATTGGAGTTCCGTAGCTCCAGTTATAAATAATTTAGTGACTATGACTCAAGTAGACAGCTTTGAATGAACTATAAATAATAGTTGAATTATAGAGAATGTTGCATATGAACATGAAATGTATTAAATTGATAATTAAATTTATTTATTTAGATCCAAAAGATTCAAATACGAAACTAGATCGAGGAAAGGAAAATTTTCGAGATTAGTAGATTTTTACTGTTTACAAACAAGTATCAAGGTAAGTTCGTGTAACTTGAATTATATTGTTAAATGCTTGAAATGCATGTTTTTGATATGAATATGATTTGAATGTTCATTATATGGAAATTAATGAAACATTGATATATTTGATAAAATGGGAAGAAATCCCGGTTGAATGAAAGGAAAATTCGATGGATCTCTGAAAAGGAATTGACGGTAAAAAGGATCTAGCCCGGACGGGTGATCCTATCCTGATATAGCCTTCCCGAAGAATATGTGTAAAATGGATTTAGCCCGGACGGGTAATCCGAATTAGGGTCTGAATTTAGCCTGGAATGGTAATTCAGATCCAAGCTCATTAGAGTAATTGTCGTTGCAGGGGATTTAGCCTGGACTGGTAATCCCGACAATACTCTATGAGTTTATATTGCAGGGGATTTAGCCTGGACTGGTAATCCCGCTGCAAGATTGAGGTTCGCGGGAGTGTGCTCTCTGAAATGGATATGTGCGCACATGAATATGAATTGACGGGCCCGGAATTGTACACTAAATGTGTACCTCTGAAAATCCATCGAAATTCCGATAAATTCAACCGAATAAATATGGAAAAATAATAAGGAAATAGAAATCATGGTATTGACGAGCTCATCAATCATGGTATATATATTATTGATACATGGAAATTATTGTACTAACTTGAATGTTGAGTTTGTGCATGTTAGGGTAATAATGCATTGAATGGATATATGAATGTTTATTATATTGTATTGAAAATATTAGGTAAGTATAATTCTTGTTACATGAGCTTACTAAGCACAAAGTGCTTACCCCGTTTCCTTTTTCCCTGTTTTGTAGTGTTAAGAGCTCGGAGGTCGGATTTGGTCGGAGACACATCACACTGTCAACCTCAGGATTTCGGTATATAAAGAAACTTTATTTTGGAAATCAATGGCATGTATAAGCTAACAAAGTAAATGTTAATGTGAAATGAATGTAAAGTTAGCCATTAGTATGGTTAACAAACCTGGTTATAGATATGTGATGACGTTATCTTATATAAATGCATGAATCTATCATGAAAATATGTTGAATTGATTTGGTTGATGTGGATTGGTCTCGATTTAATATTACAGGGAAGGTTAGATATTTATAAAAGGGCTATATTGAATATAAAAAGAAAATTTAATTCGTAAACTCCGGTAATGCCTCGTACCCTATTCCGGCAATGAATACGAGTAGGGGTATTACATTGTCAACCACAGAAGTCGAATACATGGCTATAACAGAAGCTGTAAAGGAAGCTATTTGGCTACAAGGTATGGTTAAAACCTTGGGATTGGTTCAGGAGCATATTAACGTGTATTGTGATAGTCAAAGTGCTATTCATTTAGCAAAGAATCAAGTCTATCATGCACGTACAAAGCATATCGAAGTACGATTCCATTTTGTGCGGGAAATTATTGATGAGGGGAAAATTTGTCTTTAGAAGATCAAGGCTGCAGATAATCCCGCAGATATGATGACCAAGGTGGTAACAGCAACCAAGTTCGAACATTGTTTGAACTTGATCAATATCCTGCAAGTTTAATAGTTGAAGAAGGCACTATCAAGTATTGTTGTCAAAGGCAGAAAGAATTGTGTGAAGATAAGATTATTCTAATCAAATCTTCAAGGTGGAGATTATTGGTAGCAACCCATTGTTTGAAAAGTCAAAAATAATGGGTGTCAGAATTTTGGCACCAAAAATAGGAGCATTTATGGCACCGAAATTTAGTTTGAAATTTGGCATGAGATAATTGCAATTTTGGTCCCTAATTGTATAGGGACTTTGCAAGTTGATCCCTTAACCTCAACTATAAATAAGCCTACCCATTTCTCATTTTCTTTATCCCAAATTTGTTATTCTCTACTAGAAGCATTATTCTCTCTCCCTATTTGTAAATTTCACTTGTATTTTTGGAGTGAAATATATTTGGTAGTGCCCGAGGACGTAGGCAAAATTTGCTGAACCTCATTAAAATTCTGGTGTTCTTTATTATTTATTTTTTAATATATTGTGAGTGTGATTGTAGTGATTTATTGTGCTATTAAATTACGATAGAGGGATATTCTGGCTAGGAAAGGCCTGGTACTTAAGTGATCCTTGTGATCCACCTCTCTTTCTTGGGAATTGAACTTAGTGTGATTTTTCAGTACAATAATTTTACTCTTTTACACGCTTCCGCACAACAAATTCTAACCAAATTAGTTCACTTTTAATTTGGGTTAACCTATCATGATAGTAAATAATAACATGTAATTATCCTTATTATATATGTGATGTCCAAATTTTCCAACAAACTCGATTGTAGAAATTACTAAACTACTCTTTCATGTATAAATGAATTTTATATTATGATGGTATTTTTGTCCTTTTATCTTTTTTATAAAATTAATAAAAAATTTACATATAATTCTATTTAAACCCATGTCTTCAACATATATAAAATCTCAACTTTACCGCTACAAGCATACATTTATTTTAATTGTTTTCTACAATTTCATATTATTGCAGTTCACCCATATTGTTGTTATCTCTACTATGATTAAAGCCCTAAATGAGTTTGGTGTCACGAGTCAAGTGACACCAACTCATTTCTACTGTGTCTTCTATGATTAAAGTCGTGATTGAGTTTGGTATCACGAGTCAAGTGATACCAACCTGGTTGATGAAATGATGAAAATAACCTTACATATATTAAATAAGTTAAATTATTACGATATTACTTTTGACCATTTTTAATAAAAAATAAAAAAAATTAAGATTTAAACCCATAAGAAATTATAACATTTTAACTTTGTCATTACAACCATAGCTTTATTATGATATATTTTGTACATTTTAATATTAATTATGATTTCTTTAGTTTTTTTTTTACAACAATGATTCTGAAACCACAGTATTCGGAAGGTGAACACCTAAACAATAGGCAACAACTTAGAGTTTAATTACTATCATTTTTAATTAAAATGAAATTACTTTAAAAAATCATATTTTTTAAACACTTTTTTAACCATCATATAATTCCTTTTCTTTTATATTTTTTAAATATTTTTAAATATTTTTTATTTTTTATTTTTATTTTTCAATAATTTCTAGTGGGTGTATAAATTTTTTATTAATAATGTCGTAGATTGAGTTGGTATTATAAATCAAATCAATATTAACTCAAGATTGATGAGAGGTTTTTTTTTAAATGAAGTTGACATTTTACATATGATTCAGTTGTTAAATAATTCTTTTACAACTATATTTTTAATGCTAAATTTTTCTTTCACCAACATATTAACATTTTGGCATTTTGATAACCTGTTAAATAATATTACCTAACATGATTGGCATTTTAACGTGCTATAGAAAATTGATAATCCGAGCTAAAAAACAATTAGGGTGTAGTTAATATATTTATCACATGGATTGACCTATTTAAATTTATTTTTATTCACAATTTAAACGACTTTGTTTTATTCTAATTTTGTACATATTGCATGTCTCAGTTGATTAAATTATTAATTAACCCCTCCATATTTAAAATATATTATATTATTACGAGGCACTTTGTCTTTTTATATTTTTAAGATTTGAACTCATACCATCAACATCAGTAGTATCTCAACTTTACCATTTCAACCAAACTTTTATTTTAATTTTTTAACTAAGTTATCACTTTACACATTATTCAATTGTTAAATAAATCTTTTATTACTTTATTTTTAAAGTTAAATTTTGAAACAATCAACATGATAAAATTTTCACATTTTGATAACATTGTCAAATAATGCTTCCTAACATGATGACATTTTATCGTGCTATAGAAAATGGCAATACGAGTTAAAAGGAAATTGGAGTGTATTTAATATTCTTAGTCACATGTATTTACCTATTTAAATTTATTTTCACTCACAATTTAAACTTTTTTATTTTATTTAAAAGCTTATAGGTACAAAAAGCCCTTAAGAAAAAAAGAACAAAAAAAAAATCAATTGAATCCTTACACTAAATTCACACCTAATTTTGATCTTGTCTTTAACGAAATAATTAATTAAGTCTCTCCATTAACGGTTTCCGTCTTTAACCATATTGATAGTTAAAATAAATTGTCGAACCACTCAAATAGTGACACATGACAATTCCTGATTTATTAATTATTATTTTATGTTTTTATATGCTATTTTATCTTAATTTATGTTTTTAAATGCAATTACTTAATCTATTTACTTGATTTTTTTTCTCTATTTCTTTATATCAACAAAATTGGCTTAATAAAACAAAATTCTACAAGGCACTAGACCTGCTCATGGGTCGGCTATCCGTTTAGGCCTAAATGCTAGCTTGAAATTTAAGAGGATTTGGAAAAAAAATAGTAGGCCCAAAAAAATGGGTTAGAAAAAAAATTAGACTCATTTAAAATATGGCTCGAGCTCGGGCTTAAATATTCAAGGCCCGAGCCCGAGCCCGACCCGACCTAACCCAACCCATTTTTAAATTTATAATACTTTATATTATGTTATTTTTATATATTATGTAATTTAGAACATATTAAAAAATTAACTTATACTAAATATATAATACTATTCTAATGTAAATAATGTCAAGATGATTATATAAAAAATTTCAATAAATAAAAAATGTATAAAATTATTAAATATTAAAATAATATAATATAATATAAATATTTTTAAAAAAATCTAAAAATATGGGCAGACCTAAAATAGGCTTGGGTTAATCTTTTACAAATATGAGCGAGTTTGAGTAAAATTTTAGACTCATATTTCGAGCTGGGCTTGGACAAGCATAAAATATATTAATATCATATTTAGGCCTGACCCAAACCCAGTCCATGAACACCTCTATAGCACACTAAATAAAACGTAGTGAGTGAGTTAAGAGAATATTTTATTTTTATCAATACGTGATGCGTCGTGAGCTAACTAACAATTTGACTAAGGCAAGTGTACTTATCAATTAATAGTATAGCTACTAAATTAATTAACTAACAAACACAATAAGAATAAAACAAGAAAATAATCGATTAACAATCAAGAAGCAAAACAATACCCAGGAAAGAATTCACCTAGATTTAATCTGTTATTATCAATCTAAATTACGCAATTTTTTTACTTAGTAACTTGATCTGTAGAAATCCCTAAATTATGCTAATATCTCTTTCGAGAGTAAGAGCAACTGACTTCAAGTTAATTAATTGAAATTTCTTTCTAATTAAAACATCTATTATCGAATTAACTCGAGTTATGGATTCCACTATTAGATTTGACCCTAATTTAGTTGATTTATGTTATCTTATTTCTTAGATTACATGCAACTCCACTCAATTACGCAAGACCTACTCTTAAACAGAGTTTATTCCTACTCTAATTTAAGTTCATCAAACATAGATCAATAATCTAGAAATATTAAATCAATAATTAAACACACATAATTGAAAATAATATCAAGTATTTATTGCATAAAATAAAATTAAAAGACAGAATTCATCATAGAATTTTCATACTTAAAAATGAAAACATTAAAGAAATAGTATAACAGAAAGAAACAAAAAAAAAACTCATGATAATCTCCTAAGAAATCAGCTGGAAATCTTCAATCTTGACGGAAATTTGCTTCAGAATTGACTTCAATGATGATTTTCGAGTTGTTTTCTTAAATATTATATGATGATTCACTCTAATCTTTTTATTTTTGTCATATATATGTCTTATTCCCGAAAAACCTAAAAAATGTGATTTTCCGCGGTTTAGGGTTCAAATTCGCAAAATCGACATGACCTACCACATGATCGTGTAGCTAAGACGTGTGGGATGTGTCAGCCCGTGTGACTCCTGTATCTTGTTCCGATTTTTCATTTTTGCTCATTTTAATCCCAAATGCTCTACTAAATATAAAAATATAAATTTAAAGAATTAGAAATATCATCGAATAATTATCTAAAAATGCATTAAAAATAAGATTAAAGCACGTTACTTTTAGCACGTTACTTTTAGCACTAACCAATATGGGATGAGAATATTATTAGGATTTTATTGAGATTTTCTTTTTCTTTGTTCATGGTTCTCCTCAATTCCTGATCAGTGTCAAACTTAGTTTTCCCCAATACCACGTACGCACTTATTTAACAGCAATGAAATAAACTAACAATTGGAACATGAAACTGATCCCAAATCAAGAAGCTTAAAATGATAGGATTTTCAAATAAATCCAAAAGAGAAACATGGGAAATCATATTTTAAGGAAATAAGATTATAAACTACCTTCATTTAGGAAAAAACTCTTATTCATACAACTATAGTCATCTTGCTTCCATCACTGAGACTGTAACATGATTTATGGAACAGTTGTTCCACTTGGTTTCACCTATATCTGCCTCTTCTTCTGCTGCATAAATGAAAAACGCTGGTTGCTTCGGTGCTGGTAGCTGTACAGTTTCGTTTGAAAGCATTGAAACAACATCTGCCATTGTGGGTCTATCTATTGCATAGTTTTGCACACACAAGAGGCCTACATGAATGCATCTCAGTGCTTCATTTTGATTGCAGGATTCATCTAATATCGGATCTATAAGCACTGTACCTTGACCTTCGTTCCAAAGTTGCCATGCCTGATGGAAATCATTGTACAGAAATCAGAAATATATATACATATATGTATACGTGAAAACTGAAGAACTCGATTGCAGCTTCCACAATGGCTGATTTTCGACTTTGGGAAAAAAAAAAGAAAAAAAGAAAGATGAGAAGTGTACGTACATAACCTATAAGATTCAATGGACGCTCTGGATGATAGCAACTATTGGTCTTCTTGCCACTCACAATCTCTAGTAGTAGGACTCCAAAGCTAAACACATCAGTTTTCGTTGACACAATGCCATGGATGGCATATTCTGGAGCCATGTAGCCACTTGAGGTCAAAACAATCAGAGGATGCTTTTCAGTTCTTGAAAATTCACAAAAGAACAAGGGAAAAAGAAAAGAAAAGCTAGTTTTTTTTTCCTGTTCACTATACTTACAATGTTCCAACAACTCTTTCAGTATTTGCTTCAGATTCATTTAATCCAAATATTCTAGCCATGCCAAAATCAGATATCTTTGGGATCATCTCATGGTCAAGTAAAATATTGCTAGCCTTTAAGTCTCTGTGAATCACTTTGAGTCTTGAATATTTATGGAGATAAATTAGTCCCTGAGCAATCCCTTCAATTATGTTGAGGCGTTCCTTCCAATTTAACATGTATTTCTTTTCGGAATCTGTGTCATATAGAGAACAATTCAGCATATGATGATTGTGACGAAATGGCAGATGTTAAAGGATTCCCGAATATGAAACTGTTAAGGTGGTAAGGATGGCCTACCAAAGATCAAGAAATCTAAGCTTTTGTTAGGCATGTATTCATAAATCAACATCTTTTCTTCCACTTGAATGCAAAATCCTAAAAGTCTCACCAGATTGGTGTGCTGTAGTTTTGCAATGAGTATGGCTTCATTCTTGAACTCCACCAATCCTTGCCCTGAATGACTTGAAAGTCTCTTTACTGCTATTTCTCTCCCATCCACAAGTTTTCCCTGAAATTATCTCTTTAGTAATTTGCAAATAAATATTAAACTCGGTTCCGGGACACCATTTATTACCTTATAGACCGGACCAAAGCCACCCTCTCCTAGCTTGTTTCCTACTGAAAAACAGTTTGTAGCTGCAACAATGCTTTTAAAGCTGAACACATCCAACTGGTTATCATGTCCATCTGTTCTGCGACTTATCAAAGTGTCATTCTTGGTTGAAGCCATTGCACCACCTCCAATTTCATCAAACAGCACCCTTTGGTTCATCTTTCCAACCCCTAATAATCAAGTTACAGGAATTTAAGATGTTCTTATCAGGTGATCATTGATAGCTTAGGCATAAAAGGAACTAAGATCCTCATTTCAGTTCCCTTTTAAGGATATAATCACCTCCTCTGTTGCTGTTTTCCCATATTTTGTAACATATTGAGCATACTGGGGGTACAATCATAACTACGCCAACTGATGCGATCAGCCATATCCACCACTTGTTTTCTGAAATGAGAAAACATTAATTCATAGTGTCATAAGTATCAACTTATCATTGGATTCAGATTCCTTGAGAATCTCTGTTAACTGCTAATTCCCCTAACTTAAGTAGAAACTTAAGACATGCATGCTTCAATTTTTCACAATGTAAATCAAGTCTTACCTCTTGGTTCAAGAATGAATACTTCACGCTTGACATCAAGCTTATTATCTCCGGTACCTGATTCCGTAAAACTGACTCCAGTGCTCCAAATCTCGCAGCCGGTCCCATCATCATTTTTTGAAGCATTCGCCACACAAGAACAATCGTCCAAGCACTTGGCCTGACAATCAATTCGAGACAGGTTGTCGGTCTCACTGAATTTAAACCCGGTGTTGGACATGTAACCCACATGCTTCTGGAAAACGTTATTTCCCAAGCTTCTACTACACTCAGGTACGTTCAGTTTCATGCACCCTATGCTCATGTTTTTGGTACATGAAACTTGTGAAGCCACAGAATCCGCCTTGTAACTCACGAGCTCACCCTCCGAATTCAGTTTCAACCTTGGGAAAATGGTAACAGCTTTCTTCACAGTATAATTGAAGTATGTTTCGTTCTCATTCGAAACGTAAAAGAAATCGTAGGAACTATTGGATAAGAAGACCTCGAGAAACCCATGTTGAAAAGACCCACTTTTCCAGTAGACTTCCCCTCGCCACCATATAGCCCACTGAGTTGAATCACTAGGGTCCAACCCAAGGCTAAAAGACCCTGATGCAGGGGACTTATCACTTCTCCATGATGTCAGAGCCCAGTTGAGACCAGTTTTGGAGTTAATCCCAAGTTTCATCCCTGGAAGAAGCGTATCTGTAGGATAATCGAAGCTTTCCCATAGAAGCCGCTTAATAGACCCATCCCTTTTCAGTTCATGTAGCACGAAATTTCCAGAATCCTCTAGAGTAACACTGGTGTTACTTGGTTCTTCAACAGAGTACAGTACCACAGGGTCCGCCAATTGATGTAAAATTTTCAAGCTGCCCCGATCATCTATCTCAAGAATCCCGGTACTGCCAAATGTTGGGGTGTTCCGATTGGCAACCCAAAGTAGATTGTCATCTTCCCCATTGTACCATATTCCCAAGTAGGAATTATCCTCGTGCACAGATTTGAATCCTAACTTGAACATTCCAGAAGTTGAAACTAACTCCTGATCATGTTTCAGCTGTTGGCCTTGGGCTATCGTGGCTATCTGAGAACATGTAGGTCTAAAAAGCAAGGGGATAAAACATGAAAGACTAAAGAGGAGAAGATTTCTTGTTGTGTTTGCCATTAAGGAAGAGTCCAGTTTTGGCTCGCTACCTTTTTCAAATACTACAGATTTCGCTCATATTTGATGGCTTATATCAATTAAAGACGTTAACTTTGGTTAACATTATAGGATACAGTTTCTTTGACAATCATATACAACCTAATCAATCCTAAAGATATTGTAACCTTGGCGTCGTACACTTCTATTTCTAAGTAGATGTTTAGCAACATCCTCTTGTTTTACTTTGCTTACACGGCATACATACCTTAATTTCCCAGTCAACTTTTCCTCACATAGTTCCTTTTCGAAGACTGCTGACGATTAAACCAATTTATTTTTTGACCAAGAGATGCTAAAATATTGAGAGGACCTTAACTAAATGAAGTCACATGCCAACCAAAAGTAAGCGGCTGAGCTTAAGTTAGAATGTTGTAGAAAATGTAAAAGTTCCAAAAACGCGTGACTGAGCATGGCCAGGATGAACACAAAATTCAACATGGATGTTTAGATGGAACTTGTTAGGGGTAGGATTTCCAACCCCGATGGAGGATTTTGTCTTTCAGTTTTCAGTTTTGTTGAGAATTCAAGTGGATTTATAAAGTTTATTCAGAACTTTTGAGTGTATGAAAAGATAATTTGAAGAGGAGTGACTCATACCTAGAGGTGTGCATGGGCTGGGCCACCCGGTCCGGCTCGAATGTCCGCCTGAAATGTGAGAAGATTTGGGTAAAAATATAGGCCCGAAAAATAGACTTGGGAAAAAAATAAGGCCCGTTTAAAAAACGAGCCGGACCCGAATTCACTACATGACAAAAAATCTTTTTTTAATATTATTTTCTTATTATTTTCTCCCTATTTTACTGCTATTTTACTATTATGTTGCTACTATTTTGTTGTTATTGTTTGGATATTGTATAAAACTTATTTTATTGTTAATTTTTATTATTATTTTAAAGACATTTGTTAATTTTGTTATTATTTTAGAAACATTTGCTTGTTAAGTTGCATCTATTTTAGTGTTATTTAAGTATACATTTTTTTAAAATTTATTTTCAATTTGTTGAGAAATATTAATTTGATGTTCTTAGTATTTTTGGTGGTTTATATATATTTTAAAATTATATAAAAATAATATAAAAATTAATATAGGTGGGCCAGGCCGGCCCGGGCTTTAACATTTTTATTCGGGTCGGGTTTGGGCAAAATTTTAGGCCCATTTTTCGGCATGCACACCTCTACTAGTCATACCCTATAACAGGGGTGGAGTCAAAAATTTTTTTGAGGGACGGATAAAGTTATATATTTTTATTATAGCAAAAGTGAAATCTCATTATTTTAATAACTTATATCTTTATAAGTTTTAAATGATTAAATCAATTTTTCTTATTTTTAGGCGGTAAAGTGTAATTTTAAAATTATAAAAAGATTAAAAGCGAAATTTTCTGTTTTAAAAGGGGCCAGGGCCCTGCTAGCCCCCTTGGCTCCCCCCTACCCTACAACTTATGGAGAATTAATAAGCGACAATGCAACTACTTGTGCTAGCTTTCAGTACAGCCACTTTGTGAACCCACCTTAACAAATCGAGAGATAAAACTTCCATTAAGAACAATACTTGAGGTGTTGGGGTTCAACTCTTAATTGAAGGTTTTTTTTATACGTTTATAAAATCATAAGTAAATAACGGCTTTGAGTTTGAACTTTCATGGCAAAGAGAAGCTAATATCGGCTTCGAATGCACAAGTAATAACTTAATGGTAAGTTGTCGATGGGTTCAAGTTCATGAAGAATAGATTGTGTTTAGGAGCACCCAAAAATAAATACGAAAATGATTAGAAATATATAGTAAGTGTGAAAATGGATGATAAAGATTATGTGTTTTCATAGCCTAAATGTGTTAGTGAATTGCTATGGGATGAAAAATGAAAATGATTTGGTTTGTATGATTTTATATATATATATATTTATGAATGTGTTAATTAATGAGTGAAAAGTGTTAATATGATGCCATAGCTAAATATATAACAATATTGTTAAGTGGTGGATAAAATCAACATATAACTAAAAACTATACTAAAAGTGTGGAAATATGTGTAGTGATGAAGTTTAGAAGTCTGGCTAAATTTGAGGTCATTACTACCTTTCTCAAATATTGTTTGGAAAATATTATTAGTAATTGAACTTATTGCTCTCTATGTGAACCATATTATAAAAAATGAACATATTCATAAAGCTTTTTATTGATATGAATTTAAACAAAAGTATCTGCTCTTATATGACATGTGTGTATATATACATATGTGTGTTAATGGGCTTCTTAGATATATATTAATTGTAACTATAATGTTTCCTGATAGACTTAGTGAAACATTAAGATAGATTAGCATGTCAACTAGGGTTTATAGCGTATTTGGAGTATGTCGCCTTGCCCTTTTGTGTGGTGGATAAAAGAAGTTTAAATCATAATTAAGTAAAGGTACAATATTGTATTTTAACTTCAATATGAGTAATAAAGATGTCTAAAAGAATTAAAGTTAACAATAAAAAAAACAATTAAATTAAAATTTGTTTAAGGGGGCAGAAACTTTGTTTGAGGGGGTTAAAATTAAATTGTAATTTTTATGATAATAAAAATGTAAATTTTAAATGATTAAATTAAAATTTTATTATTTTTAAAGAACTAAAATATAATTTTACCTTTATTAATTTAAAATTTTAAAAACTTAAACATCTAAAATGAAAAATTTTCTATGACCTGCCAGCCTCCAATTGACCTCGACCATTAATATATAGTATTAACCTAAAATTTAAATCTAAAAAAACTATTTTCTGCTGGTGCTTATGTACGTAGTAGTGCATAATCACTATATTATCAAATCAAAATCAAACAAATATATGGGCAAGAATTGGGTTGCGTCACTCCACCACTGAGACCAATTTTCATTGGTATTTGGGACAAATAATAAGTAACGAAGGATTCATGGAATACTGATCCAACAGCACCGAAGAAGGGCCAAGGCAAGTTGACGTGTAGATATATGGTTGGGCCACTGGAGGAGCCGCTAATGCGGACCCGAAAAGAAGAGCTTGGCTGTTTCCCCCTACTGGACACACTCGACGCTCCCAACAAAATTGCCACCGGTGCCATTTGTTTCCATCATCATAACCAAAACCTGCTTTCTCAACATTTGCCTTCTTTTCTCTCTTTTATTTTCCTTTTACTTTCTTTCTCTCCTAGTGTTGCTCTTTCTGGGATACACCAAGAAAATTTTCTATTTCTTTTTTTTTTTTTTTACTTTTGGTTGGTAGGACTTAAGAGAGCAGCTAAATAAGTTGAAGGGACAGATAAGTAACAGAATCGGATTTTTAAGGAATCTTAGGTATATTGCCTTTTTTTATGCCTAGGAAGTGCCTCTTTTTTTCTTTTTCTTTTTTTGTAATCTTAGAGACTAGAGTTAGAGAAGCTTGAGGATGATTTAAATTTCCGACCTTTTAAAGCTTTTTCCTGACCAAAAAAAGGTGAAAATCTGTTTCCAAGCTGGAGCAGAGACAGAAGATTCAAAGTCAGTTGTCTTGTTCAAGTGGCTTTGTTTATAAAAAGTAGGGAACTGAATAGGTTCAAAAACTTGATATTCTCAATTGTTTTGTTTTGGATAATTGAAATTTAGAGCGTATAATGGATTTTTGGCCAGAGTTTCTTGCAAGTAGCTGGGGAAAAGAATTTGTGGCTGGAGGTTTCGGTGGAATGGCTGGTATCATCTCCGGTTATCCACTTGACACCCTTAGAATCCGGCAACAAAGCACCGATTCAGGTTCTGCCCTTAGGATCTTACGCCGGGTTGTCGCCACGGAAGGACCTGGTGCTCTCTATAGAGGCATGGCTGCGCCATTGGCATCAGTCACCTTTCAGGTTCTTTTTCTCATTTCTCCATTTTTACTGTGTTGGTGATTCAATAAATTGTTTCAATCTAAAGGTTTCTATTTGTGGTTCATGATTTAGGTGCGGTTGTTTTATGCTTTAAGATTTCTTCTTCTGTGGAAAAAAGTGCATTAAAATGAATCGCATGGAGGGTTCTTTGAACCTTATCACTTATCAGGATGTAGCGTATGAAATATTTGTTAACCAAGTGAACTCATCATCAATCTTATGCTCTCCCCCAAAATTCCTTTTTTATGTTTATTCAAGTTTTGTGGTGCTTTGCTGATTAGACATTTGTTGCTTTTTGGTGCAAGTCATTTTCCATGAATTTGGCCTGATACGATGCCCAACTCCCTATAGCTTATCGTTTAATATCTTTATATATATTAGTGTTTAGGTGTAACACGCTTTTGAACTGTCTATTTTTTTCATAAAATATGATATCATATTTTTAATAATCTCTTTAATTTTTTCCCCCTTAATAGCCTAGAAATTATGAAAGGAGTTTGGCCGTATTATTATTTTCGTTAAGGATTTTGATCTTTATGAGACACTGACTTTACTTTATTTTCCTCTGTGGTCCGCGCATGCATTGCTTGTGACCCGATGTTTTAATTAAAATAAGGTCGATATCATTAAAAAAAGAGTTACCTGCCTACAAGAATTAATCTCTCTGCAAGTTTTTTTCATTAAGGAACAGTCTAATATATAAACCAGAAGAGAAGGGAAAGGAACTTCCAAATCATAGTCTATGTAAAAAATTTGCATGACAACATCGAAAACATCAATTATTTGTGAAGTAATTCGAAATCGGGGCTTTAACTGTATGTTAGAATTTGACTGCTCAAACGCACCATTAAAGCTCAAGTTGATGTTTCCCATCTTTTTTCTTTTCCTATTGTTCCTGAGCTGGATAAGGGTACAGCTGACAGAGTGATTTGTGCATTGCAGAATGCTATGGTTTTCCAGATATACGCCATTCTTTCACGAGCATTTGACTCGTCTGTATCTGCCACCGATCCACCATCCTACAAAGGTGTTGCTCTAGGAGGAGTTGGAACTGGTGCCTTACAGAGCTTGGTGCTCACTCCGGTAGAACTAATAAAAATCCGCCTGCAATTGCAGAACACAACTTTCCCAGGTTCTCAATCAGTCGGTGCTCATACAGGACCAATTAGTGTAGCTAAAAGCATACTGAAAACAGAAGGCTTAAGGGGGATATACAGGGGTTTTACCATCACCGCCCTTCGAGATGCGCCTTCTCACGGCTTCTACTTTTGGACATATGAGTACATGCGAGAACAGCTTCATCCAGGGTGCAGAAAGAGTGGCCAAGAAACCCTCAGAACAATGCTAATAGCAGGAGGTTTAGCAGGGGTTGCTAGCTGGGTTTGCTGTTATCCCTTGGATGTTGTAAAGACTAGACTGCAGGCTCAGTCACCAGCCTCCCCACAAAAGTACAATGGCATCATTGATTGCCTCCACAAAAGTGTAAAACAGGAAGGATATAGCATCCTATGGCGAGGGCTAGCAACTGCTGTTGCTCGAGCTTTTGTAGTCAATGGGGCAATATTTTCTGCCTATGAGATTGCATTGAGGTGTTTATTCAACAGTGGAAACATTCAGACAGAACACAATCTAGAATAAACTGGAGTTTACAAAAGTGTCAAGATGGTCAAAAACACACCATGTGACGATAATTCAATAACCACCTATTTATAGCTGATAAGCGCAGGTCAAGGATTATGTATGATATGCCAAGATGTTGAAAGTCTAATATATTCTTTACCCAAATGTTTCCAGAAATGAGAAACAATTGAAGAGAACTTATGGTAACCTGTCTTATCCGTTAGCTACTGAGAAGACTTAATTGTGGCTTCAAAGTATAGACAAGCATAGATCTGATGAAGCTTAAGACATTTTGTCACCAGAAAAAATATCCATATGCAGCAAGTCATGAGGTTACTTGACCAATTTATTCTACATAATTAGGACCCCCACAGAAACTGCTAGCATTTCAGTTCCTTTGCCTTGGCAGCATCTAGCCCTAACGTGGCCAAACTCACTTAAAGACAAGCCTGAACAGTTAAAATATTCTGAACCCACATGCATCCATCACGCCCTTTCAAATAATGACAGCCACATCAACATGAGCCTGGGTTTCTCTTGCCAAAGACTGTCGATCAGGATCACCGGGACCCACCTACTATACTTTTGATTTTCTGCTACTAGCTCAGGAAGCAGACAACATCCCATCCTCATTCTTGTTGTTCAATAATATAAATCAACCAGCACATGCTCATCTCATCAATTTATCATATCTTCTTATATCCATACATCAATGTTATAACCATCAAATTTGAGTTCACTCTCTTCAACATCAACTACCCAAAATTTCTAGTATTTCTAATATTAGTTGCACTTCCAAACCTGTCCAGCACATGCCGTCATTACAGCTCATTTGATTTCGTTCAGATAAGGATGCTTCTGCAATGGTTGCATCCCCGAGCAAACAAGCATGGGGCTTGTTTGGCCTCTTCAGCAGTTTGCTTACCCTGGTCGCCATTACTTAATGCTACAACTCCATGATGCTGCGATCTTTATCCACAAGTGAATCAGAATAAACAAGAGGGAAAAGAGCGTGAAGATGAGTTTAAGTTTGCTTGGCTGATTACCCTTGTGCTTTGGCCTTCCACGTAAACACGGGTTAGAATATCTAAGCCAGAATCACAGGAACAAGGATTTTTTTTATTTTTTATTTTTTTGGGGGGGAGGGGGTGTTAGGGGCGCAGAGGTGGAAGTGAATTCTACGAGTTCCAGTCATGGTCAAAACAGGGTAACCAACAGGTACAGCTAAAGCATAAGTATCAACAGGAAGGGGTTAAATAACACTTGGTAAATTCAGAAGCTTTTAAATAAGCCAGAAGATGGTGTTCTCTTGGATCTAATTTTCATTGGTACAAACTGAAATACGAAAGGCCATCTACATGAGCTTATTGGTAAATCAAAATCATCAACAACTAACACCAAACAAGATGTTCACAGGGTGCCAGTAAAATCTTCATGCCTATTATTTAAATGGTATGAGATTCAAACATCATTTTACAAATGCTGATAATATGATGTATTAATGGGTTACACGTACAATTAAAAACCTAATATAGAACGACTTTCAAAATCATATTCCAAATTGCGGCAAAACTACAGGATGCATCTCTTCGAAGACATCAGTGTGCATCATTTGCATTTAAGGGGGAAAAAGTTGACCAGGTGACGGCAACTAATTAACAATGGCTAGTTGTATCAATACGGGTCAAATAATAAGCCACTCAGTGCCCTGATAAGCAACAGCTGTGTGGCTTTCATTCACAACCACACGGTCCTACTCTGTATGGAACAGTACTAGTAAACACACTGAGCCAATATTATAGGTCCTATTCTCCTCTATATAGCTCAGAAATTTTTAATTTGCAAGAACTAAAGAAAGAGATGATAAACAAAAATACGACACTCAGAACATACATTCTATCCTGTTAACCTTGGGGAAAAAGGAACAAACGTTTAATCACACAGATCAGTTCAGTTCTCTATGGACCTGTAATTAGTAGCAACTAACCACTGAACCAATCTCATAGAAAATTTAAGTAGTGAGAAAATAAAATAAAGGTAATTTAAACACTTGGCAAACTGATCAATCAACTTATTCTAGTTCATTCCTGCATTATATATAGCCTCAAAGAGTTCAACATACAAAATTATGGTAACAGAATGATCGACCAACTTATTCTAGTTCATATTCGTATTAATTTGGCATACAAAATACAGTATACCTTAACAAAACTAGAACAAGTAAACAATAACAAAGAAAAGGGGGGAAAGGACTCATATTCCCAACTACAAGAAGAAGCAAAGAGAAGATGCATTACTTGATCAAGCTCCTTATTCTCCAAACTGTTCCATCCTTTCCTCGGTAACATTAAGCCCCGCCATCTCCCCTTCCAATCCGCAACTATTCTCGACCAAAACATGAGGATCGTTATAATGCCTAACTGCCTCTACAATCCCATGAACAAGCTTATACGGATCCGAGCAGTTATCAAACACTTCTGACCCAACAAAGACACCATCACACCCTAACTGCATCATCAGTGCAGCATCTGCCGGAGTCACGATTCCCCCAGCAGCAAAATGTACCACTGGCAGTCTCCCCATTTGCTTAGTCTGAGCAACCAAATCATAAGGTGCGGCAATTTTCTTTGAAAATGCAAAAACTTCATCTTCATCCATGTTATTTAAGATCCTAATTTCACCCATCACAGACCTGACGTTTTTAACTGTTTCGACGATGTTACCAGTGCCTGACAAGTCACCTTGCGTTCTAATCATTGCAGCTCCTTCTCTAACTCTCCTTAACGCTTCGCCGAGGTTCCTGCAGCCGCAAACAAAAGGGCACCTAAAATTATGCTTGTTAATAAAATTGTCTTCATCAGCTATGGCTAAAACCTCGTTTTCGTCAATGTAATCGACCCCGACTCGTTCGAGTATCTGGGCTTCGACGAAATGGCCGACACGGGAACGAGACATGATGGGGATCGAAACGGCGCGCTTTATTTGTTTGATGAGAGCAGGATCCGGCATGCGTGAAATGCCGTGGCGGTTGGGTTCAGTGATGGCTAAACAACAGGCGCCTGCTTCTTCGGCGATTTTGGCTTGGTTGGTGTTGGAAACTTCGAGAATGGCTCCGCCACGGAGCATTTGTGCCAGGCCCACTTTGATCGAGACTGGGTTTTTCTTGGTGTCGGTGATGGCCGTGTTGTTGTAGAGTGTTACGACTCCATCTTCTGCCATGGCTGCCAGATGCTTGTGGATTTGCTTCAATGTAAAAAGCGGGAGTGTATTACGGATTGGTTAGTTTCGAGCCTCGGAGATCGATGATTGTAGATTGGAAGGCAGGGAGGGAATAAAAGAAAGGCTGGGTGGAGGTGTTCGGTTAGTTCGAGAAGTTTCATGAAGATTCAAAGGTGTGGGTTTTCATTTTAGTCGGTGGTAAAGAAATTGACAGAAACTCCCACGTTGCAGACTTTTACGAGAAAGCAAATTTACGTATTTGGGAAAAAGTATTCAAACCGTTTGATTAAAATCTAGTTTTATCCGAAGATTGTGTTTTGGCAGGATGGCAAGAGTTTTTCGATATAGTCTGGATTCAAGTCCATTATATTAGGTGTAATCGAGGTATTCAATTACAATTTTTAATTTTGAAGTGAATGTGAAAATTAGGCTAATTAGTTTTGTAATTTAACTTAAATCCAATTTTTAAAATTTATTTTTATAAAGTTATAAAAATTATATTATAGATATTAATATAGATAAGTGTTTAGAATAGTTATAAAAAAAATTATATTATAAAAATAATTTATATATTTTATAAAGTTATAACAAAATTTTATATTATTTAAATCTTAAAAGCATTCTAAAGCTATGGTCAAGATATGTATTTTTTAATAAAAATGTTATAGTATATTTATTTATAAAATAAATATTACTATATATTATAAAAGTAATATATTTATTCATAAAAAAATATTATAATTTATTTTATCATAATTTATTTATAAAAAAACAATTTTATAAAATTATGGTAAAAATATATATTATTTATAAAAAGTGTTATGAAAATTTTGGATAATTTATAAAATATTTTTCATACAAGTTATATATTATATTTTTAATTAATTTATGTATTATAAAAAGGGATATAACCTAACATAAGTTTTTCTTTAAATTAAGTCTGTATAAGTTTTTATAATTAAAGCTATAAATTATTTAAACTATGAATCCAAATATTATAAACTCAATGCTAATTATGCAAAAGAAAAAGTTTTATTGCACCATATTATGAGGTATGATACCATTTGAAAGAATAATGCTAGGCACAAGTACTATAGACAGCTCACGAACTCTTTAATTTGAAATATTCAAAGCTTCAAAATATGGTTGAGAAGATATTCGTTGTTTAAAAAAAATATTTTCTATATTACCATCATCTTAGTGTAGCATAAAAAAATGTTGGATAACACTAACATGTTACATATTTCATAACTTTAATTATAGGTGGAATTGAGATAATTCATACTTCGTATAGTATATGGAAAAATGAGATATTGATAATTTTAATAGTGTAGATTCAAATTCAGATGATAATGAACTTGGTTAAAAACTAACAGATGATAATAAGAAGCATATGTTGATTATTAAAGAGGGAATAACCCAACAAATATGCACTAGAACAATTAGATAAAATTGCATACGATATTTATTTTTATTAGTAATCATGTTATCAACAACGTTTTGAGAATAACATAATACATATGATGAATTTATTTTAATTTTGTTACTTGTTTATAAATTGTTTTTATCATACTAAATTTTTTATAATAATTAATATTTTTAAAAATATAAATTATGTAATTGTGTAATTATAATTTGTACTATCAAACATGATAAAAAAATTTATGATGTAATAACACTCTGTTGCCAAATATAAAATTGTTTTTGTTACAATGTAATTCTCTATGCGTGTTTGGTTGAGAGAGTGTAATTACATCATAATTCTTTATGTTATGTTTGATAGTATAAATTGTAATTACACAATTATATAATTTATATTTTAAAAAATATTAATTATTATAAAAAATTATCGATAATGTTTTTAAAAAGTAAAAAAAATTAAAATCATTTCTCACGATATAGTAAAAGAAAACCTTTTGTATTTACATGACATTTATCACATAATATTTGGGTTCAAGGTTCAAACAGTCTGTAATTTTGATTATAAAAACTTATATAAATTTAATTTGGAGAAATGCTCATTCAAGGTTTTTTTTTATAATATGTAAATTAAGTTAAAAATAATATAAATATTATAATATATAATATTTATGGGAAAAAAGTTTTATAAAATATTGAATAATTTTGATAACATTTCTTATAAATAATATAATTTTTGACAATAATTTTGGAAATTTATTCTGTATTAAATAAGTTATGGAATTTTTTTTATAAATAAGTATATATTTTATAATATTTAGTATGGACAAGTAAATAAGTTATATTCATACTTTTTTATTATAACTTTTGATATGTAAGTATATTCTACCACATAAATTATTTTTATAATATTCTGTTTGACCATAACTTTTAAATTTTTTTAGGATTTAAATAATATAAATTTTGTTATAATTTTTATTTTTTATAATATAATATTTTTGCTATAACCATCTCAAATACTTATTCATTCTCATGCTTATAATATATTTTTTATCACTTAAATTTGTATAAAACATAATTTTTTAAAGCTTAAGGATGTCAAAAGCCCTTAAACTTTTTTAAAAAAAAACAATTAAGTCCCTTTTTTTTCACTAAATTGAGTATTTAAACTTTCAAAATACATCAAAAAGACTCAAACTTTTTCAAAAAAAAAAAAAGAAAAGCAATTATGCCCTTGCTTTTTTTTTCACTCAATTGGGTACTTGAACTTTTAAAATATATCAAAAAGGCCCTCAAACTTTTTCAAAAAAAATTTAAGCCCCTGCTCTTTTTTTTTTTGCACTCAATTAGGTACTTGAACTATCAAAATGCATCAAAAAGGCTCTTTGATCATTAATTTCAACTATTAAAGTTAACTGCCCCTAATTTTTTTTTAGTTAAAGCCATCCTGTGTCACAACTACAACGTGGCATGTGGTAAAAAAATTTTAAATAAATAAAAATTTTAAAAATTATTAAATTTTAATAAAAAGTAAAAAAAATATTTTAAATTTATCAAAAATTAGAAAGAAATCGTAAAAAATTTAAAAAATTTGTGAAATTTTATAAAGATCATAAAAAAATTATAAAATGCATCAAAAAAATCATTTAACCATTAACATTAACCATTGCCCGTTAAAGTTAATAACCCTCAGTTTAATTTTTTAGTTAAAGTCATCACATGTCGCAACACAGCGTGACATGTGGCGAAAAATGATAAAAAAATAAAAATTAATAAAAGTTATAGGAAAATTATAAAATACTTCTTTTGGTACGGTAATTTTTATATTTTCTTTTTACAAATTTTATAATTCTTTACATTTTTTATAATTTGCTTATGACTTTATAAAATTTTATATTTTTTTCTATATTTCTATATATTTTATAATTTTTTTACAATTTTATAAAAAAATTTAATTTTTAATAATTTTTAATAATTTTTATATTTTTTATTGATTATCATTTTTTTATCACATGTCACGTCGTGGTTGTGAAATGTGATGATTTTAACTGAAAAATTAAGTGCAATTAACTTTAGCGGTCAAATGACATTTTTTATGCATTTTGACAATTCAAGTACTCAATTAAGTACAAAAAAAGGGCTTAATTGCTTTTTTTGAAAAAGTTTGAGGGCTTTTTACACTTTTAAACTTTTTTTAAAGTTAAATCATGTATAAGTGTTTAGAAAGCCATGGAGTAATTGGATTTGCGTGTAATTGCTTTAATCTTCACCCCTAAGAATTGAAAAGTACAATTGAAGTACTTCATTTATACCCAAATTAGTGAGATCCACCAATTACAATGATTAACTAAACATGTCATCATTGCATAATCACAAACAATTACACACATTAAATTAGTTTCCCAACTTTAATTCATTTTACTTGGAATTTAGTTATCCATCATGTGCGAAAATCCCTATCTATGGTTGAATGGTTAAAGTGCCCAATTCATATTTGGCAAATTCATAAGTTCAATTCCTACTAGATGCAACGTAAGTAGAACCCTCCAATAAGTTTATTAGAATTGGCTCTATATCAATGGAAATTTATCATCTATACATAATAAATTAGTATGTATTCATATCATAACTTATGAACAATAAAAACTAACATTCTTATTAATAATTATAGATGGAGCTCTTTTTTGGCACCAAGATAATAGTTATAGATAGTGATCGACTCTCTTGAAACATTTTAGTTATATCTTTAAACTATTAAGGCTATATCAAATCTTTCTATTATTAAAATTGTTATTCTCACCATTAAGTGATACATTATTTCCTATATGACATAATTTAAAATTTAAAAATTTTAAAAAAAAGACTAAAACTAAAACCACAAAACTTTGCTGCATAAACTGAACTTAAGAAGGTAAAAATCAAAATCAAAACAAAATTATAAAATTATAAGAAGGTAAAATTTTAAAACTAAAAATTCAACAATATGAAAATCACAATTAGGTTTTGATATTGTTAAATCTTTAGCTTTAGGTTTGAGTTTTTTAATATTGTTGAAGCTTTTTGTGTTTTCCGAAAGTTTCACATTCTCTCTTTCTATATATAATTCTTTAGTTTTGATATTTTTTCTTTTTAAGTTTATTTTAGTTTATGTGGCAAAGTTTTGCCAACTTTTCAACTTTGAACCTTCTTTTAGTTTTAAGGTTTAATTTTTTCTTAATTTTAAATTATATCATATAGGATATGATGAGCCGTTTAACGGTTTTAGTAACGGAAAGACTTGATCGATATAATTTTAAAATTTTGGAGAAGTAATTAGCACGTTTAAAGTTTGGGGAGCTTAGAATGTGACTCATAATTTGGGGGCATTTTGTGCAATTTACTCGTAATACACACTAATTTTTTTTGTCAATACAAAACACACACTAATTCTTAATGTTGGAATAAAACAAATGTAAAACAAAATCGTTAGCAATAACTGAAAAATAAATCACACGTAAATAAAAAGAAAGAATCACTGTGCAATAGAAGAATCACTGTCTTAGAAGTAAATTCGCTCTGATAAGTGTGATCATGTAGTAGATGTTGTAGGTTAACACAAAACTTCAATATTCGTACACCCGAATAAGGAATGTGGAACACAATTGGTATTGCTCTTATCCGAGGAATCGAGAAATAAGATAAAATAAAGCTTTAAAACTAGTTGAAAAAACTTGGTCAGAAAATTTACACTAGGTTCAATTCTTAAGAAAAATATGTAATTTTAGTAAAATGTTAGAGTTTTAGAGAGAAAAAAAAGAGAGAGAAGCAAGAAGAATGATAGAAATGAAAAGAATAAGAGAATCTTAGGTTTGTTGCTTATGAAAAATGAGGAGAAATGACCTTCTATTTATAGGATTCTCAAATGAGTAAAATGGTTCAAAAAATTCAACAGTCATATTGCATCAGTCATTTTATAATGGTCAGATTCCAACGACCATGTTATAACAGTTAAATTTCAATAATCATATTATAACGGTCATATTCCAATGATGATATTATAATGGTTAAAACTTTGCATCATGAATACTTAAGTACTTTTAACTAGCACTATATTACGGTATATGTACGCCCAGGCTGCGAGGGGAAAAAGAAATTATGTGTTGTAATTTTGGATGAGAGTGTGGAGTCTCTTGACTCATCTTATTATGTTAAAGACGTTGTGGAAATTGTCTACTCCTATAGGGTTTTTCATCTCTAGACAAATTTACAATCCCTATTGAATTTAACTGTACACATTATACGTGTTTTGGATGGTGCAGTGGTAAACTGTAAGATATACATATTTTTACCCCATGCTTGACATATTTATGGATGATTTTTCCTTGGTTTTATTGAATTAGATACTCCTAATCCTTTAATTTCATGTTTTATACTCAGGAGAGCTTAAGATAGCAAAAGGAGCGAGAAACGGGCCAAAAACGGACAAATTGGGCTTAAATCAGTGTTTTACACGGCCTAGGCACTTCCACACGGGTTACCCACATGCCCGTGTGTCATGGCCGTGTCGACTAAGAACCAACTCAGTATTGCACACGGCCTAAGCACCTTCACATGGGCATGGCACAAGGTCGTGTCTCTGCCGAGCCCAAGCCTAGTTCTATTAAAAAAAGGGCACTTTTGAGGGTTTTGAAGCATTATAAAGCCTATGTAAACACCCTAGAAGAGGATTAGGGGGACACACAGAGTTGGAGGCAAAAAATACTCGTGAATAGCCATCAGAATCACCTTGGAGCCAGGATCTACATCAAGACTAAAGATTTCCATCCAATTTCCTAGAAGTTCTTGGGTTTCTTTATGTTTTGTTGTTTTCCAAACTTCGAGATGTTTTCCATTATTATTATGAACTAAACTCCCTAAATACCTAAGGGAGATGAATCCTATGACGAATCTTATTACTATTTGAATCATATGATAAAGACTTATTCTTATTCTTAATTGTGAGTTCTAAATTCTTGTTTTAATATTCCAGGGTATTAATTCAAGTTTTGATGTGCTTAATCGGTGGAGCAAAAGTCCCTATTTAAGAGTAGATCATTCATAATTAAACAGAGTTGAATGCAATCCTAGAGATAGGACGACATAAATCTGCCAGATTAGAGTCAAATCTAATAAGGGAATCCATAGATCGAGTTAATGCGACAATAGGGGTTTTAATTAGAAAAAGATTTCAATTAATCAACCTAAAGTCAGTTGTTCATAGTCTGGAGAGAGATATTAACATAAATTAGGAATTTCTACGAATTAAGTTAAGTGAATAAATTGTCCAATTCGGAAGTAATAAGTGAAGTCTAGGTGGATTCTTCCTTGGGTACTGTCTTCTCCATCGGTTTTCCCTAAAGTATTTTCCAAACTTCATCTTTGTCGTAATATTAGTTAATTAGATAAATAGTTTTAGTTTAAAAACACACTTTAATTTTTAGGCTAGATAATAAAAAGATAGTAATTTTTGGTACTTTTAGTCCTCGTGGATACGATATTTCCATTCTCACCATAACTATACTATTGTTCAATAGGTGCACTTGCCTTAAGTCGAATTTTTAGTTAGTTTCACAACCATCAAGCTTTTTGCGCTGTTGTCGGGGATTAAAATATTAGGAACGCTTAATTTTTATTACTTTGCCATTTATTTTATTGCAATTTAATTTTATTTTAATTTTGTTTATATCACTAAATTTTCTTTTATTTACTTCTAGCAGGTTTTTATAGTTTATGACTAGAAGAAACCCGTCAGGACCTCTACTTTTTGATAGTGAGATCGAAAGCACAGCTCGCAGAAACCGAAGAGAAGTAAGGCGAAGCCTACGATACATAGAGGAAGGACAAGAGGACGATATTCAAACCACAACCGAGGAGATGGATGATAATCAAAATAATCAGTTACCTCCCGTGGCTATTGTAGACCCAGTAAATCAGAATCCTGCTCCTCGTACTATGTATGATTATGCTAAACCTAGTTTAATAGGAGCTGAATCGAGTATAGCCATACCTGCTATTGCTACAAATAATTTTGAACTGAAACCTAACACGATTCAAATGATACAACTGTTTGTTCAGTTTGATGGTTTGCGAGATGAGGATCCAAACACTCATTTAGCAAACTTTCTGGAATTCTGCGACACCTTTAAGATCAATAGCGTTTTTTACGATGCCATTCGCCTTCGGTTATTTCCATTTTCATTGAGGAATAAGATTAAACAGTGGTTGAACTCATTACCACGAGGATCAATCACCACTTGGGAATAAATGACTGAAAAGTTTTTACTTAAATATTTTCCGCCGGCTAAAATAGCTAAACTAAGGAATGATATTTCTTCTTTTGTGCAAATAGATTTAGAAACACTTTATGATGCATGGGAGAGATACAAGGATCTATTGAGAAGGTTCTCTCACCATGGGTTACCACTTTGGCTACAGGTTCAAATTTTCACAACGGCCTGAATCCTTCGACTAGACAAATGATTGACACAGCTGCTGGTGGGACCATTAATAATAAGACACCTGAAGAGGCCTATGAATTTATAGAAGAGATGTCATTGAATAATTATCAGTGGCAAGTCATAAGGACAAAGCCAACGAAAGCGACCGGCGTGTTTAACGTCGATTCGGTTACTATGCTCTTTAATCAGGTAGAACTTTTGAATAGAAAAATTGATGGTCTACTTGGTTCTTCACAGGTTCATCCAATAATGCAGTGCGATGCAAGTGGAGGTGGAACAAGTAATTCAGAATACCCACCCTATGGACACAACATGGAGAACGAACAAATGAATTCTATGGTAATAATCCTCGACCTCAAAATAATCTTTATAGTAATACTTACAATGCAGGTTGGAGGAACCACCCAAATTTCTCATGGAAAGGCCAAGGGAATCAGAGACCACCACCCCCTCCAGGCTTCCAACAACAACCTTACCAGTAAGAGAAAAAGCTGAACCTTGAGGAGATGATGACAAAATTTATTTTAGTAGCGGAAACCCATTTTCAGAACACTAAAACTGCACTTAAAAATCAGCAAGCATAGATTCAAGGGCTCAAAAAATCAAGTTAGACAGTTAGCTAAGATGATTTCAGAGAGACCATCAGGAAGTCTATCTAGTAACACCGAACCCGATCCAAAAGAACATGTGAAAGCAGTTACACTAAGGAGTGAGAAAGTGTTAACTGAATCTGAAAAGAAGCCACCACAAGAAGCTGACAGAACCGAAGGAGAGGAAGGAAAACCTGAAAACAATGACAATCCAATGCCAAAGGAACACAAACCACCAATCCCATATCCAGCAAAGTTGAAGAAAGACCACATGGATGCATAATTTGGTAAATTTCTTGAACTTTTTAAACAACTACATATTAACTTACCTATTGTTGAAGCTATATAGCAGACACCTACATATGCAAAATTTTTAAAGGAGCTTCTAACAAATAAAAGGAAGTTTGAAGACTTATCTACTGTGGAACTTAACGAGGAGTGCTCAGCCGTACTCCAAAATAAACTGCCAACCAAACTGAAAGATTCGAGAAGTTTTACTAATCCCTACTTAATTGGTAGTTTGAATGTTGATAAGGCACTAGCTGATTTAGGCGCTAGCATTAATCTGATGCCGTATAAAATGTTTAAACAACTTGGTCTTGGGGAACCTAAACCCACTAGGATGAGTATTCAGCTAGCTGATAGATCTGTTAAATATCCTAGGGGTATTATAGAGGACGTACTTGTAAAAGTAGATAAATTTATATTCCCTGTTGATATCGTTGTGCTTGACATGGATGAAGATGTTGAAGTGCCTTTAATCTTAGGTCGTCCATTTTTAGCCACCGCTAGGGCTGTTATTGATGTAGGTGATGGTAAACCTGTGTTTAGAGTAGGTGACGAAGAGATTATTTTTAAAATTTATGATGCCATGAGATTTTCTAGGGAACATGATGACTCATGTTATTTTATTGACTCTATTGATCATACTACTCAAGATTATTTTCAGGAAATCGTACATAAGGACACGTTGGAACTGTGTCTTGCTCAAGAAGAGGAGGTAGATGATGATGATTTTGAGATAGATAAGATAAAAGCTGAACTAAATTCCAATAAACCCTTCCCCAGACAAGCGGAATATGAGGGTATTAAGGCAAACAATGAACTTAAGCAAACACCCTCTATTGAAGAACCTCCTAAATTGGAGGTTAAACAATTGCCAAATCACTTAGAACACACATTTCTTGGAAATAATTCTACATTACCAGTGATTATTTCTTCTAACTTGCAACCTAAGGAGAAAGAGAAATTACTCAAAGTATTAAGAGAGTATAAAAGAGCCATAGCTTGGAAAATTTCTGACATTAAAGGGATCATCCCTTCTTTTTGCACCCACAAAATTTTAATGGAAGATGAATATAAGCCATGTGTGTAAGCTCAAAGACGACTGAACCCCAACATGAAAGAAGTTGTTAAAGTTGAGGTAATTAAACTCCTAGATGCTGGAATTATTTATCCTATTTCTAACAGTTCTTGGGTAAGTCCAATGCAGGTTGTTCCTAAGAAAGGAGGCATGACTGTTGTAGCCAATGAGAAGAATGAATTAATCCTAACAAGGACAGCCACAGGCTGGAGAGTTTGCATTGACTATAGGAAGCTGAATGATGCCACAAGAAAAAATCACTTGGCCCTACCATTCATTGACCAAATGTTGGAAAGATTATCAGGGCACATGTACTACTGCTTTTTAGACGGACTCTCTGGTTATTTCAAATCCCAATAGCTCTTGAAGAATAAGAAAAGATGACATTTACATGTCCATACGGTACGTTTGCTTATCGTAGAATGCCTTTTGGATTATGCAATGCTCTTGCTACTTTTCAGCACTGCATGATGGCCATTTTTTACGAACTCGTAGAAGACATCATGGAGGTATTTATGGATAACTTCTCAGTATTCGGTAACTCTTTCCATCTTTGCCTTAAAAATTTAGAACGAGTTCTAATAAGATATGAGGAAACGAACTTTGTACTTAACTGGGAAAAATGTCACTTTATGGTTCAAGAATGTATTGTGTTAGAACATAAAATTTCTAGTAAAGGGATTGAGGTTGATAAATCTAAAATTGAAACCATTGAAAAACTACCTCCCCCTAGTTTGGTTAATGCTATTAAAAGCTTTTTAGGACATGCTAGGTTTTATAGAAGATTTATTAAAGACTTTTCTAAAATAGCTAAGCATTTGACTAAATTACTAGAAAAAAATGTGCCCTTTAATTTCGATCAAGAATGTTTAGAAGCGTTGAATACTTTAAAGGATAAATTGATTAATGCTCCAACTATAATCGCACTTGATTGGAATTTACCTTTCGAACTAATGTGCGATGTGAGTGATTTTGCAGTAGATACAGTTTTGGGATAGTGAAGAGACAAGCATTTTCAACCTATCTATTATGCTAGCAAAACTTTGACAGCCGCATAAGAAAACTACTCCACCATAGGGAAAGAGCTGCTAGCTGTAGTTTTTGCATTCGATAAATTTAGGGCATATCTAATATTGTCTAGAGTTGTCGTTTATACTGATCATTCTGCTCTTCGCTACCTTTTAATTAAAACTGATGCAAAACCTTGACTCATTCGATGGATTCTGTTATTACAGGAATTTGACTTGGAGATTCAGGATAAGAAAGAAGCTGAAAATCTCGCGGCTGATCATCTTTCCAAGCTTGAAAATTCAAGTACCAAAGAGCTAGATGAAGTTGAAATAAATGATTCATTCCCTGAAGAACAATTATTTGCTATATCTGATTTTGAAGTTCCTTGGTTTGCAGATATTCCGAATTTTTTAGCCACTAACATTATTCCAAAAGGGTTGACACATCAACAAAAGAAGCGATTCTTTACTGATGTGAAAAACTACTTTTGGGAAGACCATTTTCTTTTCCGTATTTGTGCAGATCAAGTCATTAGGAGATACGTTACAAGGTCAGAAGCATTTAAAATATTAGAATATTGCCATTCAAGACCGACTGGGGGACATTACAGTGGAAATAAGACCACACATAAAACACTCGAATCAAGTTTTTATTGGCCTACACTATTCAAAGACGCCAACAGGTATGTTGCTACTTGCGATAAATGCCAACGAACAGGTAATATCTCTAAACGTGACGAAATGCCCCAAATGTACATGCTTTCATGTGAAATATTTGACGTTTGGGGTATCAATTTTATGGGTCCATTCCCTAGTTCATTTAGGAATAAATACATCTTAGTAGCCGTAGATTATATGTCCAAATGGGTGGAAGCCCAAGCTTTACCTACTAATGGTGCTAGAATGGTAGTACGATTCCTTAAGAAACTCTTATCTCGATTTGGAACACCTAGAGCAATTATCAGTGATAGGGGTACTCATTTTTGTAACGCCCACTTTGATAAGACCCTTAAGAAATATGGAGTTCACCACAGAACAGCTACACCTTACCATCCTCAAACTAGTGGACAAGTCGAAGTAGCAAACCGAGAACTTAAACGTATCCTAGAAAAGACAGTAGAATCAAACAGGAAGGATTGGGTGATGAAAGTAGATGATGTTTTATGGGCTTATAGAACTGCTTTTAAAACCCCCATAGGAACATCCCCTTACGGACTTGTTTATGGAAAAAGTTGTCATCTACCGTTTGAGTTAGAACACAAGGCATTCTGGGCCATAAAGTTTCTAAACTTCAATCTCAAACTTGCAGGTGAAAAATAGGTTGATGTAGTTGAATGAGTTAGATGAGTGGCGAACTAATGTATATGAGAATTCATGCATATACAAGGAAGCCACGAAACGCCGCCATGATGCTCGTTTAAAGCAACACAAGCAATTTGAAGGTGGAGATCTTGTCTTGCTATACAACTCAAGGCTCAAATTGTTTTCTGGGAAGTTAAAATCACGATGGTCAGGTCCATTCATTATCCAAACTGTTTTTCCATATGGCACAGTAGAGGTAATCATCCAACTCATGGCACCTTCAAGGTAAATGGATATCGTCTTAAACTTTATAACGGTGAGGATTTTAAGGATAATAGAGAAGAGCTACGGCTCCACGAACCTGCCTAAATATGCCACAGGGTAAAGTCGAGCTTAGACTTTAAATAAGCACTTCTTGGGAGGCAACCCAAGCACTAACCTCACTAAATAGGGTTGACTTTTTCTTTAATTGTTCATAGTTCAACTGTAGGTAATTTTGACGTATGACAGGAGCGAACACGGCCTGGACCCACGGGCGTGTCCTAGGCCGTGTGACACCCACGGGATGGAGACACAGGCATGCTTAGAACCGTGTAAACCTTGAGCACTTTAATGAGATGATCGATAGTATTGAACACGGCCTGGACCCACAGGCATGGCCAAGGCCGTGCTGAAACAGGACTCACATTTTTCCTAAAACGGAGGCATACGGGCTGCAACAAAGGAGCCACAGCCATGCGATACGGTCGTGTGGCCTACGATTAAGGGACACGGGCGTGTCCCAGACCGTGGTAAAACTACACCTTAATTTTCACAAAAATTCAGCAGAGATACGGCCTACGATAAGACACCACGGTTGTGCGAGTCAGCCGTAGGAGCTACACGGCCTGAGACATGGGCGTGTGTGAGGCCGTGTGAAGACTTGCCCAAAAATGGAAACAATAAATGAAGTCAGGATAGAACACGGATGAAAGCCACGGTCGTGCTTAAGGGCCGTGCACAATCTTGACTAATGGACACGGGCGTGTTGGATGGGATACGGGCGTGGGAGAAACGAAGAGAGCACCACATGGCTATGCGATGTGGCTATGTGGGTCACACGGTCTAGAAACACCGGCGTGTCCGTCGGCCATGTGCGATACTAACTTAAACATCAACTCATAAGCATAAACCATGAACACGGGCAAGGAAAATCCAGCACAGGCGTTGGAGAAGCGAATGAACGTGCACACGGCCGTGCGATTCGGCCGTACGAACCACACCGCCTGGACACACAGACGTGTCGAAGAGCTCGTGTGTGAACCTGACCACGATTTCACGAAAAACACGGGCTGAGAGACTACTACGCGGGCGTAGGCCACGGCTGTGTGGCCTAAAACGGGGCTTACATGATCGTGGCCCCTTTTAAATTACCCCGACCCTAATTTTTTTCCCTATCCCATTTACTACTCATCCTCTTCTTCCTCCAGCCACCCTTTTTTCCTCATTTCTTTTTCTTCATCTTTCTTTCCATTTTCCCCTTTTTTTCACCATTTAAACCTTTTCCCTTCACCCACAAACCCCCTTCTCCTTCTCTTTCTTTCTTCTTTTTCCCCCTCGCCCCTATTGTCGCCCCAAACAAAACCACCCCCTAGCCCCATTCGAAACCTCACCAGCAGTTCCAACACTCATTTATCCCTTTCCACTCACGCCTACACCGACCGTCGACAGACCCGCACATTTCAACCACCACTCATCATCGGTTACCATTTTTCTCCATTTTTACTTATTTATTTCATTCTAATTAGTATTATTTCTTATTATTCTTATTTATTTATTTATTATTTTACTATTTCTGTAATATCCTGATTTTGGGCCTAGTCAGAATAGTGGTTTCGTGACCACAAAATCCAAGATAGAAATAATTATTTTATGATTATTTTGAGGTCTATGATATGATTGCATGATTGTATGAAAATTTCGTGAAGAAATTTTATGCATAAAGTGCTTAAATTGAAATTAGGGACTAAATCGAATAATTTACAAAACTTGCATTCTAGAAGTTTCTAGTATGAAATTGTTTTGAAATATTAATTAGGAGGTCTTAAATAGAAATTTTACCAATTTCTAAGTCTATGGGCAAAAATTGGACATGGATGGAATTTTTGGAAAGTTTAGTAGTAAGGGCATTTTGGTCATTTAGGGGTAAAATGAATTAAAATACAAAATTAAAAGCCAATTTTGCTCATCTTCAACCCCATGGCTGAATGTAGCAAGGAGAAACCATGGCTAGGGTTTTTCAAGCTTCCAAGCTCGATTGTAAGTCCATTCTAGCCTCGTTTTTAACGATTTTTACGTTTTTGGAGTCCCGGTAGCTCGATTAAGCTTATGCTAGCAATAATTCAACCTAGGGTTCATATTTGGAAAAATACCCATAGGTGAAATTTGTGTATTTTGGTGTTTTATGATAGAATATGAGCTTTTAAATTATGTTAGACAACTTGTACTACTCGGTTTTAAGCGAAAACGGGCAAAAGAGCTTAATCGGTAAAAATACCTAATAGTCATAAGTACATGTTAGAGTGAGAATTTGATGTTGCCATAGAAGGGAAAAATGATCAGCATGTCATAAAACATAAGAAAATAGGCTGAATTTTAATTTACGAGCTTTGGGGAAAAAGTGTAAATATGTGAAAGTTTAGGGGCAAAACTATAATTTTGCCAAAATATGAGTTTGGGTCAATTTGAATAATGTGAGTCCTAATTATACTATATTTTAAATGATAGAGCAAGGAAAACTAAAATTCAGGCTAAATGGGGAAAATACCAAGTTGTGAACGAAATGGTAAAAGTAGCCATTTTCGCGTACGAGATAAGTTCATGTGTAAATAATGTAGTATAATTGTTATTTTTAAGTTATTGATGTTAATTATATGATATGCTGATTTTTATCATGAAATATATGCTTTGTGGTTATTTTCGAATAAAATGCAAATTATGTGAATTATTTGTTAAATATAAAGTGCTACCGAGTATTGGTTTTGGTATTTTACGGAAGATGGCATGGAGATGTGTTCGAGGAAAAGCCCGTTTGAACCTTAGGAATAGATTAGGATACAAGTGACATGTCACTAGGATATTTGGGCATCCGAACTCGTTAAGTTGAGTCCGAGTTCACTTATGGATGCGAATGTCCGAACTCGTTGAGTTGAGTCCGAGTTCGAGAGATGTAACTAGGCATCCGACCTCGTTGAGTTGAGTCTGAGTTCACTTATGGATGTGAACGCCCGAGCTCGTTGAGTTGAGTCCGAGTTCACTTATGGGCGGGTTACATGGTAGCTTGGCTACATATGTGGCACTTATGTGCAAACTTTCCACGTATCCGAATTATATTCCGATGTGTTCAACGGGTAAAATTCTACTCAAATGAAGGAATACTCGAGATGAAAGGGACGTATTGGTAAGTGTTGTGAAATGAATACTTTGAACAGGTATGTACTTAACCCTCGGGTTGAAAACTCGATATAACAACAATATGGTAAGATGATAAATGAAAATGTGATATGAATGTCTCGGTGATGATTATGCAAATGATGTTTTATGTTTGCTTATATAGTTGTGTCATTTGCTATTTGCATGTGAGCTTACTAAGCATTTATGCTTACTTCCTCCTTTTCATTCCTTGTAGTGTTGACAAGCCAGCTCGGAAATCGGGAACGGTCGGAGGCATGCTCACACTATCCGTATACCATCTTGGCATAATGGCTTGCATATTTTGAGTATGGCATGTAAAGCATTATAATCATTTTGTATATATGGTCTTATGATATGGTTATTGAGTGGTATTGAAATGCTTGGTAATGATTAGCCATTGGAATGGCTAATCATGATCATATTTGGTGTTATGTATGCTAAATTGCTAGCTAATTCATGGAAACCATGAAATAGGTAAAATTTACCATAAAATAGATTCAGATAGCAGCAGTGATGTGAGTTTGAAAAATCATTAAAAATAGTAAAGATACAATTATATGATGAATAAAATATGGAATTTAAGAATTATGAGTCTATTTTCATATGGATGGAACAAAACAGGTATATGAGTTATATTTTATGAGATGTTTAAATTTTTGTGAAACAGGGCCAGAGCGATTTCTGGATCCCCTGTTTTGACTTTGGAAAGTCACCATAAATTTTTCAAAGATAATTAGAATTCATGATTTATATGTACAGATTCCTTATTGAGTCTAGTTTTATTAGAAACAAACGGAATAGTCATTGAAACTCTGTACAGGGAGATATCTGATTCGTAATACAGAGAGGTCAGAGCAGTTGAACCCTTAAATAGGGGAGACTTTAACTAATAAAATGTACTAATTTTCTTGACCAAAAATTCTAGAAAAAAATTTGTAAATATATATATGAGTCTAGTTTCAGGGAAAATTTACGGAATTGGTTTTCGAGTTTTGGAACTCGAGATATGAATTTTTAAGCGACTGTGACGCAGATTGCTAGCTTGACTGAAAATTTTAAAAATAAATTGTTTGAGCTGTTTAAGTAATGAATTAAGTCTGTTAACACCTCGTGTTCGACTCCGGCGATGGTCTCGGGTACGGGGTGTTACATTTGATGGTATCAGAGCAGGTTTAGTCGGTTCTCAGACTAACCTAGCATGTGTAAAAGTTTAGCTATACATGCCACTGATCTGTGATAGTGTGATGTCTTCTGACGCGTATGAGTACCGTCTTATTTAGACAGGGTACTCTCCAACCGAGCTGCGCCGACCATGTTCAATGTTATGTGAAGGTATTTGAGTAAAATTATGATTATGATAAGTCTCAGTTCAGAAAAGTATGAATAAAAGTTTATGATACATATGTGATAAATATTCATATTTGCTTAATGCTCATATGATGTAGTGTATGTGGCTTACTTGATAAGATGAACGGAATAAATAGAAAGTAGTAGAGGTATGAATAAAAGTCATAATATTATGATATGAATGAAAATGTCATTGTCTTGATTTGGACGTCTAATGTTGATGAATGCTAATGATATATAATTTTTATGAGATAAAGGATTATAATGAAATGAACTTATCTATGTTAAATTGTTGGACTGAATTATATGATTGTAATGATATGTACATGATGATGCACGAAATGAAAGTTGTGATTGTGATGCAAATATCTATATTTGTTTGGCCTTATATGATGTCATGAGCATGAATTAATTTAATTAAATGAATGGATAAGTAAAGCTATCTAGAAAACATAGAATGTATGCATAAGTATATTGTCTAAATGGGACAATAGGAAAATTTGTGTAAGCCAACATGAATGTTGTATTGCCTGAATGAATGACATGATTTTGATGATGTTGCTATGATGATAGAAGTTGTGTCATATGTGTATGTATAAGAAAGTCGAGTCAGAGGTCCTACAACCCCTCCCCCTTACCGAAATGGTACTTATAATGGAATTTCATGAGATTTGTATTGAATAAGTTTCCGGTTGAGAACCCAAAGAGTTCAGTGATAGAATAATTATAAGTATGATCAGAGATTGAAAATGAGCTGATAAGTAAAGTCAGAGTCAGTAAAGTATCTGATTGATATAAAGATTATTGGAATTATGCACTGTCCCAGTTAGAGAAGGAATTCTCTTTAGTAAATCGAATTACTCAGGTGCAAGGTCGAGAAAAGTGTAAATCGAAATTTATTCAGAACTGGCCTTCTTTAGTGAATGGTTTAATATGAAATTTGTGATGGCAGAACTAGTTGGGGAAATGATATTTGAAATGTGAACTATCTGAGTGTGACAGTTATGACTGGACAGATTTAGCAGTCTCTTTTGAGATGTTCTATGTGTTTACCCGTTCTCAGAAATATTTCTATGGCTATTGATCTTCTGAAGAAATTCTTGTTATATGGGAATGTCTTCTAATTCTGGTGTTGGACGAAAGCATTGGTAGTCTGACTGGTTTATAATTTATATTGCTCTATTTCATCGAGTATTCTATTTCATTTCATCTGATAAGAATTGATGAGAGAATACATATGATATTATGATTATGTTTCTTCTACTTGATGGTTCATCTGATATATATGTATGGGAAGATATATTGATCTTGTTATATTTGATTTCAGTGGGATTAAATGATGTTTTCTTTTGGACTTTCTTTCTTTGAAGAATTATCGGGGTATTCTGTATTTTCTCTATGAGTTTGGTTTTTTATTTTCCGGCATAATATCGTATCTTGGGTTTCTTTATCCTGGATCTCTTTATTCTGGATTTCTTTATTCTGGGTTTCTCTATCTTGGATTTCTTTATTCGGTTTTCTTATTATCTTTGTTCCATAATTTGTCAATTATGACTCATGTTCGAAGTACGTTCTTCAGCTCGTGATAATAATATCAAATATGACTGTACTTCTAATTTGATCTTGGTAATGTGGTGATTTTAGTATTGGGATTTTTTCTAATTTCTGTGTAAGGATTTGACATCAGTAAAGGCATAGGTGATAAAAGCGCGAGTTTCAGTCGGTATGGTGAATTATTTATTTGAAATATTTCATGTGACAATTATGTCAGGATTATTTTTCTCAAGTCTGATAATATAATTTCATTTTTGTACTGATAAAAGAGTAAATAGTCTGAACGAGAAGTGTATATTTATTAGAAAGAGTTGGATATTAGTTAAAGTCACTACGAATGGTAAGGTTTTAGTCTTGTGAAAGCTGAAAAGTTTATTACATGTTGACAAAGTTTGGATAGATGAGAATATTGGTAACCGAAGCGTCTGAACTAGACTAGTCTATATTGAGTAAAGACTTCCTGACTTTCAGTAATGTACTGTTGTATGAATTGTGATGTGTTTCAAGACAGTGGGGTAATGTGATAGTTTAGAGCATTCGATGTTACATAAAATCGGAGTTGTTAAAGGGGTTAAAGCCGAGCATTGGGATCTATCAAAATTATCCTTGTCAGTGTTGATATTGGGATGGAAATGAGAAGGATTATTCTTGAGGCCATATCAGAATTATTTCCATAGCGGAAAGAGGAAAATGTGATGTATCCTATTGTTAAATATTTGGCGAGATCTATAAGTCATATCTATATTGAATGAATTCCTACTTGTCAGATTCATGGAATTTCAGGTCTCTTTGATTGTTGGATTTCTTGGAATTTCGGTCTCCATTAATCAAGTTAAGATCCGGGTTTTATGTCATGATATCATGGGAAACTGAGAAGGGTTGAAAATTTAAGAACAGTTGAGAGTTGAGACTATAAGCTTTCAGATCATATGAGAAATTAAAGAGATGTATTGGAGGTACAACCTAAGTGAAAGTTCTTCGGCATCGAATATGAGATTAAAAGTGAAGACCACTTTTCTGGTAAGATTTTCGGGGACGAAAATCCCTAAAGGGGGGAGAGTTGTAATATCCTGATTTTGGGCCTAGTCGGAATAGTGGTTTTGTGACCACAAAATCCAAGATGGAAATAATTATTTTATGATTATTTTGAGGTCTATGATATGATTGCATGATTGTGTGAAAATTTCGTGAAGAAATTTTATGCATAAAGTTCTTAAATTGAAATTAGGGACTAAATCGAATAATTTGTAAAACTTGCATTCTAGAAGTTTCTAGTATGAAATTGTTTTGAAATACTAATTAGGAGGTCTTAAATAGAATTTTACCAATTTCTAAGTCTATGGGCAAAAATTGGACATGGATGGAATTTTTGGAAAGTTTAGTGGTAAGGGCATTTTGGTCATTTAGGGGTAAAATGAATTAAAATACAAAATTAAAAGCCAATTTTGCTCAGCTTCAACCCCATGGCCGAATGTAGCAAGGAGAAACCATGGCTAGGGTTTTTGAAGCTTCCAAGCTCGATTTTAAGTCCGTTCTAGCCTCGTTTTTAACGATTTTTACGTTTTTGGAGTCCCGGTAGCTCGATTAAGCTTATGCTAGCAATAATTCAACCTAGGATTCATATTTGGAAAAATACCCATAGGTTAAATTTGTGTATTTTGGTGTTTTATGATAGAATATGAGGTTTTAAATTATGTTAGACAACTTGTACTACTCGGTTTTAAGCGAAAACGGGCAAAAGGGCTTAATCGGTAAAAATACCTAATAGTCATAAGTACATGTTAGAGTGAGAATTTGATGTTGCCATAGAAGGGAAAAATGATCAGCATGTCATAAAACATAAGAAAATAGGCTGAAGTTTAATTTACGAGCTTTGGGGAAAAAGTGTAAATATGTGAAAGTTTAGGGGCAAAACTATAATTTTGCCAAAATATGAGTTTGGGTCAATTTGAATAATGTGAGTCCTAATTAGACTATATTTTAAATGATAGAGCAAGGAAAACTAAAATTCAGGCTAAATGGCGAAAATACCAAGTTGTGGACGAAATGGTAAAAGTAGCCATTTTCGCATACGAGGTAAGTTCATGTGTAAATAATGTAGTATAATTGTTATTTTTAAGTTATTGATGTTAATTATATGATATGCTGATTTTTATCATGAAATATATGCTTTGTGGTTATTTTCGAATAAAATGCAAATTATGTGAATTATTTGTTAAATATAAAGTGCTACCGAGTATTGGTTTCGGTATTTTACGGAAGATGGCATGGAGATGTGTTCGAGGAAAATCCCGTTTGAACCTTAGGAATAGATTAGGATACAAGTGACATGTCACTAGGATATTTGGGCATCCGAACTCGTAGAGTTGAGTCCGAGTTCACTTATGGATGCGAATGTCCGAACTCGTTGAGTTGAGTCTGAGTTCGAGAGATGTAACTAGGCATTCGAGCTCGTTGAGTTGAGTCCGAGTTCACTTATGGATGCGAATGCCCGAGCTCGTTGAGTTGAGTCCGAGTTCACTTATGGGCGGGTTACATGGTAGCTTGGCTACATATGTGGCACTTATGTGCAAACTTTCCATGTATCCGAATTATATTCCGATGTGTTCAACGGGTAAAATTCTACTCAAATAGAGGAATACTCGAGATGAAAGGGACGTATTGGTAAGTGTTGTGAAATGAATACTTTGAACAGGTATGTACTTAACCCTCGGGTTGAAAACTCGATATAACAACAATATGGTAAGATGATAAATGAAAATGTGATATGAATGTCTCGGTGATGATTATGCAAATGATGTTTTATGTTTGCTTATATAGTTGTGTTATTTGCTATTTGCATGTGAGCTTACTAAGCATTTATGCTTACTTCCTCCTTTTCATTCCTTGTAGTGTTGACAAGCCAGCTCAGAAATCAGGAACGGTCGGAGGCATGCTCACACTATCCGTATACCATCTTGGCATAATGGCTTGCATATTTTGAGTATGGCATGTATAGCATTATAATCATTTTGTATATATGATCTTATGATATGGTTATTGAGTGGTATTGAAATGCTTGGTAATGATTAGCCATTGGAATGGCTAATCATGATCATATTTGGTGTTATGTATGCTAAATTGCTAGCTAATTCATGGAAACCATGAAATAGGTAAAATTTACCATAAAATAGATCCAGACAGCAGCAGTGACGTGAGTTTGAAAAATCATTAAAAATATTATAGATACAATTATATGATGAATAAAATATGGAATTGAAGAATTATGAGTCTATTTTCATATGGATGGAACAAAACAGGTATATGAGTTATATTTTATGAGATGTTTAAATTTTTGTGAAACAGGGCCAGAGCGATTTCTGGATCCCCTATTCTGACTTTGTAAATTCACCATAAATTGTTCAAAGATAATTAGAATTCATGATTTATATGTACAGATTCCTTATTGAGTATAGTTTTATTAGAAACAAACGTCATAGTCATTGAAACTTTGTACAGGAAGATATCTGATTCGTAATACAGAGAGGTCAGAGCAGTTGAACCCTAAAATAGGGGAGACTTTAACTAATAAACTGTACTAATTTGCTCGACCAAAAATTATATAAAAAAATTAGTAAATATATATATGAGTCTAGTTTCAGGGAAAATTTACGGAATTGGATTTTGAGTTTTGGAACTCGAGATATGAATTTTTAAGCGACTGTGACGCAGATTGCTAGCTTGACTGAAAATTTTAAAAATAAATTGTTTGAGCTGTTTAAGTAATGAATTAAGTCTGTTAACACCTCGTGTTTGACTCCGGCTACAGTCTCGGGTACGGGGCGTTACAATTTCGTTCTTATTTTTATTCTGTTTTAGTGATTTATTGTTTATTATTACTTAGTTAATCCTTATTATGTTCAGTGTTGATAACTCCATGTCTATGCTCCATTTAGTCTTGGACATTAGCACTATTTTGCATTCATTTTTTAGGGTCATAATATTTTGATGTTATTCATATTTTACTTCCTCATTTATTTATATATCTAGTGATCATTTATTTAGTTTTCTACTAGGTATTCACATTCTTCTTATTTCGTTTGTTGATTGAGTTGAATTAGGATGTTTATTTCTTATTCGTTTGCCTATTGTGTTGATTCTTCCAACTGAATTCTATGATTGCTTTTGCAGGCACACTATGACAAATATAAAAGGCAAGAAAACTACGGTTTCTGCCTCGAGAAAACGAAAAGGAGCGACATCTTCCTCTGGCCCCACCGCTGAGATACGACACCCATTCCTCCAATTTCCACCGGGACCCTAGGAAGAACTATTCCAGATACTACGGGCCCGACCCTTAGGTGTGGGCCGTTGCATTGATTGGACCGCACTAGAGCAGGTCTATCTAGCTGATTCGATTCGAGCCCTTTTAGCCACTGCTCTATGGAACCTATTCTTTGACATCGTCGAGCCGACATACCAAGAGCTCACTTTGGAATTATGCTCAACATTTCACATGCAAACAGTTATGGCGGAGTATGACTACCCAAGAACAGTCCAATTCTGCCTTGGCGGTCTAGTACGGCAGCTGAGTGTCCTAGAATTTGGTGTCATCTTGGGACTATATACGAACGAGTTCATAGAGGCCGAAAACTTTTCTCACATCCACCGCCATTGTAACATCTCGATTTTGGGCTTAATCGGAACAGTGGTTTCGGGACCAAAAATTCGATGAGGAAAATTTCATTTTTATTATATTTTTATGGGCTACGATTTCATGAAATGATTTTTTGAAAATTTCGTTCGAAAATTTTGATGTTTGGGCACTCAATTTAGTAAAAAGGACTAAATTGTAAAGAATGCAAAAGTTGAGTTTTACATGTTAGAGGTGTCTAATTGTCATGAAATTTTAAATTGGAGGTCCTTAAATGATAATTAAGCCATTTTATAACTTTTTGGACAAAAATGGCATTGGTTGGGTAAATTTTGAAAGAATAGTAAAAAGGGCATTTTGGTCATTTAGGGGTAAAATCAATTAAAAGATAAATTTTAAACCCTAAATGTGTCCCTTTCTTCTTGCTACAGCAGAATGTACCAAGAGCAGCCATGTTTAGGGTTTGGCCAAGCTTCCAAGCTTAATAGTAAGTGATTCCGAGCTCTATTTTTAATGTTCTATGTATTTTTGAACTCCCGGCAACATGATTTGCTCATTTCTACGATTATTTTGAGCTAGGATTTATGTTTAAAAATTTACCCATGAATCATATGCATGTATTTTGATGTTTAATGGTATAATATGAAGCTTGAAATTGTGTTAAACAACTTTTGCTAAGCGATTTTACGTGAAAACGAGTAAAACGACATAATCAGTAAAAATACCTAATGTTCATAAGTACATGTTAGAGTGAGAATTTGATGTTGCTATAGAAGGGAAAAATGATCAGCATGTCATAAAACATAAGAAAATAGGAATAAGTTTAATTTTCGAACCTTGAGGCAAAAGTGCAAATATGAAAAAATTTAGGGGTCAAAACGCAAATTTTTAAAAATATGATTTTTAGACCCATATGAATAGTGTGACTAATTAGTAGGCTAAATGTGATATTATAGATCAAGGAAATCGAGATTTGGGCTTAAATCGAGAAAATACAATGTTATAGACTAGAATGGTAAATTGCCATCTCTGGATCCGAGGTAAGTTCGCGTGATTTAATAAGCCTATTATTCATGTTATTATTGGTATACATGAAATATAATATGTTATAATTGTATTGAATTTGATGTTAATATAAATTTGATGGAATATGATATTTAAAAGAAATGGGTGATTACCGAGAATATGAGATCTTGCATATGATTGTCCTGTTTGCATAAGTGGTCGTGCTAAGAGATAGCACAGGTACGTACTCGAAACTCATGAGTACATGTTTGACATGTAAAATGAAATGGACTTGTGAAGAGAGAGCAAATGAAATAAGTTTTAGTATTGTTCAATTAATGGACACAAACGGTGATTTGTGGTTGATGAATTGAGATTAAATGAGGAAATCTCGGTTGAACCTTCGGAATAAAAAACGTGGTGCTAAGTAGATATACCACGATTACACATATTGATACATGTAACGTGGTGCTAAGTGGATATGCCACGGTTACATATATTGATTCATTAACGTGGTGCTAAGTGAATATACCACGGTTAAACATGTAACGTGGTGCTAAGTGGATATGCCACGGTTACATATATTGATTCATTAACGTGGTGCTAAGTGGATATACCATGGTTAAACATGTAACGTGGTGCGACGTGGATATGTCACGGTTATACATGTTAATTTTAAAAGTGGCGCTAAGTGCGTATGCCACAATTATATGTTAGCCCAATAGTGTGGAGCTATGTGCTAAAACCACCAGATATTGTTACTTTCCGAAGTGTTCACCGAGAGAAACAAGTTTGCTAAATGAAATTTAACGTGTAAAAAAATGTGGGATAATACCGGAATATGAATATATAAGTTTTGAATTATGAGTTAGATATGTGATTGAATTTTTGATAAGATGAATATGGATAAGTATTATCTTGAAAGTTGATAACAAGAAATTTTAGTGAATGAATGAAATTTGGGATAAACAGTCTAAAATAGCAGCAGGGGAGTGACTTTGAAAAATCACCAAAAATAGTAGAAGTTGAAATAGAAGTGGAATAAGATATGGAATTAAAGCTTATTGAATCTATTTTTCATATAAAAGAAACAAAGCAAACAAAGGAATTCTGTATTTTGAGATATTCATATTTTTGTAAGACTGGTTCAGACTGATTTCATGATCCCCTATTTTGAATTGTAAAAATCATTAAAAATTGTAAAAAAATATTTAAGGAACATAATTTATATGTTTGGATTCTTTATTGAATTTATTTTCAGAATAAATAAACGAGAGCCTCATTTGAATTTGGTAGCAAAATATAATTAAATTTTAGTGAAGAGTGGTCGAAGCTATCAAACAGCAAAATAAGGGGGACTTTAAATAATAAACTATACTTATTTGCTGGACAAAAAATTTTGAAAATTTTATGATGGAAATATATATGAGTCTAGTTTTTTGAAAAATTCATGGATCTTAATTTGGAGTTCCGTAGCTCCAAATATAAATGATTTAGTGACTGTAACTCAAGAAAATAGCTTAACCAAAACATGTGTAAATGTACAATTGGGATAGTTTTACTATGGAAAGCATGTTAGTAAATTGCTTATTATTTTCATGCGAGTTTATAAGCGTAATGCTTACCCCCTCCTTTCCATTTCTTTTAGTGTTGTCAGGTTAACTCGAGGTTGGAGATCGTCGAAGGCAGCATCACACTATCAAGCCAACACCTTGACAGTATAAACACATATGCCAGAATTATCAAATGAGTGGCATGTATAGGGACATAGTTTTATAACGTGTGTTGTTATAATTTGGCCAAATATATTGGTCTTTAGTGAGTTGATGATTCTAACTTATAAATCTAGCTATTCATGTTATGTCTGATATTGGTGATGTGCATATGCTTGTTTGCCATGCATGATTGGTAATATGTTATGTGTTGTTGTAAAAATGCCATGCTTGTGTCTTGATTGTGAATATATAATTACTCAAATATGCCATGTCAATTGCTATGAAAATGTATAAGTGTATGTAGGTAATTAAGGGGAAAATAGCCTTGAAATTGACCACACGGCCCAATCCACACGGGCGTGTGACTCTCCGAAGCAAGAAAATTAGTTAAGTTGCCCAAAGATTTTTAAATTTCTTGGTTTAGTCTCGAACCACCCCAATGTATGTTATAGGTTTTGAAGACCTATATAAGGGACGATATGCATGTGTTCGAGATGTTTTAATTTTTGGTGAAATTTTGTGGCCCGATTTTGCATGTTGTGAATGTTTAAGTCCAGTAATGCATCGAATCCTGTCCCGACATTGGATACGAGTGAGGGGTGTTACAACCATATCCACTTTGCGCCTTCATCATGTTGGAATGCCATGATGCCTGCTACAGGCATCTATGACCCCAGCCATTCCAAGGTATCGGCGCTAGCTCCAGCTTTGCGATATCTCCACGCTTTTTTGGCACACACTTTAATAGGGAGACGAGAGAGCATTGGTGTAGTGAACACTCACGATGCATACTTCTTGTGGAGCATGAGGCTGAGGCACATTTTTGACCTCGTCTACTTCATTGCCCTTGCCTTTCGCCATCAAACCGAGTGACACCAGAAGGGAGTCATTAGCCTAGGCCCATATGTGACTCGTCTAGCGCACTACTTTGGACTCCTGAATACAGTGGCGCAGTCTTTATCGCTCACTCTCATTGGTCAGATGTCCCCGCAGGGCATCCAAAGTATGCTCCACATGCGAATGATTGAGTATCGTCGTGGGTTCGACCCTCCTCAGTACCGATGAGGATGACATCGAGGATATGATGATATCCCTGCATTTCAAGAGGACCCACCTTCACAGCCACTGCCGAGTCACCCACCAGTTCATGCGGTTGCTTCAATATCTGAAGTTTCTGACCACCTTCATCGCTTTGAGTAGTATTGCACTCAGCGATTGGACAGCATCGAGGCGACACTACAACAAATCTGCCAACATTTTTACATATCTCCTCCAGCACCACCAGCTCATGATCCAGCTGTGACGAGGACTATTAAGTCCATCTAATTTTTAAATTGCTTTTCTTTTTATTTTATTTTTATTTTGGCATTTCTTTTGCACTTTCATTATCCATTACTTACAAGACTATTATTAGTATAATTTGAATTTTACTTTATCTAGTTACTTCATTATTACTAATCCTAATAACCATATACATATAAGTCCCTTAAATATTATCAATGGCATCGCAGTTTCAAAAGGTTCAGTCGATGGGTCCTACTAAGGCATACACATACAATCATCCACGACTGCCATGTCCTGCTCGACCACGACCATAGCCACCACGACACCGACCACCACGATAACCTCTTCGCTGGGCACTGTGATTATGGAACCCAACCTCTACCACCACATTCACCTCTATCTACATGTCACATACACATCATTTTTAATGCTTCTAAACTTGTTTTCGCTTTTCCAAGGATTACATCCAAATTCAGGGTAGTTTCTGTTCTCTCCCTCTCTTTTAATCTTATGATTATATTGCTATTATCTATATCTGTACATTGAGGATAATGTACACCTTAAGTGTGGGGAGGATATTTATGTGATTATCAGAAAATCCCTGAATTTTTTCTTATCTTATCTTGTTCTTAAATAATTTTCTCATATCATTATTAGAGTAAATTTTGATTGATCTATGATTTTTATTGATATGTTTTGAATTAAACCATAGGTAATTGTGCATTAATAGTTTAAACTTTAAGAAATTAAGGAATCAAGCATGATGAGTTGGCTTTTGAAAAATAAAATTGCTAGGTTGTTTCCCTGAATTGAGGTATTATCTTGAAGTTTTGAATTTACAGGATTGACATCAAATACCCATAATTTTCGTGAGATTTTAAGCCTTTTAGAGCATATATCTTTCTTGCTCACTGATTTTATTGGTTATGAGTGTGTCAACATTGATTTGTTATTCTAGAACTTGCATTGATTATACATGTTGAGACCACACATTTGATTTGATATACGAAAATGATAAAGGCACCTAGGTTTTAACCCATCTACCCCATAAAAAGCCTACCCACATAATTGACCCCTAGTGAACCCCTTTGAGCCTTAACTATTATTTCTTGAATTCTTCCTTTAATATTAACCCATAACTTAACCCTTTTTGATTCATTAAGAATTTTTCCCTTTTTATTGACTTCTTTTTTATCGAGATTTAATTTGATTAGTTACACTTTTCTTTTTCGTTCATTCCAGTTGCTGAATTAATTCTTTTTATGTATGTTCCATTATTTATTCTTATTCTTAAAAAAAAGACGTATATTTATATTCATACAGTTACATATTGTTCTAAAGAGCTTGGATGAGTTAAAGTTGTTATGTTATGAAAAAGAAGCTCACATTTTTTGCTTCAGATAGTCCAAATTCTGGCACTCTCTTGTAATTCAGCACTTAGCCTCACTCTTCTAAATTCGGTAATTTAGTTAAATTAATCTCGATTCTAACCCTCTTTTTCAGCCTTTATCCACTCCTTTAACCCAAGCCCAATTACAACCCTATTAAAGACCTTTTGATTTGTGTATCATTTCATTATAGTGGTGGAGGTTTGTTTTCATGCAAGCCTATGGTAATAACTTTCCATGTTTGACTATTGGGTGCTTAATTATTAAACCCTAAACACTTTGAGTGATTTGAGTGAATCAATAGTGAGGATGTCAACCTTGTCGATTTGGAATTAAAGGTGATTACTTAGATAAAGGGGGATACATATAATTTTATGATTGAAATGCGCGATTCAGATTGTTTGAAACTTTCATGTTCTTATAGTTAAGCTCTTAACGTATAATTACTTCTGGATTATTTCAAACATTATTAGTAAGAATTATAAGTTAAGAAAAACTTATTTTAATTGTGAGTTAAGGATTTTTCTTGAGGACAAGCAAATGCTTAAGTGTGAGGATATTTGATAAACCGTAATATATACATATTTTTACCCCATGCTTGACATATTTATGGATGATTTTTCCTTGGTTTTATTGAATTCGATGCTCCTAACCCTTTAATTTAATGTTTTATACTCAGGAGAGCTTAGGATAGCAAAAGGAGAGAGAAACAGGCCAAAAACGGACAAATTAGGCTTAAATCAGTGTTTCACACTGCCTAGGTACTTCCACACGGGTTACCTACATGCCCGTGTATGACACACAGGTAGACCACACGCCCGTGTGTCATGGCCGTGTCAACTAAGAACCAACTCAGTATTGCATACGGCCTGAGCACCTTCACACCGGCATGGTACACAGCCGTGTCTTTACCGAGCCCAAGCCTAGTTCTATTCAGAAAAGGGCACTTTTGAGGGTTTTGAAGCATTCTAAAGCCTATATAAACACCCTAGAAGAGGATTAGGGGGACGCACAGAGTTGGAGGCGGAAAATACTCGCGAATAGCCATCGGAATCACCTCAGAGCCAGGATTTACATCAAGACTGAAGATTTCCATCCAATTTCCTAGAAGTTCTTGGGTTTCTTTATGTTTTGTTATTTTGCAAACTTCGAGATGTTTTCCATTATTATTATGAGCTAAACTCCCTAAATACCTAAGGGAGATGAACCCTATGACGAATCTTATTACTATTTGAATCATATGATAAAGACTTATTCTTATTCTTAATTGTGAGTTCTAAATTCTTGTTTTAATATTCCAGGGTATTAATTCAAGTTTTGATGTGCTTAATCAGTGGAGCAAAAGTCCCTATTTAAGAGTAGATCATTCATAATTAAACAGACTTGAATGCAATCCTAGAGATAGGATGACATAAATCTGCCAGATTAGAGTCAAATCTAATAAGGGAATCCATAGATCGAGTTAATGCGACAATAGGGGTTTTAATTAGAAAGAGATTTCAATTAATCAACCTAAAGTCAATTGTTCTTAGTCTCGAGAGAGATATTAACATAAATTAGGGATTTCTACGGATTATGTTAAGTGAATAAATTGTCTAATTCAGAAGTAATAAGTGAAGTCTAGGTGGATTCTTCCTTGGATATTGTCTTCTCCATCGGTTTTCCCTAAAGTATTTTCCAAACTTCATCTTTGTTATAATCTTAGTTAATTAGATAAATAGTTTTAGTTTAAAAACACACTTTAATTTTTAGGCTAGATAATAAAAAGATAGTAATTACTGGTACTTTTAGTCCTCATGGATACGATATTTCTAGTCTCACCATAACTATACTACTGTTCGATAGGTGCGCTTGCCTTAAGTCGAATTTTTAGTTAGTTTCACAACCATCATGCGGCATGAGCGTTTGATAAGCATATGTTGTTATTACGTGATTATGACGACAATCTTAGTCCATTCCATTATGTGGGTATCTTTTGTGTATTTGTCTTGGAGGTTTTTAACTAAATCTATGGTAATATAGGTTGAATTATCACCTTTGATGATAATTTATGTGAAGCTAGCTAGTTAGGGAAAGTTTTCAAAGATTTGAGTGGAAATTGATATTACTCAACCCCTTCTTAGGTTTGTTTCTTTTAAAGGCCAGATACGCTTCATGCATGCCTTCTACTATTTATATGGTTTGCTAGGTCATCTTAATGGAGATTATTTGAGAAAATTGCTAATATTGGATTTCCTTCTTGTGAGTCTTCTCTATGACATGTTTGTTGCAGAATGTATAAGCATTAACAAGTGTAAAAAGTAAAACATAACAAAGAGGAAAAAGGAGAAGAAAGTTAAAAGAAAGAATGAGTAGTGAAATCAAGAACCATAGTATGAAGGAGTAAATTGAGATAAGTAAATTGAGATGATCTTTTCGACATAACCATGAAAACTTACAACATTAAAAATTTATAGACATAAATCTATAACTTTATTTGATTATTAGTATAATAATATAAGGACAATTTTATTTAATATTTATGTTTTAGCACGAGGATAAATTAGTGTACTGATATGATGAATAAATAACCCATTGTTTGGTAGGTAGATTGTTGATAATGTAATAAACATATATTACTTTATTTGGTTAAAGTATTAAACAAGTAAAACATGAGTGTTTATGCTATGAAATATCAATTTTGCCTATAAACCCATCATCTATTTAAACAATTACGATGCAACAAATGTATTGGTACACCATAAATCTCAATCCAATAATTCAATTGCAAACATAAAAATGTTTGCTCCTAGGCATAAAAATGAATGGGTACACTGTAAATATGGTTCTTGTTTATCTATTTATTTTCAATTTAGTTATCAATTTATCTCTCGATTGTTCTAAAAATGTTTATATCAAATCTAACTTTCAAAGATCAAAATATGAGTCAAATAATATTTAAATTCAATATTTATTCTATTTCCAAGATAAATGCTCAATAATTTAAAGACTAAAATACGAGTCAACTAATATTTAAATTTAATAATAATTTATTAGAATAAATTGATAAATAACAAGAGGAAGAGAAGAAAAAGAAAGAACTCAAAATGAGAGATGAGAATATTTACCTTTTAAAATGTAAATTTTCAAGAAAGCAAGACGATTTTGTCAAAAAAAAAGAAAAAAATTTAAAGAAAATAAAAAAAAAGTAAGTTATGAATACAAATTTTCTTTTCTTTTCTGGATAGTGTATGGAATATAAATAAAAAAAGGGTTATATTATATTATTTTTTTATTTTAAGATAGAAATATTTTATATGATTTTCTCATCTCTATTCATTTTTTATGCAATTTATTTTGTAATATAAATATAATTATAATTTAAAAAATCTATAAAAATAGATAAATAATGATATTAAAAGAGGTTTGTTTTGTTTTATTTTAAAAATACATGTCTTTGACATTCAAGTATTGCACTGAATAATTTCTTTTTAAAAAAGAAAAAAATGGAAACCACGTATATGAATTCAAGAACTTAAATGGGAGTCGAAAACAAAAAATCTAAAAATATATAAACGATATTCCGCTAGAAAAATTGCGAGGGGAAAACACACGTGAAAAATACGTCATACTTCAAAGAGGTACTTGAGTTAATTATTTTAAAACTGTAATATTTCTACCAAAGGAGACATTAGCTAATAATGCATCTTTACAAAGAATTTTGGTCTGATAGGCTAGGTAAGCACATCAGCAATATGCTCTTCAAATGGTACAAAACTGACTTGCAATTGACCAACAACAACTCTTTCTCTGACAAATGGATGTTGATTTCAACATGTTTCTTTTTTGCTAATTGTGGCTGTAGTGTCACACCAAGCTGTAGGTTTAGCAATAGGCACTGCAAGTTCCTTTAGCTGTTGTTCAATCCAAATAAGTTCAGAAATAGAATACGAAATACTGCAATATTCTACTACATAGATCTTGGCATTAATGATATTTTTTCACACACCATACAACCAAATTCATGTCCATATATATATATAAACTCGACTTATATTTAATAATTAAAACTTAAAAAAAATTTAACAAAATTAGATCACTTTTAATTTAAGTTAACCTATCATGATAGTAAATAATAACATATAATTATCCTTTAATTTAAGTTAACCTATCATGATAGTAAATAATAACATGTAATTATCCTTATTATATATGTGATGTTTATATTTTCTAACAGATTATTCAACTTATAAACATGTCTATGACTTATTTAAATAGATTACTTAGAATTTTAACATCGAGTTCAGTAAGATAAATAGTTCAAGTAGCATACGGTTTACTATAAAATTATATGTATAGATTTAGAAAAAAAAGGTTTTATAATAAATTGTATTTCATTCACGTAATGGGACAAAATTACCTAGCATAAACCACTAAAAAACTAAAGTCCAATACAAGCAAATGAAAGCCCAAAATAAAAAACACTACCCAAGCAAACCTTAATAGCCCAAAGCCCAGCAAAGCAAAAAAATAAAAAAAAATAAAAGTAGAAAGCCCTAGTCCTAAGTGCTTCAGCCGCCGCAACCAAGTTAGCCTCCAGGCGCCGCACGTTGCGCACCACTCCTTCACGATGTGCGCCGCTCCACCACGCCACATCAGTGGCATGTTCGCTTATGTACCTGCAAATATGCAAAAATAATTTGTAAAGATCGACTATAAAAGCCGATATACGGATTTTGTAGGGGGACAAAAAAAATCAATACAAGAAGAGATTCAAACATATTTTACTCAAAAAAAAAAAAACAACAGCAATCACTTGAAGAATAGAAAACCAACAACCGAGCAAAGGTCTTTGAGTTTTTTTTCCCTTATCTTTTCTTTTTTCATTTTCAAAACTTCTTATTATTATTGTTTTTTATTTTATAAAATTATTTACATATATTACGTATTAAAAATACAAAAAAAAAGAGAAAGGGGAACACGGCAGCGCTGGCGACGGCGGTCGGCGGCGAACGACGGTGGTTAGCGCTGAAGCCTGGCCGAACTCCAGGCCTGATGAGAAAAGGGGAGAGGGGGTTTTTGTATTTTTGAAGGAGGAAAGAAAAATGAAATTTTCAAAAAAAAATTTGGTATTTATAGGCCCCCCAATACGGCGTCGTTTTGGGCAGAAGTGTAGGCGCAAAAACTACGCCGTTTTAGCCTAGCCCGTGTGCACGACCCAACCCGACCTGACTTAAGGATCTACGTGTTTTAGCCTACGCCGTTATTGTATTTGCATTATTATTATTCGCCAAGTATGACCATTTTTGCGTTTTAACTAATTTCCTATTTTAAATGTTATATTGATTTTATCTTCTTCTTTTTTTACCCAAGCTCATAAAAAAGTAATTTTCAGATAAAGGCAATATTTCGTGTTTGAAAATTCGAGAAATCGTGCCCTAACGTGCTGGGTTTCAGTTTTTCGTTTGACCAAATAACTAAATATCCTTTTAATTGCATGCTTTGAAAATCATGAGATGATCTCAGTTTTTGAGGGCTTAAAATGCCATATCCTAACGTATTGAATATAGTATTTTATCCCTTCGAGACGAGTGAGTCTTAAAGTCCAATTCGAGTTATTCAAACATTCTTTAAAAAGGATTGCGTTTTAAAACTTTTCAAATTTTCAATATTAGGACATTAGTTAATCAATTTGGTACCAATTTTGGACATGACGAGGGTGCTAATCTTTCCTCGTACGTAATCAACTCCCGAACCCGTTTTTAATATCGTGGGCCAAAATTAATATTTTAATAAAACAAAATGTTTTATAAGGTGATCCGATCACACTTAAACAAAAAGAATTGGTAGCGACTCAATTTCAGTTTTTTAAATTCGATCTCGTTTTTCAAGATAAAAAAATTTCGACAATTTATATTAAATGAAGAGAAAAAATTATGTCTATCAAATTATGTGCCAAACAAATAACAATTTATAGTTTCGTCTTCGTTCTTCATTCAACCTTACTGAACCAACGGCAAGTTAAAAAATGTATTTAAGAATTAAAAAGGAAAAGGAAAAATAAGTCATGGCACCTGTGGGGATTTTGAATGAGAAGGCTTACATAAAAAGTCAAAACCGGCCGAGCAACCGATTAATACTGCCGGCCCCACCATGTGGGACGGTGGTTGCTGATAGGCCCATTCTCAAAAAAAAATCCAGTTTACCCAAGCTCTGTACGGCCCACTGGATCCACCACCATCCCAATCAAAGCACAGTGCGCCGTCGTTTATAGGTCTCCCCTCATTTCACCCCACACGGCACGTGCGGCACGTGTCTTTAAATCTGTCTTCAAAAATTCAAAAATCAAATATTTTCTCTCTTCCTCTCACTGACACAGTCCTCTTCTTTTTCACTCTTCCCTTGAATCTTGTCTGAAACCAAAAGCTAAAGAAATTCAAATATAAAAGAGAGATTTTTTTTTCTTCTTTTGGGTAAAACCCTATTAAGATCCAATTAAGTGTAAATCGAGTGCATTTTATTTCTTTTTTAGTTTCATTTTAAGAAGGGACTGAACAAGGAAAGCTTTGGATCGAAGCATCCAAGCTTTTGTTTTTTGTTATATAAAAACATTATATTGCAAGTATAAATAATCGAGGAAGGGGAGAGAGAGTTGGGAGATGAACGGAATGGGGAGACAGGGGAAGAGATCTGGTGCGGCAGGGTTGCAGGTTCACCATCAGAGACAACACTCGGATAACTTCTTGGAAACGACATCCAATGGAAGGTGGCTTCAGTCTGCTGGTCTTCAGCATCTTCACTCTTCTAACAACTCCATTCCTCCTCTTCAGGTTCTCACACTTTTTTTTTCCCCTTTCACTTTTTAAATTTTGTTGCATTATATGGTTCCGGATAATGCGCAGATAACTCAAAATGAAATTATCTATCTAAGTGTATACACATATACTTCTTTTGGTAATAATAAATGGACAATGAGTGAAATTTTTTAGATCTAATTACATAATTTTTAGTCTTAATGATAAAGAAAATTGCCGGTTGCTTTAACTCAAAATTATTTTGGTATTTATATATTTTATAGTTTTTTAGATGCCATTTCATTGGAACATAAATGGGTTTTGCTCTTTACTATTATTTTTTGGGTAGATCTAAATTTTCTTTACCTTTAAAAATAAGAACTAAGAAGTAAAAGAGGGTATTCGTATAATCTGTTAAAATTTTGATGCTCTGTTGACGTTTTATTACTTGAAGAGTGAAAAAGTAAAGATGGAAAAAATCAGGAAGAGAATGTTTAAATTGAAGAAGTGCCTTCTGGATCTTTATTGATTGATGTTCAATAAAAGTTTGTTATTCTTTTGAATGCTTGATTGTGCTATTTTTCTGCTTGAATTGAGATCAGGATTATGCATTTTATGGCGGTGGAGATGGGGGAGGACAAGGGTCTAGAATGTATAGGAATATGCAGAGGGAATTCAATATGGGGAATGACTTTTTCACGGAGCCTACAACTCCTCCAGTTGGTTCTCGGCCGTCAAGCCAGAGGATGAATGGCGATCAGTCGCCCAATGAGTTCAGTCCAGGTCTATTAGATCTGCATTCTTTTGATACAGAGCTTCTGCCTGAGGTTGGTCACTCCCTTTTTTCTTTAAAAATAATTAGTGTGTGTTTTCTTTATCGGGGCTGCATACATTCGTTGAATCATTAGTTTGGAGTCTTTGAATAGTTTATTGGAAACTAAGATAATAGTTTCCAGTTTTAGAATTGTGAAACATTATTGTTCAACAAAAAAAACAAAGACAAGATAGTTTAGATTCTTGCAATTTTGATTATTACTAGTTAATGCTTACATTTAGAAAAAGAGGGAAGGAGCATGTATGAAAATTAGTATAAATTGATGTTTTGGTGATTGCTGTAAGTAAGCTATTTGAGTGAATTCAATTTCTTCTTATGGCAACTTAGGATTGAGTTCTCCATCACTTAATATAATTTTGGGTGGATTCCTTAGTTATGGTTAATAACTTATTTTGATTTGTGCCATATGCAATCCATGGCTTTTGTTAGTCTTCCTTTTTATTCAATGCATACTTCCGTTTGCCCATAAATACAAAGTAGCAATGAAATTGAAAGATATTTATACTTTAGCTTTCTCTAGAAGTATGCAAGTTAATATTTTGAGATTCAATTGTGAGTTTTTGAACCTATGGATTTGATGCCAAATGCGTCAAATGTGTTACATCTACTTTTTGAACACTTTTTTTGCTGTTGCCAACGCATTGGGGAAAAAAAATCAGGAGTAATTTCATTTTTCATGCTTATTTATTGTACTGTTTTTTTTTATTGGTGACAGATGCCTGTTCCCAACCTGTATAATGGTCCTTCTCTCTATAATCCAGTTCGAGGTAGAAGCTTTGATGACTCTGAGCCCTATATTTCAAACAAACAAACAGGAAGAGGTGGTGTTGTGCCAGAGAATGAGCTCCTGAAAAGCTTTGCTGTGGACAAAGAGAAGGTCAATTCAGTTGCAAAGATCAAAGTTGTGGTATGTCTTTGTTCTGCTGGTTTAACTTTGACTTCTTAATTTGCTCAGTTTGCAACCTAAACAAATTGCAACACCAGCAAGAGCAGCAGATGATGGTTAAGCTTGTGAATTCATGCTGAACCACATGCATGCATGACATGCTTTGCACAAGTAAAATAATGCTCAACATCTTGTTTAATCTTTACTTCTGGCTACTACTACCACCACCATTCAGAGTTTCTATGGTTTTTGGCTGCAGGTGCGCAAGAGACCCCTCAATAAAAAGGAGTTAGCGAAGAATGAGGAAGATATTATAGAGACGCTTTCGAATTCCCTGGTAGTGCATGAGACGAAACTTAAGGTAACAATAACACTGTTTTGTCCTCTACAAGGTCAACACTGTACCATACTAGAAAGGTCAAATAAGAGCATAGGGATCCAAATGAACCCAGAGAATGTCCAATATATATATTTCCCAATTTTATACCCTGAGGTAACAAAGAAAAATGCTAATGGAACTAAGAACATGTTGTTTCAACATTTAATTATTCTAAGCAGCAGTTACGTGCATCAATCAGGAATCTCAAGGGATGTTCACTTGTATTTCAGTATCAAATTATTATTTTGGTCCTTCTTAGAGGAAGTATTATATGTTTTTTATGCCATGACATAGTACATTAAGAAACTTATAGCATTTTTATGTTTTGTTCATTTATTACTTGGTTTTTAACGCACTTAAACTAACAGTCTAGCTTTGTAGCTTATGAGTGGTAATCTATGCTATTTACTGACACACGTGGTTCTTGACATTTTGTAGGTTGACCTTACAGAATACATGGAGAAGCATGAATTTGTTTTTGATGCAGTGCTGAACGAGGAGGTCTCGAATGATGAGGTGAGTTGATGATCTAAATTTATTAGTGGATAAGGGAAGGATATATTACAGGACATGGATTTCCTGGAATGGTTGTTTTTCTCAGCCTGTCTTGGCTTCATTTTCTCTCTGTAGGTCTATCGTGAGACAGTGGAGCCCATAGTTCCTATAATTTTTCAACGCACTAAAGCCACTTGTTTTGCATATGGTCAAACAGGTGAATAACTGTCACTGATTCTTGGATAGATACTTTGATGGAGTTGATTGCATGACCCAAAATTTGAATTCAGTCATCTAGTGTAATATTTAATTGGCTTAATCTTTTATGAGGATATGTGATTTTATACCGTTGGTCATTGGGGTTTCCATCATTGTTGAAGTTGAAGGAGGTGGTGGTTGTTTTACTGTGAGATTTTCTTTTTGGACACTAAAGTTTGCCTTCTGCATCAAGTTATTTCTTATTTTTAAATTACAGATTTAAGCTCTCTTGTACTTATAGGTCTTTCTCTTGTTCAGGGAGTGGAAAAACCTATACTATGAAGCCTCTTCCGCTTAAAGCTTCTAGGGATATTTTGAGGTTGATGCACCATACCTACAGGAACCAAGGGTTTCATTTGTTTGTAAGCTTCTTTGAGATATATGGAGGAAAACTTTATGATCTCCTCAGTGATAGGAAGTAAGTTGTTACAAGCATTCATCTTATCTGGTTAGAGCTATTAGTTTCTGAATTCATTGAAAACTAATCCTTCTTACTGCAGGAAACTTTGCATGCGAGAGGACGGTAAGCAGCAAGTTTGCATTGTTGGTCTGCAAGAGTTCAGAGTATCGGATGTAGAGACTATTAAGGAGCTTATTGAGAAAGGAAATGCCACAAGAAGTACTGGGACCACAGGTGCAAATGAGGAATCATCCCGATCTCATGCCATACTTCAGCTTGCCATCAAGAGATCTGTTGATGGCAAAGAATCGAAGCCTCCCCGTGTTGTTGGCAAGCTCTCCTTTATAGATCTGGCTGGAAGCGAACGAGGTGCAGATACTACAGATAATGATAAGCAGACAAGGTAGGCTGCATCTTTTAAATTGCAACATGACATACATATAGAGCAGATTCAATTGCAGAAATTGGTATAAAATAAAAAATGTTGTTAGTATATAAGCTAAAAAGACAATTTTGGAGACAGTTAAGCCAAATAGTCTACAGTTTCTGGATCATCTCAACTTTCAATGTAGTTGTCTTAGTGGCTTTGGCCACTACATTGATTTTACTTCATGATTTGTTAGTAAGTTCAAACATTTCAAAATAGAAAGGTGTTTTGGTAGTCTGAACAGTCCTGGACTTAATATTTTTGCATTTAGAATTTGGTTTCAATTCGTGATTTCAGATCTAGCATACCAAAACTTTTCCCTTTATGTGGACAAGCTTTAGATATGTACGAGTTTAATTTTGCTGGATGTGCTTGTTTAATTTAGCCATTTCTATTTGTAATGCAGAATGGAAGGTGCAGAGATCAACAAGAGCTTGCTTGCTTTGAAGGAGTGCATAAGAGCCCTTGACAATGATCAGGGTCACATTCCTTTCAGAGGCAGTAAACTGACAGAGGTTCTAAGGGACTCATTTATGGGAAATTCCCGTACAGTTATGATATCTTGCATTTCACCAAGTTCAGGGTCATGTGAACACACTCTGAACACCTTAAGATATGCCGATAGGTAAATAAGAGTTACCTGATTATAAAAATGGTTTATAACATCTCTTTTAAATTATTCCTCTTTTGGTTTTAGTTTCTTTTTTCCTTTCACGCATTTGACTTCTATTCGTTGTAAAATCTACATCTAGGGTGAAGAGCCTTTCAAAAGGGGGAAACTCTAAGAAAGATGATTTATCTTCAACCATGAATCTGAAAGAATCAACTGCTCAGCCCTTATCATCGGTTTTACCAACTGCGTCGACCTTCGAGGATGATATTAACAATACATGGCCTGACCAAAATGAAAGAGATGATTTCAATGTACCAGAAGACTCCTTTGAGCAGGAGATACTGATGTGGAAGAAAAATGGGAAGCTCGATCAATACGGTTTCTCTACTGCAGTAGAGAACAAGTTACGGAAGCCTAATGGTCAGACAAAATGGAAAGAACCAATAAGATCAGATATTAAGCATTCAAAATCAGATGATGATTTGAATGCTCTCCTACAGGTAACTTTTACAAGATAATGATATTGTTACGAGACAAAAAGTAGCTTGTAAATGCCCATAGGAAACTATGAATATTGTTAAAAAGCCCATGTGTTTGCCTTTACACAGGAAGAGGAGGATCTTGTAAATGCCCATAGGAAACAAGTGGAGGAAACTATGAATATTGTCAAAGAGGTAACCCTTAGTTCTTTACACATTCTTTAGCTCATTGGGTTTCCATTATCTTAATTCATTAAGCAATAGTTTTGAGCTATTTCATGATCTTGGGACATATATATGCAGGAGATGAACCTGCTGGTTGAAGCAGATCAACCTGGGAACCAGCTGGATGATTATATATCGAGATTGACCACTATTCTTTCTCAGAAGGCTGCTGGTATCACACAGTTACAAACTCGCCTGGCTAATTTCCAGAGGCGCTTGAAGGAACACAATGTGTTAGTATCTTCATCCGGCTATTGATTACAGAATCGAAGATAGAAGTCAAAACTATTCATTTGACTTCTCCCAGATACATTGCTAGTTTGGTTAAGCGTCTTTGGATTTGTGATTTTTTATTTTTTACAATTTTTAAGGGAGATTCTGTTGAGAATTTGATTTGGCAGCAGTTAGCTGGATGATTCAGATTCACCATGTGAGCTGCCCTTTCTTTTCCATAATGCTATCCTCTTTTTTTTTTTTTTTCCTTTATTTTGTTACTTTTAAAAAGAATTAGCCATTAGGCATTTTCATGCCTTTTGGGTTGCCATTGTAAAGTTCTGCAGCATTGTAACCGGAATCATCCTATGTTTCATTTACAAAAAAGAAAAAAAAAAAAGGCACTGCGTGAATTATTACGTAATGAATTTGCGGTTTACTTTGGTGGTTAATTTTTCAAATGTTTTATGGGCTTTGAAATCTTGATATCAAACTTCCATGGCAAATCAGTAACAATAGCTTTGAAACTTCTCAAACAAATTATAACCATCAAAGAGAAACACAACTAAAATCTAAAGCAGCAGAAACAATGCAGACAAAAACACAACACAGAAAACAAATTGGGCTAAGGAAAGCATATTGATATGCACAATGAAAGGCTTTCAAGACTTGATCTACATCCTAATTGATCCGAACCTACGCTTTGAACTGTTGATGCCAGCGGCGGAGGAGGAAGCCGGTGGAATGAAGATTTCCGAGTACATTTCCATGAAGAACCTGTCAACAATAGAAAGGTAAGCCGGACTTTTAAGCCTGGAATAATAATGGAGTGCTTCTTCTACATCCAATACATGCTCCATGTCTCCAACATTCATCATCTCCAATTCCTTCATCTTTTTTGCTAATGCATAACTTCCTCCTCCGTTTCTCTTGATATAAAACTGCTCCTCTCCTTTACTCAATTGTGAACTTCCCACTTTATTTTTCTCCTCTTTTCCTCCATTATGCTTTTTGATCTTCATTGGACTCTTATCTACAAAGCTCATGCTCATTTGCGCTTTCAATAATGTGATGGCATCATTGTTTCTCATCTTTGCCACTAAACCAACTTCCCAGTTCTCAAAAAAAAGGGGGGTTTGGATAGCTTTTTTGGTATCCAACAAAGAAGAAAGATTTAAGGTTCTAAAGTGGTTTGTGAAACAAGTTATCGGTGTTTCTATCAGCAGCTATTTTTTTGGCAAGTAGTGTTGTATGGTGAGGCACAGGCTTGTTAATAATCTATTGGTGTTTCTAGATGCAACTAAAGACAAAGCTTATGGAGCCCAGAGCTGCAATTTTCTTCTTTATAGGCTTTGCACTGACTTTCCCTACATTTTATCCTTATCCTTCCTATTTTTGCCACTTTCACTCTCTTTTTCTTCATCGCAATGGCATTGGGGGCTGAATGAGTAGTTGAAAAATGCAAATTAAAGATTTCGAAGCGATTGCGGTCTTATGAATCTAATGATCAGAAAGGTTCTTCTTGTATTAACTGCACTACAAGGGTAAATTTATTCAAAATTAACCGCATAACTTTTAGGTGTAGGTGTCATGTTTGAACAGAAGGTTTGGTGGATGAATTTGTGACCACTCATAAAATCCACCTCTGGTCGTATGCTAGCGTCCTTCATAAGAAAATAAAAGGAAAAAATTTCAATTGATGTAACATGATTTAGAAATAAAGATAAGGTTTTGTTTGATCTTCGGTACACATAAAGTGTTAGAGATTGCCATCACCCATTTGGACTCCCTCGATGCCATTGGCATTTGTTCGGAAACCAGCAACAGATTACAAAGTAGATATCAAATAGGTGAAGCAGATCTCCATGAGTAGTGCGAGTGGGATTGCTCTTTTGATCAACCGGTTGTAATTGTATGCAGAAAAGCCTCGTGGTCAAGCAACATTTCTTGAAGTTCTTCATAGGAGATTTTGGAGTCAGGCAGAGATTTCCCTATATTCCGAGCCATCACTGCAGAGGATTTTGACGATTAGTTCTTTGTTGCAGTCTTAGCTGGATAGTTCGGCGAGACGCAAAGACGATGAAGAAAAGTTTTGGGGTTTTAAAATAAATTATTCCATTTTTTATTAATTTAAATTTTTAATAAAAATTTAAAATAAAAGATAAATAATAAAAAATAGATATTTATTTTAAAATATTTAATTAACATGTATATTTAATTTTTTTTAAAATATATCATATTTTATTAATTAAAAAGTAAAATAAAATAAATTATACAAAAAATATTAATTGTTGATACATCAATTTTGTACCATCCCTAAACATTTAAAAAAATTTTAATTTTAAATATTAAGTTAAAATTAAAATTTTAGAATTTAAAATTTAAATTAGTTTTTCCACACTCAAAATAATCATTTTTTGCTTAATTGTTCCATCAAAACAAACTATCATCTTTTGTTTAGTTCTTCCGATTAAAACAAAAAATCAAATATTAAAACAGTTTCGTGGCTTTTGGCAAAAAAAGAGATGCTTTTTCTTCCATCGATTACTCTCAAAAATTGATAATGATGTTGTAGAACTGCCTGAATATGAACAATGATGAGCATGATATTGATACAGAGATCGGTGCTACCAAAGTTCGTCCATCTAATGCAACAAAACAGATGAATTTGATTTGCAAACTTTTACTAGAGAAAGTTATCGTGGAAGGTGCTCCAAGTGTAAAAAATCCCAAAAGCTGCAAAAGTTCGATAGTGCAAGCATTGCCACAATACATACACTTGTATCCATACACATTTTATTGGTTCCTCAACAGGAAATTATGAGATGCTCTTCTATGTTGAGTCATCTTCATGTGTGGAGGAACATATATGGTAGCAAAAAACAAGTATTAATATCTAATAGAGAAAGGAATCTATCCGTAGCTACCTTCCCAATTTCAAGTTCTCAGAATGGCTATCGGTTTCTTGACTTGTACATAAATACAATGGCTTTTGCTTTATCATTCATTCTTACCTCTAATCAGCTTCTAATTACAATTTCTGTTTTTGTTGAATCTGAAGAACTGATGCAGCAGCTTGTGAACTTCACCATAATTATTAGTTGCAGAAACAAGACTCTCTTTTATCCACTGTGGGAGTTTGCTGCTTGGATGAGAAAAGCTTCTTTTCGAAGAATCTGAAGCATAACGGATGTCCACTAATAAAATTGCAGCATAGTCATTTACATGCCGAATTGCTCTACCTAAGATAAACCAAATAAAGATTTCAAACATAAGATGCAGTTCAATGTCAAAAATCAAGATTGACATAAAGCAAGAGATTGTGGAGAATATATAGTTACATTTATGAGCGTATGCATTTAGCATTGAAGGCAGGAATTCATTTTGAATTATTTCCTGTATAGGTACTACTCAAACAGAAACCCTACATCTAGAATTTTGTTCAGTTTTAAAGAAATTAGGCCAAGATTTTTCAGCCAATGAGCCTAGAGAAATCAATTTCACCTCCTTTCCTATACAGTGACTATAACAAAATCACACAAGATATATCCTCACAATAGTATGTACTATAATAATGGTTTGCACTTACCGATTGATTGATTTACAGCTTTCATGCATAGATTTTCATAATATTCTTTCCCCCTGCGCCTACAACTCCTTAGAATGCTGAAACCAGACTGAACGTCTCCTCCATAATGTTCTTCACTAATTGAAAGTTTTGGGATTTCCATAGAACTTGTATCACCCAAGCTTTCAATATGCTTCACCCTTTCCAACAATTCAATGTCAGAAGGGCTAGGATAGGGGAGTCCAACCATGACTATGCATCGACCCATCCCATCACTGAAGTTGATGCCTTCTGATATCTTGCCACCAACCACAGCTAGGAGTATTGCACCACTTTTAGGAGCAGGGTTATCAATTGCTTCCTTGTATTTCATGAGAATGACCTCTATCTCTGTATTTTTTCTAGGTTCTCTGAAAATGTGCTTTTTCTTCAAAATCCTTTCAAGTATTCCTGAGGTTTTCCATGCATCATAGACCTGTCCTTCATACTCGAATGAAGAAAAGAACACAACAATTCCTTCAGGAATGACTGTTGCCAAATTGCAAAGTAAGAGACCTAGTTCCTCTATCTGTATATTCAATATCCAGAAAATGAAAACAGTAATGAAGTCACTTTAAGTGAGTTTGACCATAACCAAATTGAGAAAAAAGAAAGAGATTCAATAATGGTTGGTTAAAACTTCATTGCAATAACAGATTCTGATGCACTACACCCACCATAGTTGATGAACTTCTCGAACCATAGCTAAAATCAAAAGATCTCCCGGATGGTCCACGAGATACCGCAAGTGGCAATATACTCTCAGGAGGAACAATGTGGCTACATGAAAAGAAATGGAGATGATCCGATGGTAACCATGGAAAAAGTCTCTCTCTTGTTTCTTCTATTGGTTGCAGAGTTCCCCCTGCGAGTATAACAGCGTGTGTTTCATGCACAATCTGCAAGTAGTTGTAGACAGGATTACCTTAATAGAGCAAGACCATGTCAAGTATTTAAAATACAGATTTCAATACCAAGTTTTGATCTCAAGCAAAGGAATAAATGAACTAAAAACAATTATTGAAATTATTGAATTCTTAGACTAACCTCAGAGAAAATCTTTTCCCCTGTGAGCATAACATATTTCAAGTAAGCCCCTTGTCCTGAAGATGATGGTCTCTTCCTTGAGATTATTATCCTTCCATCACCATCATTATTTGTCAGTGACAATAACATATTTGCTAATGCCTGAAAGCCAGATAGAATGGTACCATGATCACAACTTTCCCCATTTTCCTTGACTGCTAAACCTTTCTGCATGGTAGTCATTTTATCTCCATACCCACTGACCTGGAGCAATGGTACTGTGAGTTCTGACATAAAATTGGGAAAAATAAAAGAGAGAAAAAGCTAAGCTCATAATTTCAGAATATAGAAAAAAAAGTCGTATGGACACAAATCACCTTATGCATAATGTTGCTTTCCTTTATATACTGAAACAGTTTGATCAAATTAATGTTGTCAATATCGAGGGAGAATAAAAAATCATTTATGGCCATGGAAGAGTCAAAGGTTTTGTTTTCTCTTAACACCTTTTTCAGCATCTGGGCAAGTGTTTAAACGATTCCCATCCTTATCATTGAGTAGAACGCGGAGGAATGCCCGGGTAAGGACCAAAAGTGTTTGAATATATCTTCGATTTCCAGGACCCAATAGACTGCGGAATCTTCCGAAGTACTTCTCTATGTGGCTATGTACATTCTCCAACTGAAAAGAATCACGGAATAATTCAGTGACTCTAATTTTAGATGAATTAGCATAAACAATATAACATCAAAAGCTAGTACATCTGAGTAAAACAATACGTAGGAGGAGATTCAAATTCCTTCTAAAAACGATGAGGTTTCTAAATCAATTTGTAACTACCAAGATTGCACACTATTTCTCAAGTACCAATGGCAAAACCAAAATACCTGTGACAAAGTAATTTTCGCATCATACATACTAATGAGGGAATCAGCTAGATTGTGAGCCTCATCTATTATAACAATACTATCCTTCAAATTCAGCCCCAGAGCTTCACGGGATGCTTTTGAAAGGAGTGATTGATATGGAAGAACTACAAGATCAGCTGACGTGATCATACTTCGGGAACCGTAATATGGACATGTTCCTATATTTCTTCCGAGTTGAACAAGATCTTCAATATCCAATACCCCTTGGTGAGAAATTTCATCCCTAAACTGTTTTTGTAGCTTATGTTTTCTGAGCATTGGGCATCCAGAAGAAGCCTTGGTTCGCCGTACTTTTCCCTCTGCGCCTAAATTCTGCAAAAGATGAAGTACATTGTCATCAGTCAAGAAATCCCTCTTTTTTTTCCAGCAACACATTCTTTGGTTGTTAGTCTTACTTGAATTAGGGTGTGAACTGAACTTAAAAGCAAGACTAAAGGTCTCCAAAGTAAACAGACCTGGGTGTATGATGTCTTAACTTTGCTAATGACGTAATGGAATATGGATAAGTAACTAGTTATGTGGCTGCAACCTGCATGGTTGCATTGACAATCTGGTGAACTTCTAGCTCTAAGTTCCAAACTGCAACTGCTAACAGGCTTTGGGATACCATCCATGATAAAGTGCATTACAACTTAACTATGGAGTTAGAACTGTTGTTCCAATAGGGTCAGAAGCGTGTAAATTATTGTACTAAAAAATCACACAAAGTTCAATTCCCAGGAAAGAGAGGTGGATCAAATGGATCTCTTAAATACCAAGTCTTTCCTTAGACAGAATATCCCTTCTATAGTAATTTAATAGCACAATTAAATACTACTATTATACCCTCAAATATTGAAAGAAAAATAGGACAAGAAAGAACACGAGTTTTAACGAGGTTCGGTAAATTATACCTACGTCCTCGGGCACTAACACCAGATGATAACTTTACTATCTCCAAAATATTACAAACAAATAGAATTCCTTAAGAATTCTCAAATGGGAGAAGAGAGAAAACTAAGAGAGAAAGATTGGTTGGGATGAATTGAAATGAGAAATGAGAAGGCCTATTTATAGTTGAGGTTTAAGGACCAAACAATAAATAGCCCATTATCTCAAGGACCAAAAAAAAATTATCCCATGCCACTTTTTCAAAGTCAACTTTAGGGTGCTAAACTTGCACCACTTTGTATTGTTTGCCATTAATGTTGTCTCCCATTAATGTTAACAATCTCCACCTTGAAGATTTGATTAGGATAATCACATCTTCACACACTTCCTTCAACTCCCCAAATTCAATAAAGCTATCTTTTGTAGTGCCTACAAATGCACTCTCGAGCGCCATACACCTGAAGGTGCTCAAATTCTTAGGATGTTAATCAAGTTCAAACAATGATTAAATTTGATTGTTGTTACCACCTTGGTCATCATATCTGCGGGATTATCTGCTGTCGGAATCTTCTGAAGTAGAATTTTTCCTTTTTCAAAGACTTCCCGCACAAAGTGATATCTTACGTCGATATGCTTGGTTCTTGAATGATAGACTTGATTTTTCGCTAAATGAATAGCGCTCTGACTGTCACAATATAAACTTATATGACTTTGAACAACTCCTAAGTCTTTCAACAATCCATTAAGCCAAATAGCCTCCTTAACAGCTTCTGTAACTGCCATATATTCTGCCTCTGTAGTAGACACAGCTACTGTAGACTGTAAGGTAGACTTCCAACTCACTGGGGCTTTCGCAAGAGTAAACAGATACCCCGTAGTTGAACGACGTTTATCTAAATCACCAGCAAAGTCGGAATCAACATATCCAACTACAAACTGACAAGTGCTTCATCCTGTTCAAAAATTAAACCAACATCTACGGTTTTTCGAAGATACCGTAGAATCCATTTCACAGCTTGCCAATGTCCTTTTCCAGGATCATGCATATACCTGCTCACAACTCCAACAACTTGTGAAATGTCAGGCCGCGTACACACCATCGCATACATCAAACTCCCAACTGCATTAGCATATGGGACTTTTGCCATATATTCTCTTTCTTCTTCAGTTTTCGGAGATAATTGAGTACTAAGTTTCAAATAAGAAGCAAGTGGGGTACTTACATGTTTTGTGTTTTCATTTACACCAAAACATTGTAATACCTTTTTCAGATATTGCTTCTGATTCAAACAGAGCTTGCCTCTCGGTCTATCTCTACTTATCTCCATGCCGAGAATCTTCTTGGCCTCACCTAGATCTTTCATCTCGAACTCTTGATTCAACTGAGCCTTCAGCTTATCTATCTCATTTTGGCTCTTCGAAGCGATTAACATATCATCAACATACAAGAGTAGATAAATGAAAGATCCGTCATGCAGCTTCTGCAAATATACACAATTGTCATATTTGCTTCTTGTGTACTTCTGCCTTCTCATAAAGCTATCAAATCGCTTGTACCACTGCCTCGGGGATTGCTTCAATCCATATAGCGATTTGTTAAGCTTACAAACCCAATTTCTACCACCAGCATCTGTGTATCCTTCGGGCTGAGTCATATAGATCTCCTCTTCTAACTCACCATGCAAGAAAGCCATCTTAACATCAAGTTGAGCTAGCTCCAAATTCAACTGTGCTACCAAGGCCAACAAAATTCTAATGGAGGAATGCTTCACAACAGGGGAAAATACATCATTGTAGTCAATTCCCTCCTTCTGAGCGTAGCCTTTAGCTACCAATCTTGCCTTGTAGCGAATATCCTTCTTGCTAGGAGATCTATCTTTCTTTGCGAATACCCACTTGCATCCGATTGCCCTTTTACCTTTCGGTAATTGCGCCAACTCCCAAGTATTGTTCTTCCGGAGAGACTGCATTTCTTCATCCATGGCGCTTTTCCATTTATCAATTTCTAAGCTTTGCATTGCTTCTTGATAAGTGATAGGAATATCATCAACAACGGGAAAGGCGTAGGCCACCATATCAGTAAATCGAGCAGGTTTACGAATTTCTCTCCGTGGCCTTGCAACTGCAACTGGTTCTGGTGTACTTAGTGGTTCTTGGGTCAGAACCTCTTCAACCTCTAATTCCTCCATTGTGGCTGGAGAACTAGACTTATTAACTGGGCAAATCCCCATCTGCTCAAATTTCACCTGTTTTGGAGTACACTCCACCTGCTGTGGAGTATTGCTCGTCTAAATATCTTTATCTGCTACCTTTTTTCAATGTGGCAGATTCATCAAAGGTAACATCTCTGCTACAGATCATTTTCTTTGTGCTTAAGCACCAAAGACGAAATCCCTTCACTCCAGAAGTGATTCCCATAAAGAGAGCTTTCTTTGCCCTCGGATCTAACTTTGACTCCTTCACATGGTAATATGCAGTGGTTCCAAACACATGTAAGGAATCATAATCTGTAGCCGGTTTTCCAGACCATACCTCCATAGGAGTTTTTCTTTCTAATGCATATGATGGCAAACGATTAACAAGATGGCCAGCGTATGTCACAGCCTCAGCCCAAAATTGCTTGCCCAACCCAGCATTGGACAACATACATCGAACTTTCTCAAGCAATATTCGATTCATACGCTCTGTCAATCCATTCTGCTGTGGTGTATCCCTAACTGTGAAGTGTCGAACAATACCATACTCTTGGCACACATCGAAGAACGGATCACTTTTATATTCCTCTCCATTGTCCGTCCTAAGCCACTTGATTTTCTTGCCAGTCTGGTTTCCGATCATAGTTTTCCATTTAAGAAAAACTCTAAGCACTTCATCCTTAGTTCTCATGGTATACACCCAAACTCTTCTGGAAAAGTCATCAACAAAAGTAACAAAGTAGTGTTTTCCTCCCAATGAAGGTGTCTTGGAAGGCCCCCACACATCTGAGTGAACATATTCCAAAATACCGTTTGTATTATGGATAGCAGTACCGAATTTCACTCTCTTTTGCTTTCCCAGAACACAATGCTCGCAAAATTTTAATTTGCAAGCCTTTGCACCTTTCAACAATCCTTGCTTTGCCAGAATTTGCAAGGATTTTTCGCTGGCATGTCCCAACTTCATATGCCACAACTGTATTGAGTCCAATTCTTTGTTGCCGGAAGCTGCAGTGACTGCTCCAATAACTGTACTACCTTGGTAGTAATACAAGTTATTTTTCCTGATCCCCTTCAATATCACAAGTGCGCCAGATGTCACTTTCAAAATCCCATCTCTCATAGTAACAACTGAACCATTGGATTCCAAGGCTCCCAATGAGATGAGATTTTTCTTCAAACTGGGCACGTACCGAACATCAGTCAAAACTCTGGTTGATCCATCTTGATTCTTTAATTGGATTGAACCTATCCCAACAGTTTTACAGGCATTGTCATTGCCAATATAAACAACTCCTCCATTTAGTTCTACTAAATCAGAGAACCACTCCCGGTTAGGGGACATATGAAAGGTACAACCCGAATCCAATATCCACTCATCTGAATGGAACGACGATGATGATGCAACCAGTGATAGTTCAGAGTCACTAGTATCATGCTTTGCAACACAAGCATCTACAGCAGCTTTTCCCTTATTCTTCAGCTTTGGACAATTTTTCTTCCAGTGGCCTTTCTCATGACAAAAGGCACATTCATCTTTCCCGAGTCTGGACTTTGACTTTGATCTCCCCTTTTGAGTTTTCTTCCGAGTGTATGAACGACCTCGGACTACTAAAGCTTTTGTATCTCTGATTGAGTTTTTTCTGTTTGTCTTTCTTTTTCTATTCATAACTGTATAAGGCCGCACAGACTTCGCTCAGAGATATATCACTCCTGCCATGAAGTAGAGTAGTTTCTAGGAACTCAAACTCCTCAGGAAGTGACCCCAACAGCATCAAAGCCAAATCTTCATCTTTGAATGTCTCATCCATATTCAGCAAATCAGTGACTAACTGATTAAATTTGGTGATGTGATCATTCATTGTGGTACTTGGGACGTATGTGAAGCGAAACAGTCTTTTCTTCAAGTGGAGCTTATTTTGACTGTTTTTCTTCAAAAAAATTTCTTCAAGTGCCACCCACAACTTATTTGCAGAAGTCTCCTTTGAAAAAGCATACTTCTGCTCTCGAGAAAGGCATGATCGAATTGTGCCACATGCCAACCGATTGATCGCCTTCCAATCTTTCTCCTGTACATCATCTGGTTTCTCTTCATCAATGGCAATGTCTAGACCCTGCTGAAAAATGGCATCTAGAACCTCACTTTGCCACATACCAAAATAGCCCGTGCCATCAAAGATCTCCACGGCCAATCTTGCATTTGCAATTGTCGGTCTTGTCCACATGGACGATGTTGAAGCTCCTACACCGACCGTTTTCTCCATAATCTTTCAATATACCTAAGGAAATCTTTTCTGATGTGGAAGATCAGTTTAAACTGCAACCACAGAGCATACTACGATTAACCTTCGGCTCTGATACCACTTGTTGTTCCAATAGGGTCGGAAGCGTGTAAATTATTGTACTAAAAAATCACACAAAGTTCAATTCCCAGGAAAGAGAGGTGGATCACATGGATCTCTTAAATACCAAGTCTTTCCTTAGACAGAATATCCCTTCTATAGTAATTTAATAGCACAATTAAATACTACTATTATACCCTCAAATATTGAAAGAAAAATAGGACAAGAAAGAACACAAGAGTTTTAACGAGGTTCGGTAAATTATACCTACGTCCTCGGGCACTAACACCAGATGATAACTTTACTATCTCCAAAATATTACAAACAAATAGAATTCCTTAAGAATTCTCAAATGGGAGAAGAGAGAAAACTAAGAGAGAAAGATTGGTTGGGATGAATTGAAATGAGAAATGAGAAGGCCTATTTATAGTTGAGGTTTAAGGACCAAACAATAAATAGCCCATTATCTCAAGGACCAAAAAAAAATTATCCCATGCCACTTTTTCAAAGTCAACTTTAGGGTGCTAAACTTGCACCACTTTGTATTGTTTGCCATTAATGTTGTCTCCCATTAATGTTAACAAGAACAAGGATATCAAGTACCTTCAATTTAGAAATTTCCTTTTTCTTACTCTTTTGAAGCTCCAAGCAACGCTCATTAATTTGAGTAGAGTTTCCTAGTCTCAAAACCTCTGAAATGTAAAACTTCCACAAGGTCAGCTATATATCAAATTAAAAAATAAATAACATAATACTAAATTACGAAGTTTTGGATATACCTTCATTGATGCAAAAGTTCTTCCTTGAACGACACAACATTCATTTCATTGGCAAAGATAGTCTTTCTTAGCTCCTTCACGAACTGTGAAAGCTGCGAATGCGTTCGACTGCAAAAATAGACCTTCAATTTCACTTCCTCCTCTTCCTCAAACTCATCTTCCTCCTCTTCACTCGAAGAATTAACAGTAAACTTATTGCCTTTCCTTTTTGAATTCAAACTTCCAATACCGCCTTCCTCTTCACTTTCATATTCTTCAAGCAGAAACTCATTATCATCCAAGTCCACCACATCATTTTTCTTAACTGACCTTTTGCATTCTTTGTTTTCAGGGAAACTTTCTTCATCTATATTGCGTGAAAATAAGTCCCAGTGACTATCTTTATTCATTCTTTTTTTGTATTTTTCTGATGCAAAACCATGTTTATTTTTTTCGCTCTTCTTCTCATCAACTTGGTTGTCTTTGTTCACAACAAAGTTTTTGATCCAATCAGGTTCATCATCTGAACCAATTTCACCATTTTTTCCCTTTTTTTCATCAGATTCTACCCTTTTTTCAGATTGATCTTTTTGTCTCTGATCAAGCACCCATTGCAAAGAACTACAGATAATGCTCAGAGTTTTGCCGGTTCCTGATTTTACATGAAAAATTCAAAAAAAAAATTCTATGTTTTCAATTAAAATTAACAACCCTCTGGTTCTACCAAAAAGAAGGAACCAAGCATGTACAAAATATCAATTATACAAAATATACATTAAGGGGGGTGGGGGGACTCGATTTAAGTTAAAATACAAATATTTTAGCTTTTCTTCTTTTACCGCTTCAACATTGCAATATTCTTCTAACCATTTTCTCAGCAACCAAACCTTAAAAAAATAGTAGACAGAGAGAAAGATAAAGTACCGGTGGGGCTTTCGAGCATGGAGACGCCGCCTTTATCCAAAGAGTGATAAAGTGCATTCATGAAATCGATCTGGATTGAATATGGCTTATAAGGGAATGCTGGAAATTTTGCCTCTCCTCCATTTTCCATTTTTTTTTTCTCGACTAAAACTTGGGCGCCTTCGCCTTTTTTTCCCCAAGTTCTTTTGCTGTTCTCCTCTGATTTTCCCGCTAAATCCCCTTAAAGAATAGGTTTTTTTTTTAAAAAAAAATTATATACTATTTTCTCGACTAAACCTAAGCCCATTTGAAAGAACAGATATTTGTTTGGGTAAATTATAGTAGAGGTCACCCAATTATAGTTTTTTCTTTTTTGGTCACTTAACTATGAAAAATTACAAAATGATCACCTAACTATAAATAAATTTCTTTTTTGATCACCCAACTATGAAAAGTTACAACAGTCACCAAACTATTCAATTTTGTCTTTATCGGTCACCAATTAACTAACGTAGAAATGGAAACACTCAAAAACTCAATATAGTTGGGTGACTAAAAATAAAAAAAAATTGAATAGTTGAGTGAATATTTTGCAACTGTTCATAGTTGGGTGACCAAAACAAATTTAATAATAATTAGGTGACTATTTTGTAAAAGAAAAAATAATAATTGAGAGACTACTAATGTAGTTTACCCTATGTGTTCTAGTCCTTTGGAAGGTTAAATTGGGTCAATCTCTGATTTTAGCCCAAATGGAAACAACCCAGATATTGGCCCATCCATGTAATCAAACTCTTCTTCAACTCAATCCTGATAAACCCTTTGGTGCCATACTACTTTCTTCCTCCGCCGCTCCCTTTCTTGTTCAGAGCCCAAAGAATCAACTCTTGGGGTTCTCCTGCGTCAGCTCCAATGGTGAAATAGCAAAAAGCAACACTTCTTTTCTTTTCCTTTTTGTTTTTTTTTCCTTCCTTTGATCTGGTTGGATGCTTACAATTGAAATGAATATCGTAATTCGCAGGGAAAGGGAACTGGGAGTTTTGGTAAACGAAGGAACAAGACCCACACTCTTTGCGTGAGATGCGGCCGCCGTAGCTTCCATCTCCAGAAGAGCCGTTGCTCTGCCTGTGCTTTCCCTGCTGCCCGTAAGAGGAAATGTAAGTGCCCCTCTTTTTTTTTGTTGCATATGTTATTAGGTCGGCTTTCAAAATCTGGATTTCTTCTTTGTTTGATTTATTTTCTGGGTTTGTTTCTTTACGTGCTCATTTTAATCAAATTAATCTCTTTGATAAGACTGTATCTGTGATTGTAGTTTTCTAGTTTGTTTTTCCACTTCAATGTATTTATTCTAATTGACTATCATTCCTCTTATCCCTTTTATCTTTGTTTAGTAAAATCTGGGCATATAAGTTAAAGTTCTTACATTTAGAGGCGGTTGTAACAATCCTAGAATCTTTAACCCTGTTTTCCTGGCACAGCTTGAATGTCATCTGCTGTTTTTTTTTTTAAGAAAAAAAAGGTATGAACTTGTATATAAGTAGGAGTTTGAACTTTGAATGTGCATTTCTAAAATATAACTTGTATGGTAATATCTGCAGTTTCTTGTTATGATTTTGATATTTGTTAGTTTAAATGTTACAAGAAACGTGCTTATACTCACAGATCGTATTAATCCGGGTGCCATGAATATATTTGAGAGTTTTAAGAGTGTGTATGTTAATGGATTGTAAATCTAAGGGGTACTTGTTTATCGTGGGAAGCAGATAACTGGAGTGTTAAGGCAATCCGAAGAAAGACCACTGGAACTGGTAGGATGAGGTATCTTCGCCATGTTCCTCGTAGGTTCAAGACTGGTTTCAGAGAAGGTATGAAATTGCTAATTTCATTATATAAACATATTCTGTTCTAGTTTAAGGGCTTTCCCCCCTTCATTTTGTTAAATATTTCTGTTGGATCATGATACTAGGTAGTGAAGCAGCACCGAGGAAGAAGGTTGCAGCAGCTTCGGCTTAAGTTGGCTATGAGGTTGTTTTGATGAATCCATCTATTTTAGTAAAAGTTTTATGGGAACATTACATGAGAAATGTCAATTATTACATTGGATGCTTTTAAATATTTGTGGTTTCTATTTTCATGTAGCTGCTTAGGCTATTGTTGCTTGACACTTAATTACTGGATATTTTTGTGGATGAAGTTAATCATGTGCTTGTTTCAGTTATGATGCCCTTCATCTTGTTTCAAATTATAGTCTTCTTTATTCGAGTATTGTTGTTTGAAGTATTTTCTACATCTTGTGAGTTACATTCTAGAAAAGTATAATCTTTGCTTGGCACTTGCCACAATAAAATCCAAGGTATCAGTCCTTTTTATTATATAAATTCTGCAGCTGATGCTGAAACTTCACTGTTTCAAAACACATGTTTGATGGTATGTGCTGTGAATCAGATTATGTGATTTTTAAATTTTCTTTGTTTATTCCATGTGAGGTTTAGGTTCTTTGCTTATCTTAGTGTATTTGGCATGATATTTTTCTTGCCAATATCTTGCCCAACTCTTATGTCTAACCACATGCATCAATTGGTGGAACCCAAAAGTTGTGGTCCGATCATAAAACTGGAAAGTTGAACAAACTGATAGTAAATTATAAAATGAGTGTGCAAATCATTTTTATTCTTAATTTTTTGTTTTGTCATGGTTGTATTGGTGTTTGCTATTATTTTGTACGATATCGTGGTTTATCCTGTTTACTCAGTTGTTGAATTTGAAGTTGAAGGATTGGCTAAGTCTAGAAATTGAGAGTAAACGAATCCTTTAGAAAACCCTTCCGTACAAGCTAATTCTGAATTGTGAACATTTTATTAAATAAAATTAATTTTTGATGGTTAAATAACAACTTGAATCCAATCAAATTGGACAAATATGTAGTACGTAACCCCCAATAGTTAACGGTTGCAATCAATAGTTAAAGGTTGCAAATTGGAGAGGATTATTATTGAACAGAACGTCATGTTTGTTTATTTATTTATCAAGTTATTAATATATATTCATTAAAAAAATTAAAAGTTGTATCGACATTAAAGTAAAATATATTCATTTAAATTAAATGAATTTTTTGGGGCATGTTTTTGAAAAATGAAACATTTTTTTACTTCAGATATAAAATAATAAAACAAAAATATTAATACTTACATTATAAATAAACAAAATAAGCACAAGCAATAACAATTATATAACAATCAAACAACGAGCTTATAAGCGAAATTCAGTTTAATAAATTCAATCTCCAAATATTATTTATATTTGTTTATTTAACCTTCTCATAAATAAACAGAAACAAACGGTTCATACACACCATTCATCAGACCTGTTTACGTTGAACCTTGGCTGTCCACAAAGGAAGGACAGTCACTTTGGACAAAATTAAACCTGCCAGTGCCAGCCTTAAATGAATTTAAGCACTGCATAACATGTTTAAGAGAGGAAAAGTTCGAGGAAAGAACTGCGGGAAAAGGCTTTCCATTATATTAATATATATTCACTGTTCTCAAGATTTACTTACAATTTCCTCCAAGAGTGAATCTTTTAAGAAAAAAAACTAATTACAGAATTTGATGGCTGTATATGAAGTGGAAGATCATGGCACTGTAAACACATGAATGAAGTAAATATCTCCTCAATGCAATGAATCAAGGGCAATGGCAAATATGAATCTCAACATTCGACTTACCTGAGGGGGCATTACAAGGCCAAACCTCTATTATTCAAACTCCTCATATCAAATCTCAATTAGTTCGCTTTATATTCACCAAACTTATGTTTTTCCTCATGCAACTGCTTGAAAACATATTCCATCTCTGGAAATGCCGACAACATCAATAGCTCAATAAGGTCATATGCCAGCAGCTTCAAACAGACACTAGACTGCAACAAGACAGAACAAAGGCATAACTATAACGATTTCTAATATAATAACCAAATCCACCAGCAACACTTAACAACTGCAAGTTGCACCAATCATGTTCTACCGAATTCGGTGTTGATAATAAACCTATGATACCCTTCACACAGCTGTAAAATGGATCTGAAGTCCCTAGCTAATATCGACTATCATATTAATTCAAGTGTTGTTTCTGAACACAAGACCTGCTCCACATTAAAAGAACCAAAAAGAGAAGTCTTAATGTCCTAAATTACCTGAATAAAGAAATAGAGATCCTTGGCGCACTGTTCATATTCCTTGTGACCAACAAGACCCACAATACCAGCAGGTGCTTTATCTGTGTAACAAGAAAGAGTTGTTTGACTTTCTTAAAATTTTCAGTTTACTGACATTAGAAAATGTGCAATGCACAGATGATAAATAAGAAACATTTGTGATAAACAAACTACCAATCATTAGCTCATAAACAAATTTTGCACGACGTTCTGCTTCCAGTTGTTGTTGCTCATCAGTCAATCTAGGTGAAGATAATTCAGGAGATTGTGAACGAGGTGAAGCTTGGGATGGGCTACTGGATGGTGGCGGACGTTGTCGCCTTGGATGTTTGGTTATGAATATTCCATCAGGCCAAAGTATCTACATGACAATTGCAGGCTTTCCATATTAGAAGTGATTACAAGCATAGGTGCCTCTGTTTAAAATTCTAAACAATTTGAAACAAACCACTTACAGTCCTAGGAAAAATATAGAGAAACAATCTCCAACATGGCAAGAACAAATAAGATAAAAGGATGTAAAAGATATAATTTAAGTCAGATAAGACATCGAACAGAATCCCAATTGATCTCGCTCTTAAAAACATTTGTCAGACTGATCTAGACTAAGCTGTATAGAAAAATACACTAGAAAGAACATTGTTCCGGTCCAAAGGCCAAGCCTAAATCATGTAGGGTTGGCCTTCCCCTTCCACTAAATAATCTTGCAAACTTGGTCAAGAGGATATGTCTGTTTAGGTCTCTCATACCACTAAACAATTTTATAGTTACATACTTTTGAAAGAAAAATTCATTTCTGAGATCAAGTACTACCTGCTCAATCCGCTTGATCCCTGATGCAACAACTGACCCCCTGCGCAGCATCTGGATCTTTTCTATCAGCCAGTCATCAAAAGCATCACCCATTCCAAGTTGTAGAATTTGTTTGGCCACCCAAAAAGCCTTCCGCCTGAAATTCACATACAAAGTACAGTAAAATTTGTGCATATGGTTAGAAGTAGATGCGAGGAGGATAAGCTGAAGATAAAATATACTGCTGACATAAGTGAACAGTTCTATAGCCATTTATGTACCTTATCCATCCACCATCCTGGAGCTGGAAAATGACATCCACCAAATCCAACAAGGGAGCTGTTAAATTTGGTGGCACCCACTGCATAGAAGATGTATCTGTTAAAAACCTGTGAGGACCCTAGTATCCTTTCAAATCTTGTTGCAAATACTAAAAACGGCACATGAAGTTTTTCATTCCACAAAGCATTATTGTGACAGCCAAGTTAATTCTGGGGACATTGAAAGAGGAAAGACAACATTTGACCTTAAACTGATTACCTCCACAGGAAGGGTCGGATATGTAGCAGCATCAAGAAGCAACTCAGAAGCATCTTCCACTCTTTCATTCTCTCTTCCTTTAACATTCTTCCCTGTGTTTTTTGTAGACGAAGTATTTCGCACTCTAGCATCACCACTGCCTGTATCTTCAACAGACTTGCACCATTCTTCAGTGGGATTTTTTGATGGAGAATAACGCACATCTTTTGCTTTTCTTAATCCATCTGTTGCATGATTAGGCCTGATTTGCGATGAAGGTCCCTTGCTTTCGGTGTCTAATAGTTGTCTACTGGAAGATAAAGGACCCATCAGAGGCCCCATAACATTTGAAGCCTTTCTTCCCTTTTCAGATGGATTATCGTCAAGGTCAACTAGAAAGTTTCCAAACGACACAAAAAATATAATCACCAGAAGACAGGTTAAGAAGTAAAAAATAAAACTACACAAACAGTCTACCATATCATATTTGAATTACCTGACAAAGTTTCGATGATAGAAAAAGAATTCGAGAATACATATGTCTGCATTACAAAATGCATATAATAAGAGATTGTGCTTAAAAGGGAAAATCTGGGATTCCCAAAAGGAAAAAAGAAACACCATCTCTACCCAGAAAGAGAAAGTTTATTTTTCCCCATAAGAAAAGGAAAATAGAAATCCACCTGCGAATCAACACTTAAGAAGTCCCAAACTTCAATTGATCCTGAAATAGTAGGAAGCTGCAGGAGCTTCTGAAAACAAAAGAATATATATTAATAATTCCACTAAAAATAGAAAGATAATCAAATCTAGTATATAAATGTCTATTTCTCATACATAAACTATATGGCACTTCGGGCAGATGGAAGTATTAACAACCAAACAGCCCTTCAAATATACTTTCTAAAGGAAGTTCAATATAGAAATAAAATATCAATTTGAATAACTTAGGTCAACAGATATGCCCTCAAGGACGAAGAAAAATGATAAAGTGAGATTAAGTGTTTAACCTTTAAATATTCATCAAGCAATTTACACCGTTCTCGTATTACAGGAATGTCTAAACCTGTTGAGAGAAAATGTTTTGGCGGCAAGTGAAGTTTATACTCTGGAAATTGTTTAAGGCGCTGATGCAGCTCCTCAAAATGTCGAAACCTGAAGGAGAACAATTAAAATGACTAGCAGCTCCAATAGTGGTGAAGATAAGCATAACTGGTTTGACATTTTAGAAAAATCCAATGGAGATGCCCATGCAATGAAGAATGAATGCTATAGGATGCAACATAGAAGGAAGGCCGGAAAGTAAATAGCATACTCTACACACCTTCTCTTGATAGACCAACTATGCTTGTTATTTACATCTGTAACAGATATGGAGTAAACAGCAAATGTTTTAGAACCACTCTTCACAATGTTTGCACCTAAAACCTGCAAAAGGAAATAATATTGCAATAATCATGGAAATAGTAATACGAAATTATAGCAAACTGATAAGAAGACAACCTTGGTCATTATTAAGTACCTCACATCTCAATTTAAAAAAAGAACCCACAGCCAACGAATTTTGCAAGGAATTAGCAGTCAAATTACAAGTTTCTGAAACAGCGACAGAAGAAGCAGATGAAGAAGCACTTGCTCCACTGTGAAGTCGACCAAAGAATTCAGCCTCAGAATCGTCACTGGAATATTCAGTTTTTCCATGTCCATTCAATGAATTAAGTATGTCTTGTCCATCTCCTGATAGGAAGCTTGTTCTCTCAACCTCTTGCCAGACAGGCAACTTCTGACCGGTCAATCTAGATCTTTTCCTGCTGGATGTGGCTCTAGTTAATCTTCGATATTGGACACGCATTCCACCAGCCTTCTTTACCATATGGCCTGCAGGATTTTCAAGTGGATGATGAATGTGAGAAACGGTCAGATTTCTGTTACTCTTACTATCCCAAACTTTAGTTCCAGTAGCATCAAGACCCAGTACATTTCCTGCTTCTTCTTCTCCTGAAGTGAAGGAATCATTGCTTTCTGATTCAACCTCTTCAAAATCAACAAGGTCGTGATCATCATCTTCCTGATAAGATAGTACTGAAGAGCAGTGTGGTACATTCCTAACTTCATGTGGGAATGATTTTTCTATTTTCCACTTATCAGTTAGTGCATGTTGAGCACCATAACTCTCAGATGAGTTAAGCTTGGTTGGATACTTGTCTCTGGTCTTAGATACTACTTTTGAATGATCCACTGTAGCAGGGTTCCCAGCAGAGGAATGCTGTGGAACTTGTTCAGTAAATCGTTTTTCACCTTCCTTCTTTTTGTAATTTCTCCCTTTTGTCCACATGTTCTCAAAATTTTCAGGAGCAAGGGCCTCAGTCTTTCTACGTGACATGAGATCTAACATGTCACCCCATTCTCCACCAGAACGATGTCGTTCGATACCTCTTTCAGCACCAGTTTGTGAATTCAAGGACACAGAGCTCCATGAACGAGAAGTTCGAGTATCCATGGAAAGCAATGGATCCTTTGAAAGTTGTGTTCCATTTAGGTTATCTGCTGCAGTGGTGCCTCCAGCAGCTCCGGACTGATTAGTTTTCAACTGTACAAGTTCAACACCAGTGACAGAAGGATCTAGAAACTTAGAAAAATGATCAGATGGGATCTTTGAGGAACTATTTGGTTTGTGTTGAGATGCATCTTGTGCAGCATTGAGTCCTCCTTTAGCCTTTGTCATAGTTATAACAGCAGATTCGATCCTCTCGTTTATAAACCTGTCACCAAATATCAATATTATTTGAGACAAGTAGCAACATAAAAGAAATGAAGTCAAGAAACGTAGAAAAGACAGATCACCTTGGACTCACTAAGTTTATGACAGGTCGAATTACTGCACAGGCCAGAAGCTCCCTGACAACATAATGAAAGAAAGTGCACTGCAGATCTTCGGGCCTGAATGTGAGAGAAATTAGACCATTCATCAAATGTTGCAACACCTGAAATAAACAGGGTGGGCACAGTCATACTCAAGGATAATACACTCTTAAAAAGAATGTGGGATTAATGGACTAATTTGACATGACTGGAAGGTCAAAGTAAAAACTCAACAACCTTGTGCTCAGCTTCAGTAGAGAATAAAGCTGGGTGCAGTTTATTCTCCGCAGCCAGAACACGTCTTATTTCAGCATCTCGATACTCGATAGTTAGTGGTGCAGATTGCTGATTTTCAAATTTAGCTTTACTGATACGAAAAAGCTCCAAATGTGAACAAAAGAGATTAATTAGGTCCCTGCATCATCCTCAAAGTAGATTAGCTCCCTCTTAAGCAGTCCCTCTTAAGAAGTCTTAAACAGTACTAACAAACAGTGGTGGAACCGAATGGACCTATACCTTGTGAGTAAATCAACGAGATTTATATTTCTCATGCGGTCTGCTAGCTCCCCAAAAACACCATTTATGATCTGCACCAATTCTTCTGGACCTTCCTTATCAGGTGTTAAACGAGAATACCATAGATCTGTCACCCACTCAGAAATAACATGTCTTGTGAATTGATCTATTGCATTCTCAACGACAGGAGAATTTACTTTACGTCTCCAATCACAATGTCCAATAACTTTAGGACATTCTGGTGGTTGCTTTGAAGTCAAGGAATCTGTAGCTTCAGATTTGATGTTGTATGCATCAGCTTTCCTCCGCATTTCATATTCGAGCGAGAAATACCGGAGGAGAATGATTAAGGAGGCAGCAGCAGGCAAATTAACCAAAACCGAGGAGCTTGTCACTGATATAAGAAACAGGAAATTAGTAAATATCAACTGAAAAACAAAAAAATTTGAAAGGAATTAATGGAAATCATATAATGAAAATGTCATTTTAAATATCTTAAACTCCAAATCCAAATTAAGAAAATTTTAAGGTAAGAACTTCATGTGTTTCAAATTTTCATTGCCACAATTGGTTGATAGCATTGTACTGGACTAGCAGGCAATACGTACAAAATGTAAAGAGACCAGTGTGATCTATCTTAGCTCGCTAAAGGCCAATGATAATATCACATTAAAGAACCAAAAATAAGTACCACAAATTTAAGTCTGTTCAGCAGTTCGTGAAGTTAATTTACAAGTTCAGTTTCGGAAAATTGTGCGACCTGGACAACAGCTAAAAATTTAGTGCTTGCAGCTGGGGATTTATCACCTAGACAATCAAATGCAAGACTGGCTAAATTATGGTGCCAGCTTAAATTTTGAATCCAGAGTTCTAAATAACCAATTTTTTTACTTCAAACTCTAAAACATATATAACCGATCCAATTCCATCCTAACTGAACAAAGACAAAACCCTAAGTGAACGCAATAGCAAGTTGAATGAAAGCGTTAATCAAATTTAACTTGAAGATCAAGAAGAACAATTAAAGAATCAAAAATAGAGCCAATACAGCGGCAATTAGACGAAAAAAAAATTACAAAAACAAAAAAGAGGATTTGATAACTTAACCTGACATGAGATAGGACAATCCGACGACGCATATAGCTAAAATCACAATTCGCTTCTTGGCTTCCTCCACCAAGTCACCAACCGTCACCGGCTTCGGCTTTTGCCTGTTCATTGTTTCAACCAAATGAAGACTACAAAAATCAAATCAAAAACCCATCTCTAAATCGAACGAAACATTGTGTTTTTCTATATCTCTTTTTTCTTCATGGAAACTGTAAATCACCGCCAAAAAAAAATTCTCATGTCAATTAGTGGGAAAGCAGAACATGTGGTGAGAATAGCGAATCAACGAATTTGAAGTGAAAAGTTAAAGAATTGAAGGAACCCAAAGGAAATTTTGTGTTTGTAAAGAAAGTGAAAAAGAAAAAGGAAAGAATGAGAATGCTACTAATAGAAAAAATAAATTGAGGGGGGAAACTTCAACGCGAGGACTGTTAGGTCTTGTTTTACTGATGATTCAACTTTCGGGTATGCCTTTCCATTTTCTTCTTCTTTTACGGTTATATCAAATCAAATTAGACTGATTCAAATCGAAAATTAAGAGATCAATATGATCCTCCATCTGATTTTCTTTAAAAATTTTGGATAACTTCTTCATGTACATTTTTGGATTTGATCTTGTATTTGATCTTTTTTTTTATTTTTTATTTTTACTTTTTCAATTCCTTTCTTTTAATTAATTAAAATAACTTTTTCCTTCAAAAAAATATATGTTTTAAGCATTACCAACCTCTATAAGAAAACTCTTTTTAAGGATTATTATTAGGTACATTAGCAATGCAATTAAAAGAAGAAGGTATTATGTGTCTTTGTCTTTTTCTATTAGGAATATGTCTCTTATTTATTAAATTTTATTTTTTTAATGTTATTTAAAGTTATTTGCAGGCTATTCGCGTTCATGAGAATTGTTTGGGTCAAAATAGTATTTTATTGGTGAATGTACTGTTTTTGTATTAGAATTAGTGTATATTGATATTGGTTTGTTTTGATATATTATTTTAATATTATCCGTGCAATCAAACTTGTGAAAGGCATAATTCAATAATGGCAAAGATTATCGGATAAATCTTACATGTTAATGTTGATATAAGTTTCTTATATGATATATTGAAAATTTTATATTATTTATATATAAGCTAAAAATAAATGTGTATTTAACACCAAATTAAAAAATTTGTATTATCTTATTCATTTGCATAATTTTTTTAGTTATTCATTAATTTTAAAGATGTTGCAAAAAAAATTGCAACGATAACCAAATAAATGTGTGTTGAAAATATTCTATTGCAAAACAAAATAGTTAGCACTGGCAGGATAAATAATTTGAGCGTAAATATATAAAATAATCATTATGTCGTGGAAGAATCACTGCCTTAAAAGAGAATCTGTCCTAATCGATGTAATCGTGTAGGGGACATCATCCCGCAAGGTTAACAAAATACTTTAATATTCGTATACTTGAATAAAGAAGGTGGAACATAATTGGTATTACTTCTCTCAAAAGTATTCGAAAAAGTAGACTGAAAACTAAAGCTGAAAACTTGGTCAAAAAATTGACCGAAATAATTTTCTGAACAGAAAACAAGCGAGCTAAGAAAGACAGAGAAGAGGTTGATGTTTGCTTTTTGTTATGAAAAAATGAGAAGAATGTCCTACTATTTATATTGTTTTTTGAAAGGTCAAAATGGTAAAATAGCAGTGTCAATTTTTAAAAATAGCTGAAAATTTTCCTCAATCGAAAATATTTTGCAACAGTTAGAAGATTTTCTGCAACTAAAAAAAATATTTCTGATAAAAGGAACACAAAGTTTATTCAAAAAGAAACAAGCGCAGTACGTGTTAACATGGACACGAACTGGGCGGCACGCGTGTGTTGAGCCTTTAGCCCCAATTTACTCAATGAGGGTAATGTTGGATCTGGTGTCCTAAATATAGTATTTTCGTCAATATACACTTGTAATTTTTTCGAACAAATTGATTAATAAAACTATTCATGAATTACGTTAATACTTCATATATTGTCTTCACATGATTTTTGCATGCAAAGCAAAATGAAAGCAAATGTTGCTCATCGGTTGTCTAATGTTTAATTAATATTAAGTGGTATTACGTGGTCAGATCATAATATAGAAAGACAGCTTATATTAGTATATGAATCTAAACATGTCCTTAGTCTAATAAAAAATAAGCAAACCGATTGAAAGACTAATATGTCGTCTATCAAGTCTAATTGGGGAGATGCTTTGTTTTGGGCATCAGAGTGATTGACTCTTAGATGATATAGACATAGATGTGACTAACTGGACTGACCTTATATCGGAATGGACCTAAGCAGAATAGATCTTGAATTCATTTATGGATTTATTCACTTGTGATGTTTATAGTGTGGCATACCTAAATCTTGAGTGGATGGACTATGTACATGTGATTCATACACTTTGATGTAAGTAAAAGCCTGAGTTCAAATAGATAATGAACCGAAAGTTGGTGCATTGGGTGTATAACTTCTATAATATGTAGATTCATTTGCAATAGTGGAATTCATAGCCTAAAACATGAGTAAATGATATACTCTCATTGGCATTACATGGTTAATGAAAAGTAAACGTGGCCACGAGCCATCCGTCTTTGTGATGGATGACTTGATCACTATTTGATAGTGATTGAGTTTTCATAAAGGAAGATGTAATGTTTACCATGAGATACAATAGGATTATATTAGGAGAACAAATATTATCCCAAAGAGATCAATGATATCCTATAAGGGTAACACACTTATGACAAAGTCACTGGACAAGCACTGAGTGGTATGTCATTGGAGAGAGCTCAGTCACGATACTATAGTGGAATAACTTCATGGCTAAATAAGTTAATAATTAATAGGTGGAAAGTTGAAACTTAATTATAAATCATTTGAGTTTCAACTACATATGTTCAATTAGTCTCTCTGCTAGCTCGTTAAAGCTAGGAATGAATTACGTGTTTGAATAGAAATGAACAGAATGAAAAGGAAATGGGAAATATTCAGGAATGATTATAGTTTTCTCTAAAATTGAATCATTTGGAAATGGATGTAAGTTTTCAAAAATAGAAATAGAAATGGAAATAAAAAATGGAAATGGAAATGATCCATTTGCAATCCTATATGGATTACTTAAAAAATGGTCAGAAGAATGTGTTTGTGCTTTTGGGTAATTTTAAAGCTCGAAAATTAAAGCAAACCATTTGGTCATAGTGAACATGTTGAGTTGTGAAATATTAAACATATTTTCTCAAAATTTTTCCAAGGAAAAATCGTTAAAATTTTACTATAGATATAAACTCATTAAGTGTAAGAAACTCAACATCACATATCGATGAATTCATCAAGTCTGCCTCAATAGAACCTTCCAAACCTTGATATATGAATTCATTAAAGAGTAAGAACTCAACCTTATGCATGTACATCATTTACAATAGGGATAGGTAAAATGTACACTATGAGTCTTTCTATGGTTTCATTTGACCACATTGAACTTAGAAAACTAAGTTGGGTATCCACCATGAATTTCTCAACCACTGGGTTAGGACCCATCCCCCTCAACGAATCAAAAACCATTTTCCTACTTAACACTTTGGTTGGTAGATCAGTTGGGTTCTTTTCAAACCTTGTGTACTCCAAAGTAAGTACTTCATTCTTTATTAAATGTCTCACAGATTCATGTCTTATTTGAATATGTCTTTTCTTACCATTGTAAGCTTGGCTCTTAGCAATGCAAATTGCAACTTGTGAGTTACATAATAGAGATACGAGAGGTATAGATTTTTCCCATAAATGAATCTTTGCAAGTAGATTCCTAAGCCACTTGGCCTTTTTCCCGACTAAGTCCAGAGCTATAAACTCTAATTCCATCGTGGAGCGAGCAATACACGTCTGTTTAGTAGACATACAAGAAACAGCTGTTCCACCTAAAGTAAAGAATACCCACTTGTAGAGCTAACTTCATCATTATTAGCTACCCAGTTTGTATCACAATATCCCTCTAAGACTACAGGGTATTTGACAAATTCCAACTTCCAAGTTATAGTACCTTTAAAGTATTTAAGCAAATGCTTTAAAGCATTTCAATGCTCATTGTTAGAATTATGGATATATCTGCTTAGTCTACTGACTGTATAAGCAATATCAAGTGGAGTGTAGTTCATCAAGAACATAAGGCTTCTAATAATTGCGGCATACTCTGATTGAGAAACACCATTTCCTTTATTATTTATCAATTGTATGCTAGAATCAAAAGGAGTCTTTATAGGGATTACATCAAAGCTATTAAACTTCTTTAACACTTTCTCTATATAGTGAGATTGGTTTGAAGCAAATCCCTTTTTCTAATTTAGTAACCTTAACCTCTAAGATTACATCTACTTCTCCTAAATTAATCGTATCGAACTTGGTAGATAAAAAAATTTTAGTTTTGCTAATGACTTCTATATTAGTGCTGAAAATTAACATGTCATCCACATGTAGACTTATGATGACACAATCAAAACTAAACATCTTAGAATACACACATACATATGCACCATTAACAATAAAACCAAAACTAAGAATAGTCTTATGAAATTTCTCATGCCATTGTTTTGGAGCTTGTTTGAGACCATGCAAATATTTTTTGAGTCTGCAAACTTTATCTTCCGTACTAGGTGCCACAAATCCCAGAGGTTGCTTCATGTAGATCTCCTCGTCCAAATCACCATTCAAGAAAGTTGTCTTTACATCCATCTGATGTACCAACAAATTGTGAATGGAAGCCAAAGCAAACAAAACATGAATGGTTGAGATCTTAGTCACAGAAGAGTATGTATCAAAATAATCTACTCAAAATTTTTGAATGAACCCTTTTACAACTAGTTTTACCTTATACCTCTGTGTTGACCCATCTAGTCTAAGTTTCATTCTGAAGACCCATTTATTTCTAATAAGTCTAAAACCTTTAGGCAAGTCTATTAGTTCCCAAGTGTGATTAGACATAATAGACTCTAGCTTATTATTAATTTGTATCTCCCTAAAAACTAGCATCTATTGATTTTATGGATTCATCATTGGTTTTTGGATCCTCAACTATAAAAAAATGCATGAGCAATAGACTCACTTATCAAGTCTAAACCACTAATCACAGTTACAAAGAAAGTAAGGAAATCAGGTCCAAAACTAGTGGCAGTCCTTCATCTTTTACTCCTCTTAGGTTCAATATCATTTTTAAGAACATCTTTATTATGTGTATTGGAGGAAGAAATATACTTGTCTAACTATATATCAGTGATTATACTAGATTTCTTTAAAGGAAAAACATTTTCAAAGAAAACAACATCTATATATGAAATGATCATGCAAAGACATGAATCTATATGCAATATTATTTAGTACATACCCAACAAATACAACATTAATAGTTTTATATCCGATAGTGCTCTTTTTAAAAGCAGACAAACCTACTTTTGCTAAGCACCCCCACACTTTCAAGTATTGCATATTAGGGGCATAACCTTTCCACAATTTATATGAGGTACAGTCTAATTCTTATGTGGCATTCTATTAAAAATATAGTTAGCAGAAAGAACAGTCTTCCCTCACATATTGTCAAGTAAATTAGAACTTGGTAATAAAGCATTTATCATTTCTTGAGGCCTAAATTTGAGCCTCTTTATATTCAATTACAATGTGTGAATCATTTCAAGTAAAATTATGAAAAAAAAAAAAAATAGAACAAAATTCAATGACTACTTTCGACATTGGTACTTTTTTAAAATTATTCTCCGTGTTCAAATTATATTTGATGAAGATAATATTTTTTTGAATTTGAGATTATAATTTTCAACAATATTATTTTAACATTCGATTTAAGTTTTTCGCTAAAAAGCATAATATAATTCACTATTGCACCGTTGATACTTCTCTTTTCTAATTAATGCGCATGTTGTTGAAATTATTACGAGCTTTTGCATTGTCTGGGATTGTGCTTTACAGTAGAGGGAAAGATAATCGAATGTGGCTTCAATGGACCAAAGCCATGTTGTTGGTAAGTGTCGAAGGCATCATGTGGGTCTGGTCCATTGAAGCCACAGCTTATGATATGTACCTTTTTACCAATAAAATAATTTAACACTGAGATTAAGTTTTGGGCACGTCATTGATTTAATCATTTCCTTAAATCTATTTTTGTAGGGACCCAGTGAATTGAAAACAAACATTTTCTTTAAATCTATTTTTGTAGGGACCCAGTGAATTGAAAACAAACATTTTCTTGTTTGTTTTCAGACAAAGCTCAAGCTGACAAACAGAAGCCTCCTTCTCAAAGAATGCCAATAGCATTCACAGTAGAAAGCATTTACATAATCCTATTGCTATTGGTTTCATGTTTCCACAGCTCTATTCAAATTGACTTTGAGAATCTGAATTATGTAAAATGGGGAGGGATTATGAGAATCGTGGTGGCTATCTTGGTGGATGAACCATTGAAATAGGATTTAAGGTCAAATGAAAAAAAATCCAACATGCGATGTGACAATTGTTTGAAATTAATTTTTATTTTTTAAAATATAATTTTAATCTGATTTCAGTTTTTCAATTAATGAAAATTTTTAAATAATTTTTTGTTGTTATTGAACTCATCAACACTTGAGGAGTGGGCTCTACTCTAAAAACACAATTTTAAGATAAATCCAAGATGACCCTAAAAAGAGGTATAATTCTCTATAGAAACTAACAAAACATCCTAAAATTCATTAAATCTTAAATTATAATTGTTATATGTAATTTCACTCAAATTAAAAGAAATCAAAAGTCAAGAAAAATAAAAATTATTTAAGTAAAAAGAAAATACTCAAATAAATTATCATTAATTTTTTTCAGAGTAATCCCAAACTATTTTAATAGCTAATATAACTAACCATGGCTGTATATTCATAGAGGAAAAATATGCAACAGTCTAATTTAAATTGAAAGCCATAAAACAATGAAACTAAAGGAGCTTTAAAATTTAGTCTTATAAAGGAGGCTCAAGGGAGTGGTAAACCGATTACTTAGGGGCTAAGTAACCCCTATGGAAGATTTTCCCTCGCTTGAGTAGCAAGCAATCCACCACTTTTAATTGAGCTACTTTATTTTGATTTGGATAAAAAAATAATTTCAATAACTAATTAAAAAAGATATTCAAAATTAAAATTAATTAATATAATTAAATAGTGTACATCACTTAATTCTATTTCATCAAAAGCATTAGTTTTACCGTTTTAGAATTTATGTGTAAGTTTATTTAATTATAGAAACCAAGTAAAGTTAACTCCAATAAGTAATTAATTTAATTTTCACTTTAAACTGGATTATTTAATTTATTCCTCTAGTTAAATGATAATTTAAAAAAAAATCTAAATTAACCTTGGCTCATCTCTTGTTATTTTGAGAAAACGCAATTATTAATATTAGTAACTCATACAATCTATCTTTCTGTTTGGTTTATCCACTAGTTCTGAGTTTTACATGCAATTCATATAGAGTTGTAATGAACTAGCAGAATGATTGATTGTACATATATAATTAAGGCAAAAATAACACGTAATTAAGTTTTAATACTTCGTCTATGAATTACATAGTTATTTAATTATGGAGTCAAACCACTAAAAGTAACATGGCTAAACTCGTTATTATATATCATTACAAAAGCTCCATGTGCTATTAAGATTTGATCTAATGACCTTGTTATATCCATATTACCTTCATATGATATTCATGATCTTTTGAGGTTTAATCCATTCACCTAAGTTGTCACTTTTATCTTAAGGTTTGTATTGCATCTACTATGATGAAAATGATCATTATATGCATCGATAATGATTAAATTATTTATCCTGAACAAATGACTTGTGGTCATGTTACATTTTCATAAACCATAAAATGCTGCCAAGAGGATATAATTTGCTTTTTATTGAGCTATGATTCTACCATCTATATGTGAAACTATGTAAATCAAATATGCCAAACTTTTGCTTACTACTTCAAGACACATAAATTTTCGTTACATCGAAATATACAAGTTATACATACATAACCATTCATTTACTTAAAATTAAGCTGAGTCGTCACAAGTGAATTAATACACAAACAAATCTGGGATCAATTCATCCAAGGACTAGTCCAATGTACTATTAGTCTAGAATACTATATTTATGTTTCTATCTTAGGAGTTAATCCAACTTATATATCCAAGACAAACTATTTCCTAATTAGACTTACGGTAAACTATAAAAATAGTTGCTTTTGTTTGCCTCAGATTACATTTTAGTCACTTATGTTTGAAATGTTACGTTATCGTTTTGTTACGAAGTGGTCACTTTGCTATTAAGTTCTGTTGCCTCTCTAACGGCAATCCTACGTGACAGTTCAAATGGGTTTTAAATGCCAACTTGGATGTCCAACTGAGACGAGAATAGGTTTTTAATTAAATAAATATAATTAATTGAAAATTTTTAATTAATTACACATTGTGCTAGAAAAGAAAAACCGTTCTTCCCCTTTTTCTTTTAGTTTTCTTTTCTACTTTGATTGAAAATATTATTCTCATCCTAGTTGGACATCCAAGTTGACATTTAAAATCCATTTGAACTACCACGTAAGATTTCCGTTAGGGAGGTAACGAGGTTTAACGGTAAAGTGACTACTTCGTAACAAAACGATAACTTAAGTGACTAAAACGTAACATTTTAAATATAAGTGACTAAAATATAATCTGAGTCAAACAAAAGTAACTATTGTTGTAGTTAACCCTAGACTTGTAGACAATATAATAACTTTTTTCACTTTCAGGGTTGACAAAGACTTTGTCCCCTTCCTCAAATGGTAAAACTACCTTGTAACCCCTTCAAAATTTAAAAAATTACAAATTAATATAATAATAAATTTAAACCTTAATCCTTAAAAATTAATAATTCAATCTCTAAGTCTCCCTTAAAACAATTTACCATCTAATATAACTTGTATTCGGTAAAACAAAACAATTTCTTCCTTAAGTAAGTATTAGTTAAATAATTACGTAAGTTAGTATTAGTTAAAAGTTAAAGCAATCCATGTCCATTTACTTTAAAGGCAAAACTAAAGGCAAAACTTGGCCAAACCATCCAAAAGTCAAAGAGAACAGGTAATATCCTTTTTCTAGATACCGCAAAAAAATTGAAATTTGAAACTGATTACCATTACTTAACGGCTAAAGCCAAAAAGAGGATGTAAATTCGATTTATAAATATGGGCAGTTTTGGAATATCACCAACAGTCTTCCCTTTTGCTGAAAACTATCTATTTCGTTTTCTGAAAAAAACACATCAAATTAAATTAACAGCCACAAAGTTTTCTTTTATAATCTCTCTATTCTCTGACCAAAGATCATATAAAATCTCACAATTTTCCAGCAATCGCTAAAAAATTATAAAAATCTCAAATCTGATCCCATGGCTTCTCGCCGGCGTATGCTGTTAAAGGTTATAATTCTCGGTGATAGCGGGTAATCCTTTTTTTTTTTTTTTACCTATTTGAATTTGAAGATTTTTTTTAAATTTCGGTTCATGCATTTTCTTTTGATTTTTGTTTTTAGGGTTGGGAAAACATCTCTCATGAATCAGTAAGCTTTGAATCTGAAATCCTTTAAATTTTATTTAATTCTTCAATTTTGCATATGCTGGTTCTGATGTTTTAGTTTTTAATTTTATTGAAATTAGGTATGTTAATCGTAAGTTCAGTAATCAGTACAAAGCTACGATTGGAGCCGATTTTTTGACAAAAGAGGTTCAGTTTGATGATAGATTGTTTACATTGCAGGTAAAAATATGGTCATTTCTTAAACAGAACATTTTTATTTCTTGATTTTTATATGCAACTGTTGGCAATAGAATTTGGTTTCTCTTGTGCCTAATGATGATAATGCAATGTGAATTTTGCATTTGTTTAAGTTTAATATATTGTCTGATTTTTCAATCCTTGAGTGGCTGTCGTCAACTGTAGAAACCGAGCTCAGTTTTTTCTGTACTTCGCGAATATTTTCATTTTGGTTGAGAAATAGAGATAAATAAATTTTAATTACAGTTCTTAGTGTCGATACTCATTTTCTTTTGCTTGCTTGCATAGATATGGGATACTGCCGGGCAGGAAAGGTTTCAAAGTTTAGGTGTGGCTTTCTATCGGGGTGCTGATTGCTGTGTACTTGTGCATGATGTTAATGTCATGAAGTCCTTTGATAATCTTAACAACTGGCGAGAAGAGTTTCTGATTCAGGTAATGTTTCTATACTATGACACATGTAGTACCTTAATTGGAAGAATGACTAATGTTATCTTTTGGTTGAGTGTTCAGGCGAGTCCGTCTGACCCTGAAAACTTTCCATTTGTTGTGCTGGGAAACAAGGTTGATGTTGATGGTGGTAACAGTCGCGTGGTAAGATGCCTTTCTCCCTTCCATGTTTGCTTACAATTTTCTTAGTGTTTTATAGTATCATATGGGAGTTCAAATGGGTTTCTTGATGGTGTATTGATGAGGTTATATCTCTCTGGTTTAGGTTTCTGAGAAGAAAGCAAAGGCATGGTGTGCTTCAAAGGGAAACATACCTTACTTTGAGACCTCTGCAAAAGAAGGATTCAATGTCGATGCTGCTTTTGAGTGCATAGCCAGAAATGCTCTCAAGAATGAGCCTGAAGAAGAAATGTAAGTATTTGCTTAAATCAACATGTTCTTAAAAGAAGCAGGTGATGCCTAATAAACTGTTAACACCGATGCATCAGTCTCCAAATAAATAAATAAATAAAATATTAAAGTACAACATAACAAAGGTAGTTAATTGATGCTAGGAGATGTGTCTGAACTTTCTATGATGGACCAGCTTATTTCTTGAACAGCAACTGAATGCTTCTCATATTAAGAAATTTCTTAGGAACTTGTTAAACTTGTTTTGTGGGTTTACTTTGAGGGGTGAACTATCCACACACCATTATGGGCCTGTTTGGTGAATGGCTTCAAGTGTGGCGGGGATGCATACTCACCACACTGGAGCCAAAACTGACGTGTTGTTGGGGTAATGTAATTCCAATTTTGAACTGCTTTGTTACTGGAATTCTTCCTTGAGGATCTTTGTTTTATGTGCTTTAGATTCTTCTAGCATCTTCTATTAGGTGGACCATGGGTTCTTGTTAAAGTTAAATAAACCAGTTGAGCCTTATACAGCTCAAAAGCTAATCTGCAGGATATAAGACTTTTTCTAATAGACAATGAATTTCTCATAAAATTTGCTTTATCCCTTATGTTTCTGTTTGTATGTATATTTAATGAATTGTTTCACATGTATAAAATATAATTTCCATATGTATGTGTATCTATTGATGGTTTATAGAAAGCCTTATGAATGTACAAATTAGATTGGGTTACCAGTCTTTGCTAATTGGTTTTGTTTACTACTTGTGTTCTCTGATGGTGAATTGAAAGCTACCTTCCGGAAACCATTGATGTTGCTAGTGGAGGACGGCCACAGAGATCTACAGGCTGCGAATGTTAAATGAGTCATTGGATGGATCTTGTTTTGTCAGAGGTGCAAAAACAGCTGCTGTAGATTTCGCATTTCTATCAGTTAATATTGCAGGCTCTGACTATTAGCAATAAACTAGTGATGACATAAGATTTGGATTTTTGTATCATAAATTGGTTAGAAAAGAAAAGTTGGGTTGATCCTCCTCTTGTTGATTTTTCATTCAATTTCGAACTAAAAAAAATTCATGTTTAAAAGTAATTGTACCATGCCTCCTACTTCCTACGCTGTGATCACTCATATTCTGTAATAATAAAATATGGAGCTTCTGTTGTATTCCCTTTTTATGTTTTCCATCATGTATCGTACTGTGATGGATAATCGTGATGGGCAAATTACTTAACACTTCCATCGCTAAAAATAGTTGAATTTAGTGCAACTTTTCAATCCGTTGTGAGTTACTGCCATGTCAGGTGTCAAATTGAAGCCTGGGCTGAGCTAAAAGAATGAACAGGTCGACTTTATTACGGTTTGGTTTGGTTAGTTTTGTCAGTCAAAAATGAACTCAAGTGGCTCTGAGATTGGACACTGGTGGGGGTCCCTTCATAATAAGTGATACACAAATTGGGCTACATGTCGGACAAAAATGCATTTATGTAGGATTCCAACCTGTATGCACTTAATATTTTATTTTATTTAGGTTAATATATACGGAACTACTTAAATTTGGCAATCTATATTTATTTGGTTTTTAAACTTAAAAATGTGTAAGTCAATTTGCTACTATTTTTAGGTACTTGACAAATATTGTTAAAAAATCGATGTGATGCTGATTTGAACGTTACTTGACTTGGATTTTAATGCCACGTAAATATATTTTAACAGTGTTAGTCGAACACCTAAAAGAAAAAATACTAAGTTAGCTTACAGTACCAGTTAGGTACTAAAAAAAAGTTTAGGTATCAAATAGGTACAAGTTCAAGTGCCTTCGTATATATTAACCTTATTTTTTTCCCTATAGGGTAGAGTTTAAGTATGACTCTCAACCCTCTTTGGCAAGTAGGATTTTTGCATAAACGAATGGTTTGGCTGATGAGCAACTTTGGTTGTATTGTTACCTATGGCTTGGATATTTGTTTAGGCTGATGAATACCTCCCCCTCCGCAACATGGTTTGAGAACTGTAGGTATCTACTGTTTACCCTACCAGTGTTGCGGTTGTGGTGCCCCTGTTGGAGAAGTTGTTGTTTCTCGTTCCATGTTCTGTTGTAATGAACTTGTTTTGTAACACCCCTAACCCGTATCTATTGCCGGACTAGGGTTAAGAGGCATTACCGGACAAATCGGAACATTACAAAATTATAAATCATACATAATCATATCATAGCAATTTATACACAAATAGTCCCTTTAGAAGGTTTACGAAACCTTAAACATGCTTTAGAGAAGGTTCGGGACTAAACCGAACTCATACAAAATTTTTCGAAACTTAAAAATTTTTCAAAGTTGTACAGGCCACACACCCGTGTGAATAGACCGTGTGCCTCACACGGCTTTAGACTCGCCTGTGTGTCTAGGCCGTGTCAAAACAGGGCATACATACTGAATTAGTCACACGGCCACAATACATGCCCGTGTGCCTTGGCCATAATCGAAACTGACTTGTGTCACACGGCTAGGCACACGCCTGTGTGCCTTGGCCGTGCTCAAGACTAACTTAAAATCATAGGGTACCCAAGGGGACACACGGCAGTGCAACATGGCCGTGTGTCGCACACGGCTGAGACACACATCCGTGTCTCTACCCGTGTGGACAAAAATAGGCCATTTGAAAAGCCAATTTGCCACCCAATTTGGGTCAAACCTACAAGCATCAAACCAAGCACATTTGCACTATAATTTCAGCTAATTTCAATACCAAAACTTACATCACTCATGCCATAACCTTATCAACCAATTTCATGCTTAATAGTCATACCAATTTATGCCAAAACATAAGAAAAATCATATCTAAACATTTGTTTCATAACCTCATTTTATTTTCATTTAATCACATGCTATAAATTTACCAATTTCACAATTTGCACATATCAAAACTTACCAAAATTGACCATTTCATTTGGTTATTAAAGCACATCAAAACATGCCATTTATGAACACAAGCATATACTAAATTCATTCATAATCTCATCCATAACCAAGCCATATCACATGGCTAGATATACACATTACAAAATATAACCAAAATCCTCTAGCCTATACATGCCATACTTTAATATATACATTTTCAAAAGGTACCAAAATAGAGTTCAATAGTGTGATGATGATCCTCGATAATCCCCGAGCTCCTGATAGTTACGATATCTATAAAACAATGCAAACATACACAAAATAAGCTTTCAAAAGCTTAATAAGCCATATACAAATAAAATTATCATTTAAAACATATAAGCAACATAAAATACTTATGTTCCATAGCCAAATAATATCACAAATCACATAGTTCATATACATTTCTCATATTTCTAATTCATTTGCACATATAGCATATTTTCTCATACTTATATCACATATCAACAATTTCACATGTACTTACCTTTTATTCTCAAATATAGTACACATTTCAAACCTACCTGAATCGGATACACAATTTATATAATCATTCTTTTCTTAGAATGCCTGTAAAACCGTTCGGAATCATAAGGATACGCAGATAGCTCGAAAAGCTCGTATAATGCCAACTTCCCAGACGTGGTCTTACATGTAATCAAATATCGATGTCACTGTCCCAGACAGGGTCTTACACGAAATCAAATACGATGCCAACATCCAGACGTGGTCTTACACGATATCACATATCGAAAATCCTATGTCATGACATACGTATCCTAACTATTCCTAAGGTTCGTACGGGGCTTTTCGGACGTCAGAAATTGTCGATACTTTTTCGGATATCTCATAATCAATGCACATAGCCATTCACCATTTTTCAATAGCATATAAGCATAAATAAACCATCTCAAACACATTTATTTGTATATTGACTTACCTCGTACGAATTCGGATAAACGGAATAGGCTACTCAACGATTTTTGACTTTCCCCGATCTAATTTCATTTTCTTTAATTCTTGATCTAATTTTAAACTCAAAGGCTGAAACCCTAAAATAAGAATATAACTTCTTATTTCTTTGTGAATTCGGCAAAATGGATGATAAAATGACTAAAATTATGTTTTGGTTTATTTAATATACTTTAATACATAAATTATCAATTTACCCTTGCATTTTAAACATTTAAAACATTAATATCAAGGCCATTAATGTACACTCAAGCTTACAATGGTCAAATATCAACATAAAGACCTTTCATTTACAAAGACATATCAAATAAGCACTTTAACAAATAGAAGGCCACTTTTACGTTTTATGTGATTAGGTCTTTTTCACAAGTTAAGCACGCAATTGATCGAATTTTCATACGAAACTTTCACACATGTCAATTCACATATTATAAACACAAAAAATATATTTAAAATATTTTTTGACTCAGATTTGTGGTGCCGAAACCATAATTCTGACTAAGGTCTAAACTAGATTGTTACATGTTTTACTGCTTGAGCCATCGTGTTAGGCCTTGTACAAATTTCTGTTAAATTGAATTCAGTCCACCTAAGATGGCATATTTGATAAAACAGAAGCATGAGTCAACTTGGATACTAAGTCTCCCAATTGAAAACTTTGAGGTGGTTTGATAAGCTTGAATTTCTTTTATCTTTTGGTGATTGAAATGCTATTTTTTAGAGATAAATATCATATTTATTCAAGAGAGTTTTTAAGTTGTTGAAAGAATAATTTATGAAGACTTTTACTTGATAAATACTCAAATAATTGATAAAATAATTTCAGTTTTTAAATAAGAGTTTAAAGCCTATCAGAATACTATTGTTGATCCAATTGGATAGCCTATAAATAGGTGGTTGATCGACATTCTACTTTAACTATGTGTGGTGTTGAAGACATGTCCTCGTATAGAGATTTATTATGGAGGAAAATGATGTAAAGTGAGGTATTTAGGGGATAATGATTTGTACAATTGGGGTCGGTATTAAGGCTGGAATTACTTTTGTGTAGGGATAGATTAGGATTAAGCCAACAAGTGATACAGATAATTGGTGAATAAAATCATTCTTTGAGCAAGGCTTTGCAGATATAGGATTGGGAAATCCAAACGGTGTAAACAAAATATCGTGTGTCGATTCTCTTTTTACCTATCCCTCTTACTCACTTGCGTTTTGGATTTGTTTTGCAAACTCTCTTAATTCTGTCCAGATTTTATTCCAACAAAAGTTAGAACGAAATTGTTTTTTGAATGGCGGTAAACCAAGTTTTGTTGTTCCAGCAATAGTACATACATCAATGTTAGAATGAAGTGCAAATTGAGAGATTTTTCAATTGGTATCAAAGCAAGTTTCAAGAGTTATTTGAAGACAATCCAGTGTTCGGTTTGCATTAATGAAGTTTATCGATGCTTTGTAGGCTTGGGCAAAAATGTGGTGCTACACTTAATAAATTGGCAGTAGATTTTCGGGGCACACCATATTGAAAATTATGTGTTGTATGATGTGATAAATTTATGAAAACAATTTGATATATATGGTGAGGGTGAAGAAAGCAACAAAAAGGAATTCTAGTGTTGAATAAAGTCCAATGAAAAATTTAGATAAGGAGTCTCTCATAGTCAATGTTGTAGGGCTAAGGAAATATGTCAACAATTATATCAAATTGACATAGGTAATATTGATAGTTGCTAGTTTATGCTTTGTCAAATGAGTCGACATGGCGTAGCAAATGGTAGATGCTGATTTATTGTTTATCTGGTGATCTCTTTATGCAACTTGATGTTGTTTTTGTTGAATACTATATGATTTATATTTAACTTATTTGTCATGCTCTATATCCCTTCAAAATTAATTTAAGAATGTGTGTATGCTTGATGGACAATGGGATGAACAAACATATTGATTAGGAAACTCATTTGAAAATAGAGTAAAATTATGAACTGGCACGGAGAGAAGATGATATCAACAAATATGTTACTGATTTGGTTTTTGATTGTTGCTCTTGCTTATCAATTCCATTTTTTTATGCACTCACTTTGTGCATATATTGCTTTCAAACTTGAAGTTGGTTGTTGTTGCACTTGGTTTTATTCTTAATCCCTACTAGTTTATTGGATGCTTATGCTGTAAATAACCTGTTTTTCAGTGGTGTCGAAAATAATAGTTTTGAAATCTCATTTTTGATGTTTGAGTTTGTAAATATTATTATTTAATATTTATGAGGTAAGTATAAAACTTAAGTAAATTTTGGTCCATTAATTTTGTGAATCAGATAATTAATTAAGGTACAAGGATTAAATTGTAAAAGTGATAAAATTTTATCCCTACAAATTTTTAATTACTTTAAGGACCAATTGAGCAATTGGATCTTCTTTAAAATGCCAACTGGTGGTGGATGATATCTGGCCTCCACTAAGTTTGTTAATTAGATTTATGTTTAATTAATCAAATTTTAATTAAATAAATTATAATTAATTAAATGTTAACTGAAGTATATAAGTTAGAATTGAAATAAAATAATTTATTTTCATCCATCTTCATCTTTTCACGAAGAAAAGGAAGAATATTAGGGTTTGAAGCTTTCACTATTTGGTCCTTCAATTAGTAAGCATTTTCAAGCCCGTTTCTTGTAATTATTATGTTTTTGAGATCCTGTGAGCTTGATTTTGCTGACTCATGTACTATTTTGCAAAACTGTTAAAGTTCTCAAAAGTTGTTATTAGTGAATACTTGATGAAATTGGTGTTAATTTGTTAGATTTTAAGCTTAGATATAAAAAAAAGAGACTAGTCTATAAAGTTAAATTGCTAGTTTTTGAACATAGGGACTAAAGTGCATAAATTTCAAAATTTATGTAAATTTTTTTTTTATAATTTTAGATAATATAGGGCTGTAGAAGGATGAAATTGAGATTAATTTTAAAATCGAAGCTCAATTTTGAAAGATATGATAATTTTGGTTTTAAAGACTAAATTAACTAAAATGCAAAAATTTAGAAGAATTCGAAAAATGAAATTGAATTAATACATGTTTATAATAGGCTATTATAAGATGTATGAAATTGATAAATTGGAATAAATGATTATAGAACGAAAATTGAATCAACCAGAGAATAATCGAGGAAAAAGTAAAATTGCATATTAGTCCTCGTTGTCTTGTTTGTTGTTGTTCTTGTTAGGTAAGTTCATATGAAACTTACTAAGTTAATTCTTGTTACATTTGTATTGTATTATTTTGTTTTTTTGTTAAATTAATATGAAAATAATGACTTTTGGCATCGAATAGATTAAACCATAAATAATAAAATACATGACACAAACAAATACAAGATACTGAATGGGCATGAAATGTTTACATGATTGGATGACATATAAATGATGGCCTTATAAAGATTGAAATGATTTGAATATTGTAATAGTGCCTGTGTGAACTTAATAAACAATCAGGATATGAATGGCAAGCCATTAGGGTTCCGAAAAGTAAAATAGGTGTTTGATCAAGGATTAATACGATGACTTGAGATCTAGCATTTGTTGCGGACTCTCTGAAGCTAGTGTTAGTAGCATCGTACTAAGCTAGTATTAGCAACCCTAATCTGAAGCTAGTGTTAACAGCCTAAATATGTCAGCTTATGTGAACAAAATTAGTCTCGTGTATTCGAGCTCAATTTACTAGGGTTCTTCGAGATAAAAAAGAAAGAAAGAAAGAAAGGAATGACATTGGTACTAAATAGAAACACAATGGTCGAAATGAATGTATATAAATGAAATTATATGTGCTATAAGATGAATATGACTTAGTTGTTATTAGATGAAATGTTATGTATTATTCGAATGTATTATAAATTCATGACCTATAGTTGAACTAACCTATTTGAAGTGTTTTGTTGAAATGCACAGAAGGTATAAGATGCAAAGAATTATCATGCTTAATTCCAACATGTTTAGTTACTTAAATAGTTGAAATGTCGAGGTAAGTTAAGTAAATTTTATATGGATTTACTAAGCATTCGAAATGCTCACCCTGTTGTCTTTCCTCTTTTTGTAGATTGTCTACTTGCAGAACGTGTCTTGCGGATCATCCAAAAGCTCACATTATCCAACTCTGACTCGGTAGTCTTTTGATAGTTTAAAATTGGATATGTGACATGTATATGAACAATAGTTGGTTTGAATTTGATTAATATTTGAATTAGGGAATGTGACAGCCCTAATTTGACCCTAATCGGAAAGTGGTTTCGGGACCACAAAATCGAGTCACAAAAATAATTAAATGTTATATTATATGTCTATTATATGTGAAATTGCATGTGTGAAAATTTCATGCTTTGATTTTGTCATTTGGATGTGGAATTGTTAAAAAGGACTTGTGTGATAAAACTTAAAAATGTGATAGGTAGAATTTAGAGGGCCGAATAATGCATGGTATATTACAAGGAGGATTTGCATGTCAAATGGACCACTATTAAATTAATGGACGGCAATGATGATAGATGATAAGTAATATATGTATTTTGTGTTAGTAAAATAATAACTTAATGGATATTATATGCATTCCATATTAGTATTATAATATTTAATGATTTTATAAGAGGAAATATATTAATTAATAAAAGTAAATAGGTGATGAAAACAAAGTTTTCATCCATTCTTTCTTTCATTTCCCGAAATCTAAAGAACAAGGTAAAACAAAAGGCTCTTTGATATTCGGCCTTGGTGAATCTAATTGGAGGTATGTTTGATTTTATTTCTTGATAATTTATGTGAAATTGAGTTAATTGCTAAGCTCCTTTCATAGCCCATGACTCAATTTTTGTTATTGGTTTGAAGTGATGCATTCGGCTATGGGTTGTTTGAGTGTCTTTGAAGGTGTTTGATGTTTTTGGTATTAAATGTGATGATAGATAAGTTGAGCTTGATGAATAAGGATAGTTGTGGTTAGATAGATAAATGGTAATCGGCTATTAGAGTATAATGCAAGAATTGTACATGGTAGTTTAAAATATGGCTTGAATGGGAGATATAATTGCCGAATGATCAAATAGTTAATGAATTGAATAAGTGTTTAAAATGTTATTCGGGTATTGGTGTTAAGTTGTAAAAATTCTTGTTAATTGTTGGAAGTATGTGTTTATTTGTTAAATTAGCCTATTCCATGGTCGAATGTAATATTTGGTCAAGGAATGGTTTAATTGAATAAATAAAAGATGAGAGCATTCGGTCATGGTGTTATGTGCTAGCATGATATGTTTGTGTGATTTAGGTGAAAAATGATAATCGGTTATTGTGTTAAAGTAAGTAGATTTTGTTAAATGTTAAAAAAGAAGAAGAAATGTTTAAATGATAATTCTGTTTGAATAATTACCGAATGACATTTTGGTGAATGAAATGAGTGATTGTTTGCAAAGTGAGATTATTGAAAGTTTGAATTAGATGATTATAGTAATCGACTAATGTGTTTATGTGGATATAGATGCCGAATGTGAACTTAAGAAATTAATTGGAAAATTTGTTGTTTATTTAGGTGATAGAAAGTATGAAATGGTCTTATGTGATACGTGTATATAAGTAGATGGAAATGAAGTGTCATATATTTTTGTGTATGGGATTAATTGCACTTTGATTATAATGTGCATGATTAGTACTATGTTTAATATGTGTGAAAGCCGAATATACTCATGATACAATGCTGGACTAGTTGATCAATATGTGTTAAGGGAACGTGAATAAATATCTATTTGATGAGCTATATATTCGGCTATATGGTTAAGATATGTATATGAAATTATGATAAGCCATATGAGTTTTGTGTTTGTGTATGTGAACTAAGTATACAATAAATATTCGGCTATGAAGGTTAAAGGTTAAGTCATAGGAATTTTGGTGATATACATATTCGGTCATTAGGGTTATATATACTTTGGCTATGTGGGTTATGTGTTAAGGTAATTTACTTATTTGATATGTGTATTCAGTCATAAAGGTGTACATGAGGAAATCTTAAATTAATTGTATTAAATTGCTTAATGTGATTAAAAATGTGTATGACCATTTTGTATTTGAGCTAAAAGTAGCTATATGATCTATTAAATTTCTTGTCATATTCGGCCATAAGCTAGCATGATGGGACTTTAATAAGTTAAATTTGTTTGAATTAGCTCAAGAGCATAGAGAACTAAGGTTGGACAGGGGAAAAGAGAAAGTAGTTGAATAGCCGATCCGAGACTGTTCGAAAATATTCGAGGTAAGTTTTAAGTAGTTAAACATAAATAATATTTGATAATGACATGACATATTATGAGAATTAAGTATTACTTGTAATGTATGTATATGGCCGAATGACAAATATAATATGGAAGTAAAATGTGATATGCTTTTACGATCAAATGATAAGTGTTAGATGAATATGAGTGAGATGTTCTGTGTAAACTATCAAATGATAAGTGTGAATGATGAAATGAAATAAAAGTGAATAAAATGTAGGATGATATATTCGAATGATGCTAGTACCTAATTTAGTGTGATTGTGTTATACGAAACTTGTTGATTTGAATATTGTACGGTACTATTTGGGCCTTTGAGCCTAGCAGGCTATAATGCCGGTGAGATACTATTCGGGCCTTTGAGCCTAGCAGGCTATAATGCCGGTGAGATACTATTCAGGCCTTCGAGCCTAGCAAGCTATAATGCCAGTGAAATGATATCGGGCTTCGAACCTAGCAGGCGAAATGCCGGTGGATGAATTCGGGTTTAAAACCTAGCAGGCTAAATGCCAGTGATTTGATAAAAGTTTAAGACTAAGATACCTCGTGTTAGAACGACAAATGAATACATTTAATACGTTAAGTTGGCCAGGTACGTATTATGTACTTATATGTGAGTTTGATTTGAATTGAATCATAAGTGTATAATGTGATACATATGTGAATAAATGTTATAACTATATCTATGATCATGATACATTCGATCAAGGTGTGAATGTATGTGAAAGTATTTGATTTATTTATGTTATATGAATTCAGATTAAGTGAAATAAGAATGCTAAATGTGCATTATGTGCTTGTGTATATTCGGCCAAATGGCAATATACCTAGAAAATGGCCTCTTGAGAAATTGAATGATCGAAGTATAATTGAGTTTATTTGTTTGCATTGCTTAAAACTTACTAAGCTTATGAAAGCTTACTCCGTTTGTTACGTTTCTCTGTTTTATAGATTGTTGACTCCAGTCACCTGCTCGGGGGGGATCGTCAGCAACTCGTCACACTATCTATCATTTTGGTACTACTATGTTTTGGAGCTAGTATGGCATGTATAGAATAGACTTAAGTGAATGATATTTTGAGATGTTGTTGTATATAAGCCATGTGAATATGGCAACTTTTGAATGTCGGTATAAGTCTGAATTTCGATCTTTGATTTTGTTTGGCTATGCATATAATTGCTAATGAACTTATGTAAGTGTGAATGTACAAATGTAGTGTTTTAGATTGGTAACTCCTCATAACCCACTCTGGCGACGGATACGGGTTATAGGGGTGTTACAGGGAATGTTATGTATGTGTATATGTTTGGTTATAAGTTAAGCTATGAATGTGGTATATAAGTGGTAAATTTGAATGTAGAATGGTAATTTCAATGTGATGAGTTTGAATGGTTAAATGGTATGATTTTGAAAGTTAAGCTTGTATACGATGGTATGATAAATTGGATGCCGAATTGGTTAAATTGTTGAGTTGGATGGGTTATGAATGATTGTATGCTTGAGTAGGTATGTTTTAGATCAGTTTGGTGTAGGTATAAAAGTGCATTTATGCACTAGTTGTATAAGTTGTTTGTTGGTATGAAATAGGCACCAAAATGAAGATTTTTGCAAACTTAATAGGAGGTATTGATGCTATGGGGTTGGGTATCGATACTTTAGAAATTTTATTGAATTTTCAAAACATCAAACTTCAAAACGACATCAATACTATAATAAAGTATAGATACTTTACATAGTGTATCAATACTTTAGAACAAGTATCCATACTTGTCATTTTTTTTATCAATTTCTCAAAAATTCAAAGTTAAAAATAGTATCGGTACCTATCAAGGGTATTCGTACATTTTCAAAATTTTTGAAAGTTTACAATTTGGTCCTATTTTAAGCTCGGTTCAACAAAAGAGCTTTAGTAAGATCGATTAAGACTTGAATTTAATTATGTATCATAATATATAAGTAATTATGATATGATTGAATATTTGAATGATTTATTTATGGTGTATTTGATATGAAGTTTTAAAAACTTGTAAAAATATCCCTATTGATCTCAGGTTATTTTTAAAGCATTTGTATGTTCGTATAAGACCCGGGAAAGAATGTTCATGATATTTAATATTGTTTCATTTTTTATTGCATGAACGATCATGAATGATGATGTGAAATGATGATTTGTTGTGAATTTGATAGTAGTTGCTCTGACAACGACTGTAACATCCGGTAACTTGGACCCAATGATCGAGTCGGGTAAGGGGTGTTACATATGCACTTTACTGAAATATTTTAGAGAAGATCATAAAGTGAAAAGAACCCTCTTTGGCATCTTTTCCAAAAATGAGATATTATGGCAGCAGCAAACTGCCTTATGGTGCATAGTGCATAGTGATATTTCATGATTCATAGTGATAGAGAGAGTTTAAGCAAGACAATTGGTGATGCATATAGTGACAGAGAGAGTTTAAGCAAGACAATTGGTGATGCATACTCTTAGATGGGGTTTCAATTGAGTTCTTTTTATTTTCACATTTTGTTATGAAGGCTAACAATTTGTTATAGGATTTTGTCAAAAATGTCAAAAGAGAGATTGTTAGGGGAGTTGTTGTTGCTTGTTCTATGTTTTGTTCTAACGAACCTATTTTACTACTTGGGCCATCGTGTTGGGCCTCGTATAGATCTCAATTAAGCTGAATTTGGTCTACCTGAGTGTGACATATTTGAAAAAACAGAAGCATGGGTTGACTTGGATACTAAGTTTCTCAATTGAATAATTTGAGGTAGTTAGATAAGCTTGAAAGTATTTTGTCTCTTAGTGATTGAAGTGCTATTTTTTAGAGATAAATATCATATTTATTTTAGAGAGTTTTGGAGCTGTTGAAAGACTGATTTCTGAAGACTTTTACTTAATAAATACTTAGGATAATTAATGAGATTATTTTAATTTTTAAATAGGAGTTTAAAGCTTATCAAAACATTATTGTTGATCACGTTAGAGAACCTATAAATAGGCTATTGATCGACATTCTACTTCAGTCATGTGGGGCGTCTCTAATTTGTTATGGAAAGAAATTATGTAAAGTAAGGTCTTTGGAGGAGAGTGATTTGTACAATTGGCGTTGATATTGGAGTTTGAATTATTTTTTTCTGTAAGTGTAGATTGGGCATAAGCCAATAGATTGATCCCAGCAATTAGTGATTTAAACAATTGGTGAATAAAATCATTCTCTAATTGAGACTCAGGATTGGGGAATCCAAATTGTAGTAAGAAATACCATGTGCCAATTCTCTCTTTACTAATCTCTAACTCACTTGGGCTTTGGATTTGTTTTGCAAACTCTCTTAATTCTATCCATATTCTTTTTCAACAGAAGTTAGAACAAAAATGTATTTTATACAGCTGTAAACCAAGTTTTTTTGTTTCACCAATAGTACATACATCAATGCTAAACAGAAGTGCAAACCGAGGGATTTTGCAGCCCCTTGGCCTCCTTGATGTAGGCTTGACTCTGGGTCGATGCTGTCCTTGTTTCCTTTTGTTTGAGATTGGCTCCCTTGCTGTCTGACCCTTGGAATGTTGTACTTGGTCTCTTTTCGTGAATGAATATATGCTAGGATTTCTCAAAACAATAAGTAAAAAAGATCGAATAACACAGGCTATTGGGAGGAATAGAACAACATTGTAACTCTCTTTATTACTGCTATGTTATGACATTCCTAAGCAACTCATCCACAAAGAACCTCTTATATCATCTATACATTTGTTTTATTTCCATTAATATAACTCACAATATTAACCCAAAACAATAAACATTTACAACCTTCCAACAAGATAGATAGAAAAAGAGGAGGCCATGGGAACACCTTGGAGTTTTAATGATGAGTGCTAGCAAAGAGACTGCAAACCATCATCCCCCATTAAACGACTCAGTGATATGTGCATGTGGTTTTCTTGAATTTAATGAGCTTGGTCTTTGTAGAATCAATGACCAAAGGGCAAGAAATTTGTTTCAGGTGCTTCGTTCTCACAAGTTTCCCGACCACATTTCCCCTCGACCGGACTTCAAACTTCAGTACCAAAGGAATTTCTGCAGCACCATTTTGTGTAAATGTTAAGGTTGATCCAGCCCCATAAAGTGGCACTTTTTTCCCTTCCAACACCACTGATACAGTCCTACGGCTCTTCCTTGGCTGATAATATTTCTTCAGCTGCAATAGATTTGGTTAAGACATTCACTTCATTGCATCACAAGTTTATAACCAAACATGATCGGGATTTCAATGAATCGTCAACACGAAATCGTACCTGACCGGTTGCAACGGGAATTTCTGAGTATACGAGATTGACGGGATTGGAAGTAACATGAATCCCAAATATTGTAGCAGGGTTGTATACACTCAGCTTCAAGGTGCCATTGACAGTCAGCAATTTTGTTGGTACCCCTGAGAAATCTGAACCTTCCCCGATATAGAAGTTGTGCACTGCAAAGCTCTGGGAGACTCACATTCTTCATCAAATCAACACAAAACATATAAAAACAAGTGATAAAATATGCATATTGCATTTGCATATGAGTGGAGGAACTCATGGTTTCTGCTTATCTAAGTTTACTGTCAACAGTAATGAACCTGGAGATTTTGATTTATTTTCTTTCCACTTTTCGTTAACTCCTTTCTTTTTTTCCTCTCAACCAAACAGACCTAAACGTGTTAGAGAGTAAATATTCTTACTTTTTCTGATATTTTAACATAAGTATGATTAGAAAATGAAGAAATGGATAAAATTAGCATACCTTGACCAGGATTTCAGCTTTGTAAGGCCTGCTGGCACCCCAAATAATCAAGCAAAACACAGTAAACAATACCACAAAAGTGAAAAGAGCAATCAAGGCCTGGCAACGCCTAGTGAAAGCCTTATCCTCGAACTCATCATAGGGCCCTTCTTCCATAATTACCCCACACTCAGGCCACCCTTTATCATTCCTCTTCCTCCCCCCTTTCCTACCGGAGGACGAGCGGAATATCCCCGAAAACCGACTAGCCGAAGAGTTCCTGGAATGGCGGCCAACGGAGGAAGGGTGTGAAGGCGACTCCATGGGACTCGGTTGCATGGTGGATGACTTGTCTCCATCATGAGAGTCTCGTGATGGACTCTGAACATAGTATACGGGACGTTTGGGAGACCTCGACGGTGATGATGGAGCAAGGCTTGTGATATCCGATTCCGACTTCGTTGACAGCATCTTTTCTACTTGGGGTGCACTCCAAAACTCTAAGAAAACGACTAAAGCATGCAGAGCAAAGCACTAAAAAAAGAGAATTTAATACCCAATACAAAGAAAATTCATGGAATTCTTGCCAAAAACTTTAAGTAAGCAAGGAAAAGAGCTGATACAAATTAATAACTGAATAAGGAAAAGAAAAACATTAAAGATAATATAAAGGTGAAAGAGGCAACAATTGAGTTCACTAACTCTCTGTTTCACTCTTTGCCTCTGTCTTTTTATGCTTGCATACAGATAGAGTAAAGTAATCCAAAAGAAATACAACTGTTTTTTTTAAATAATTTAAAAAAAAAAGCCATGAATTTTTATATTAAATAGACAAAGTATCAAATTTTAAAATTTTTATTACATTTAAATAAGTCATTGTCTTCTAATTTGTATTAAATAAACATTTAATCTTTAATTTATATTAAAAGTTCTAGGATTTTAATTTATATTTAAATAAACATTTCATTTTGCATAAAAAAAATTTTAAACAATCAAACGCATTTTCTAATAAATAATTCAATAAAATTTATAATTTTATAAAAAAATAATTTAATAATTAGTGTGTTATATTTTATATTACTCATATAAATTAATAAATTAAATTATTTATATTAATTATATTTAGATATATCATATCGTTTTTTTTAGTCTATAATTATATCATATTTTTTTATTATTTTAAAAAAAAAAGTGAGATGATGTAACATAGAGAAGAGGTTTGGGACCATAGCTGGCTCTTCGCACTGAGTGGTGGGTTCGGGAATATAAGTGTCGGCAGCTAATTGTTTTTCTATATTTTAGAAAAATCAGATTAAATAAAAATTTTGGTAATATTTATATATTATTAAAAGTATTTAACGAGTACCTAATTTTGATTGGATTCCTTCACTCAACCACCTTTTCTTGTCGTCGTTTCTTCTGCCAAATTATATTAATTTATTAATTCTTTGTATTATTTGGGTAAATATACATTTTGGTACCTGAACTTGCCTTCACAGTTCAAATTCGCACCTAAGGTTTTTTCAATCCAATTAGGTACTTGAACTTGACTTTAAGATCCAATTTGGTACCTAAAGTTTATTTTGATCCAATTAGGTATCTAAACTTGGCTTCTTGGTTCAAATTGGTACCTGAACTTGGTTTTTTGGTCCAAATTAGTACTTATGGTAAATGTCTTTTTTGAATCAATTTGAACTATGAAGCCAAGTTCAAGTACTAATTTGAACAAGTTTGGGTACCTATTTGGACCAAAAAAAGTTTAGGTATCAAATTAAACATTGAGGCCAAGTTTAGGTACTTACTTAGACAAAAAATATAAGTAAAGCCGATTTTAAGTACCAAAATGTATATTTACCCTTATTATTTCTGGTATAGTGGCTGTATTAATTAAATTTAGTGCTGTACTTTCGCACCACAAATCCGAAGAAATATGCATTGTTTTGATAAAGAAGCATTAGCCCACTAAGAAAGTTTTATTTTACCTTTTAATGTATATTTTATTGTATTCAAAAAATTATTTTACTTTTTTCTTGTATCTAAAAATAATTATTAAAAAGAAGAGAGTTTTACTGTATCTTAATAAGTCGATTGAGTCTTAGTTCGATTGACATGAGCATTGTTACCAATGCAGGAGGCCGTAGGTTCGAGTACGCTGAAGTACATTATCTTCCTATTTATGAGTTGAGGAGGGATTATGAATAGTCCTAGATATTAGGTAAAAAAAACAAAAAATGATCGGAACGATTGTTCAAAAAAAAATTATCTTAATAGATATTTATTAAATAAATGTATATAATAATACATAAAATGTTAAGTTTTATATTTGACATATTACTTTTTTCATTAACTAGAAAAATTAAAAATAAAATTTATATTATTTTAGTTTTAATTATTTATATCCCATATATAAATTTTATAGAAAAGCATTTATATAGCCAAATATAAAATAATATTTTATATTTATTATATACTGTCTATGAATTATTACAGTCATTTTATTGATTATTAAAAAAAAGAAAAATAATAATTGAAGAGTGAATAGTATTAATTTATAACACGTCACAAATGCTTTAATAACAATTAATAATTATTATATTATTATAATATTTAAATTATCAAAATAATTTATATATTTTAATTATGATTATTAGTTATTATATTGAATAGTTATTCTACTTTAATTAAATAAAGTAATATTGCTTAATAAAATAAAAAAAAATTGTATTTAAATCTTTAATTCACATTCATGAACAATTTCTCTCTCATGATATGATATGATATTAGGGCTTTTGCTCTCCTCTTTTTGTAAAGATTTTCGGGCAAAGTTGCTTTTAGAATATTTTTTATGACATGAGAAAAACGTTTAACAACCTTTGTTTGTTTGTTTTTTTTTGTGCTCAAGAAATCTATAATTTTTGGGTTAAATATGCTTTTAAGTTTTTCTACTTTTCATAAATTTAGAATTTAGTCTCTCTACTTTTATTTCATGAAATTTAGTCTTTATACTTTTCAATTTTTAAGTCTAATTATTAATGCCAACTTAAAATTTTTGAAATTTGAAAAAATACCCACTTCATAGTTATGTAACAGATAAATAATGTTTTAATGACTCTGAATTTAACAAAAAAAATTAATAGTGTTAATCATTGAACTTACATTTTTAATTTTAAAAATAGAGAGACTAAAATCTAAATTTATAAAAAAAAAATAAGGGTCTTAGAGCACTTTTTAACATAATTTTCAGTTTTGTAATGCACATATAGTTAATGTTAAATAAAATAGTGGTGTATTGAGTTCAAATAGTATATGTTCCCATCTACCTATCTATGTTTGGAGTTAGAATAGTTTCAATACAATGAATTATTAGAGGGATTTAATGAATAATTGATTCAATTGAAATTAGCTAACTAACAAGCTAACCAACATAAATTTAGATAGAATTTGTGTATTTATACAAAGTAAACCTTAAACATGATATTCAAAATTTCGAAAACCTAAATTCTACTAATGAAGCAAAGTCTATATTTTTAAGTTTGCGTGATTAGAGTTGTCTATGGACTAAATCGAGGCCTTGTTCTAAAAATTTCTTATGTTTAGACTTGTTTTTTGATTGGCTTGGCCTGCCAAAAAAACTCATTTTTACTATTAAAAATTAATAAAATATTTTAAAAAATATTTTTAATTGATATTTTATATATTTTATAATTAAATTTAAATTTTATAAATATTCTTTATTATTTAAATTAAATTCGAGTTAAGCAGACTCAACTCAAGGTACACAATTTTTATTCATACTCGACTCAAATCGATTCGAATCTATCGAGTTAGATGAGCTACCCGACCTTTGAACAGTTGTTTGGGTGACTAATGTGTTTTACATTATAGTTATACAACATAAATAAGTGAAGCATTGATTGCTTTGCACTTCCTTTCGTATTTATCAAACCTTAATTATTTTCTTTACTTGAACATTAATAACAATTTCCTTTTTTTATGTACTTTTATTTAACAATTTTCACATAATGAACGTGTAATTTGTAGTAAATTATAAAATATAGGTGTCAAAACTATTTTTTTTGAAAAACGGGGATCGACTTTGGTTTTGGAAACGAAAATGTAAAAAATGGGAATCGCCACCAATCCCTTTTTGATGAGGTGTGATCGGATCACCTTAAATTAATCATTTTAATAAAAGTTAAGATTTACTAAAATGTTAACTTTTGGTCTACGAAAATCAGAAAATGAGTTCGGGAGTCGGTTATGCACGAGGAAGGATTAGCACCCTCGATACGCCCAAGAATTAGTACCTAGTTGATTAATTAGTGTCTTAATGTCGAAAATTTGAAAACTTGAAAGAATTTAAAATACAATCCCTCCTGGTATTAATGTTAATTTAAAAATGACTGAGTAAATTAAAACAAATGTTAAGGACTCTCTCATCTCGAAGTAATAAAATGTCATGCCCAGTAAGTTAGGACACGACATCTCGAGCTTTGAGACTGACCATGCCTTTTATTTCAAATTAATGTATTTTAATTTCTTTTAAAAGGATATTCAGTTAGTTAGGGTGAACGAGGAAAATCGAAACCCAGTAAGTTAGGGCACGTTTCCTCGAATTTCCAAATACCGAATATTGCCTTTATTTGCGAAAAATCTTATTTCGAGGTAACAAAATGTCATACCCAATAAGTTAGGGCACCACACCTCGTATCTCCGAAAATAAGCATTTTTTTTAAAACTCGTATTGTGATTAAAAAGAATATTCCGTTATTTAGGTAAAATGAGAAGAAATCGAAACCCAGTAAGTTAGGGTACGATTGTCTTGAATTACCAAATACGGAATATTACTTTCATGAAAGAATTATTTTAATGTATTGAGTAAAAATATAACGTGATTTATAGTAAAACATAAAAACAAATTATGGTGTTAATACGTAATAATAAATGCGACAGTGTCAATAACAATGATATGAGCAATTATAAAAGATGAAAGCAAGGCTAGTAATATAAAAATATAAAACAAAAGCATAAGGTAAATGAAATGATCGAATACATAAGTAAATAAATAAATAAAAATAAATAAAATATGGCAAAATAAAAAAAAGGCAATGATAACGAAAACAATAATAATAGTAATATAAATAATGATAATAGTGGTAAAATATGATAATACTAATGATAATAATAATAATAGTCATATAATAATATTAATATTAGTAATAATAAGAATGATAATACAAATAATGCATGATTTAAGGTTTGAAATTATTTACAAAGATATAAATAAATTCGTGATGAAACGATAATAATAAGAGTAATGATATATAAGCAAAATAAGTGTGCTAAAATATATATATATTAAATTAGTTAGTATAAAAATAATAGCGTATAAGTAATTACAAAAGGAAGAAAATGTTATAATAATAGTAGTAATAATACAATAGAGATAACAATGAAGGGTATAATAATAATAGTAACAATACAATGATAATGATAATAAAAAAAATAAAAAAAATTGTTAATAATATTACATAAATATATATTAAAAATAAATATATGATAATATTAAAAGTATAAACATAATATGTACATGATATATAAAAATATACATAATATATTAAAGTATAGACATAATATACAAAATAAAAAAAATAAAATATATATATGTATAACGTTCAAAAAGAACGAATATACATAATATATTACTAATATATATACGTAATATGGAGTATAATGTGGATATATTAAAAGAATACCTATATGACATACAAGTACATTAATAAAAACCATAATATTAAAAACTATTAATAATACTATATGACATATATATATATATAAGTATCAAGTAAGAATAATAAAATATAAAATAAACAAAATAACAATGGCAAATTAAATGACTAAATGAAATAAATGGATTAATAATAAAATGAATAAGTAAATAAAAATAAAAAAGGACTAAAATCAAACTGATTAGGGGTTAAATTGGAGTAAAAATGGAATCAGAGGTGAAAATTATAATTAAAAAAACAGGGGGTAAATACGAAAACACGCGTGAGTTTTGAGGACCAAACAGAAATAAAACCAATTTCTGGACACGTCTCCATCACAGGCGCATCCATGCATTAGGGACCAAATTGAGCTCCAAGCGAATTAACGTGGCCAAATTTAAAAACAAAAGAAAAATAACAAAAGGATTAAATTAAAAGAATAAAAAATACGGAAGGACTATGGGCGTAAATAGCCCAATTAGTGAAAACACGCGGATCCCAGGGTAAGATCGGTCGGGTCACACGAGTCATGCTCAAAACGACGTCGTTTTGGGGTTAAAAGGCAGCCCCCAAAACGACGTCGTTTTGGGAGGCTATTAAAGGCCAAGTTCTTTCAAAAAAATTCATTTGAGCTGCTGGAGAAGAAAGAAAAAAAAAGGGAAGAGAGGGGAAGGGGGCGATTCCCGGCCACAGGGCCGGTCACCGTTCGGTCGCCGGACTGCCGTCACCGGCCACCGTGGAGTTTCAAAAAAAAGGTAAATTTTTTTATAATTTTTTTTTTATTTTTGTGTGACTATATATATATGTTGTTTTTAATAAATAAAAAAAATAAAGAAAATAGATGTACGTGTATTCGGAAGGAAAAGAAAAGAAAAATAAACAAAAGGGTGAGACCTTTGCACGATAGATCTCTTCGTTTGCTTGCTATATTTATTTGAATCTGCTTCTTTTCTTTGCATTCGAAAAAAAAGGTGTCTTTTACATTGTATGTTTGGCTTATATATTAGTTTACACTGCTCCTTTTCTTGCTTTCTGTCTTTTCTCGTTTAATGCTTGTAGGTGAGTGACGGTGCAACTTCGAGGATGGTGGGGCGGTGCTGAGGCGTCGTCAGAGGCGTCAGAGGGCAAGTGGTTTAGGGTTTCAGAGTCTAACATCCTAAATTTAGGCCAATTGGACTGGTTTGAGGTTTGGGGTTTGGGGTTAGAAAATGAGTTTTGGGCTAGGGTTGTCGGGTTTTGGGGCCGGTCAAATTTAGACCGGTACAATACGTAAATATTTTATACATGGGCAATGTAATTTTTTTATATTTTTAATATTTTAATAAATTTCTATAGGATATTTGTGAACCTTTTGTTTTGATAGTGTAACAAATAATTTTTAATAAAATATATATAGTTTGTTTCTGAGAGACATTTGAGGCGTAGTTTTGAGAGAGAGTTGTCCCTCACTCAAAAACTATGGATTGCAGTGTAACAAATCCCTTCTTTTTTTTTGGGGGGGGGGGGGTTATGAAGAAAAGGGTGAGAATCTCTTATAAAAGTGATATTCTTTGTGGTCTCATAAATGTGGTTTTGTCATTCATAGATCTTATTTTATCTCTCACAACAGATTGTTTGATGTTTTTTCGGGTGAGTTTTGAGTCCATTCATTCTTCCAATATTTCTAAAGCTATCCTTTATCATGGCAGCAACTCTGTTGAGGGGAAAAAAAAATGTCAAGTTCGACAATTGTGCAACCACTCCAGTCTAAGTTGGACAGGCCCGGGTCCTCAGGGGAAACACAATCTCAGTTCAAGCTTACAGAATAGATCCTGTCAAAGTTAAGTCGTACCCTTCGTTTACGCATTTTTGCCTTATATATAATCTGTATCTTTGTTGCTCTTCCGTGAGGGATGTTGTCGATGAGGAAATCAATGTCTTCACTTGGGTCCTTGCTAGATTTCAGATTGTAAATTTGAACCTGTCTTTTGCTTATTATTTAGAACAAAAAGTCAAATTCCCAGCACTTTGTTTGTGTTCCATTGGAACACCGATTGGTTAATTTGTTTATATAATAAAAAACTTACCCCACCCCACCACTAGGACAACATTTCTGCTGCTTTTCCCTCAAAATTTTTTCTTAAACATAAGAACCTGCTGACATAAGATTTCAAATATGGATTCTACAGCAAACCTATTTATACGCTAATAATCTCAATATATATTCTTAAATTATCTCTAATAATTATTCCAAAATAAAGTAGAATAAATTTTTTTAAAATTAATACATAAATCTATTAGAATAAATATAAAAGATAAGTATAAATTTTATTCACACAGTTAAATCGATATTAACATTTTTAAGACTCCAAATTCGTCGATCATGACTATGAGACACAATGAAACACATCCATAAATCACAATACAAGTCAAATAAGCCAATAAACCCCCTCAAACTATTCTAAAATATTGATTGATCAAGTATTAACTGAGCAGATGTCGAGTTTTTAGTACTGAACAACCTTGATATTAAGAAAAGTTACTTTTAAAAAACTTTTACAATATTATTCATGTATTGCACATTAAATTAAATGTTGCGATTAACTACAACATCATAATACTCATTTCAGATTTATTGCTAACAGATCTTCATTGAATTGGGGTGCCAACAATTGATATATATTAGCTAACGGATGCTACAAATAACATAGAGAACAATTATAGAACGACTCCGTTTCTTCACAAACATTGCAACCAATTATAAACATGGTTTATGAAATGATTAATCAAAACCAAGTAAAAGTTGAAGACATGCATGCATGCTACGACGGAGAGAATAGTTAATAACATTGCAACCAATTCTCGCAATCTTGCGAAAACTCTGGTGTTGGGTAAACTCTGGCAGCATTGCCATGGGGGTTCCTCCGCAAAACCTACTATCTAGGAAAACCCGTAAACACTCCAATCATGTTGCTTCTTGATGAGCTGCAACCCCTTTCTTCACTATAAACAGGAATATATATTACTAACTCAGCATTTAGAAAGTCACATAGTCAGCATTTAGAAAGTCACATAGTAAATGGATTTTACAATAATTACTTGTAATTACATAAGAATGGCATGTTTGAGTAACTATTGTAATTTATGGGTCTTATTGAATTGAGTATAATTAGAGCATTCAATTACACTTTCCAATTCTTAAGGGTAAGAATTGGAGTAATTACACTCAAATTCAAATTTTTAAAAAATATTATTATACAAGTTATAAAATTATATTATAAGCATGACAGGTATACCTGTTCATGGTTGGGCTACTTTCTAAGCATGAAGGCCCGCCCTAAATTTGGGGGTGGGTAAAAAAATTAGGCTCAACTCATTTTTAAGTTTATAATATTTTATATTAGGTTATTTTTTTATATATTATGTAATTTAGAACACATTAAAAAAATAATCTATACTAATATATAATACTACTATAATGTAAAATTAAAATAATGTTAAGATGACTTTATAAAAATTTTCAATAAATAAAAAATATATAAAATCATTAAATATTAAATATTAAAATAAAATAATTATTTTTAAAAATTAAAAAATATAATATGGGTGGGCCTAAAATGGGTTTGGATTAGTCTTTTACAAATATGGGCGAATTTGGTAAAAAATTTAGGCTTATATTTTGCTCGGGTCAGACTTAGGCAAGTATAAAGTATATTAATATCATTTTTAGGCCTGACCCAACCCACTCATGAGCATCTCTAATGACATGTATGACTCTTTGGAATGGTCATGACAAAAAAATTCTTTAATATAAATCCTAAAAATTAATATTATAGAAATAATATTGTGTATTTTATAAAATTATAAAAACATTATTTAAATTCTAAAAGAAATTAAAGTTATGATTAAAAAATTGTTATAAAAAATAATTTACATGTTATAAGAGTTTTATAATATATTATTTATAAAAATTTATGGTCAAGTATAAATATAACTTATTTATGTGTCCTTACTATATATTATAAAAATAATATACTTATTAACAAAAAAAAGTTATAATTTTTTCTCGTAATTTATTTATAAAAAAATTAAAAGTAATGGCAAAAAATAATATTATTTATAAAAAGTATTATGAAAGTTTTGGGCAATTTCTATTTTTTTTTATAAATCTATGGATGAAAATACTAAGTGAAGAAAATGTGTAATATAGATTGATAATGACAGATGAAGTTTAGGTGAATTCTTTCCTAAGTATTGTCTCGCTTCTTGGTTGTTAATCGTTTATTTTCCTGGTTTATCAATCACTCCAAATTTTCGGTTAAATAATAGAAAGACAACAATTACTAATACTTTTAGTGTTCATGGGAACGAAATCTTTGCTTACCGTAGCTATACTATTAATTAATAGATGCACTTACCTTTGTCGAATTTTTAATTGGTTTACGATTGCATCACAAATATGAAAAAAAAATTAAAATGACACACGTTTAAAAAATTACAATTTTTTATAATTATAAAAAATATAATTATTATCCTGATAATTATATTTGTATTGTGTTGCTGAATTAAAAGCTAAATCCTTGGTAGTTGCTACTCTTTGACTCTACTTAGTGCAACCATTTAATATAGGCCTGTAGAGTTCATGCATTAGTGCACAAAATTGTTGCAGAATTAATGTTCATGAACTAGAGTTCATGTATTAATATAGGCACATAATCAATGTTTAGATTTCATCTATTAATGCAAATAATTATTCATTTTTGGGGACTCTAGTTATCTTTAATTTAATTATTTGATTGAAACCCATCTGTATATTTTTTTTCTGGAATAATCAGTATGTCATTTTTATAATTTTATTAGATTATGATATATTGGTGAAAAAATTATGTAAAAATTTATATTTATTAAAATTTTACGTAAAAAAACAATATAAGTAATGTAAATTTATTAAAATTTATTTTTTAACAATTTTATTATTTTTAATATCTATTTTGTTAATGGTTTTAATTTTTTAAATATGTGTTTTAGGTTTTTTTTTTATTTTCACAGTATTTTAAATGTGTTTTTAAATATTATTTAATTTAATATTTAAATCTATTTTTATAGATTTTGTAATTTTAGAAATTTGGTTAATATTTTAATTTTTTACAAATTCTTTTTAATTTGATTTTGTTTTTATAGAAGTATTTAAATTTATTTTCAAAAATTATTTAAATCTATTTTTAACGTATTAAAATTTAAATTTTTTTAAAAAAATTTTAATACTACGTCTATTTTATGCATATTGACATGCAGACTACGAATACTCGTATGAACATGCTTTGCGTGACATACTTAGATGACAACAATCAGAACAACCATGGTTGGAGTTTAGAAACTCACCTGAACCTTAATTGTTTTCACAACTTAACTTTCTCGAACGCCAAAGCTTACATTCTCCTAACAACAGCTTGTTGGTTTCCTTACTTTTTCATCTCCATCCTCATGAATTCTGCTCCATGCAGACCTTTTTATGGCTATTCATTCTTCAAGCTACTAAAGAAGATAAAGAACAGAAAAAAAAATGAAACAAATTTGGGAAGGAAATCATCTTTCGGAAGTTATTTTCCAACTGTTTATAGTTCTTCTCGTACTAATACCAACCTTATGAAAACTATCCATTTCTAATCATGTTGTCCCCCACTAAAGAATCGACTGGTTCCATTCTAACCGAACCAGGTTTGGTTTTCAACCATGACTAGTTTAGTTTCTAACTTTCCTGTTCCTTTCAATAGAGGCTACCAACCTGTGGTCTTTTTCAATTTAATCCTTCAATTATTTTAAATTTTCGGGTTAATTGGAAACTGAGTGTTATAGGGCGAGTACCTCATCAAGTTCTTTCTCTATCAAGAGTGCCTATTGGGTGATTAAGGAAAGTTCGTGGAATTTGAGGGAGGATGCATGGAACATGCTGTGGACATTTCAGGGACTTTAGAGGGTTTAGGTTTTCATTTGGCTGGCTTTCAAGCAACGATTGCTTACTCAAGTGGAGCGGCTAAGGCATGACATTAGGATTGATGAACGTTGTACGAATTGTGGGTATGCTTTGGAGGATATACTTCATACCATTAGAGACTATAGTGCAGTGGATGGTGTCTGGTCGTAGATCATTTCAATTGAGGAGTATGGATGCTTCTTTTCCAGGAGCTTGTAGGAGTGACTTGTGTCTAATTTGCAGAATTGTCAAAAAATTTCCTTGGGAGGGGTTTATTGGCCATGTTTTTTTGGCCTAGTTGCATGGCGTATATGGAAGAACAAGAATACCTACATTTTTCAGGGAGTGTAGTAGAGTGTAGAAGAAATTATCAAAGGTTCGTATAGTTGGGAACAACAGTATGTTTCTATTTGCAAGGTAAGTTCCACTGTGAGGCAAGTTGTAAGGGGGAGTCCGTTTGGACAGGTAGTTAGATATGAATAAAATCTAATGGTGTTGTTAAGGTGGATTCAGGGTATGTTGTTGCAGGAGGAGGTTTGAGGGATCAGCATGGGGAGTAGATTCTTGGTTTTAATCGACGTTTGGGGAAATGTTCAGTCTTTGATGCTAAATTATGAGAAATTTTAAATGGCTTGACATGTTGCAAACCAGATATTGCAATAGTGTTGGTGCAGACGAACATCATGGAGGTTACTGTGGCCATCTAGGAATCAACTTCGAAGACTTCAAGCTAGATGTTAATCAGGCGAATGCATCAGCTCTTAGAGAATGTGGGGAATTGGACACTAGACCATGTCCCTAGAGAATAAAAAAGAGAAGCCGATAGAATAGCCAAAATGGCATTTGATAGAAAGGAATAATTGCACAGTTGTTTGTAGCAAGTCCTTTTGGTTTAATTTAGTTGGTTGTAATCCTTTACTTTGTTTTTCACCAAAAAAATTTATTTAAATGTGATTTTAAATGTAATGATTATTATTATTATTATTTTAATTCTCATTAAAGTTACAAATTTGTATTTCTATATATGGAGGTTTTGTCAAACCTAAAGACTAAAAATATGCATTGCTAGAGAAATGAACCGGACAATCATAACATTACGTTTTGTTCTTTAATCAATAAAAGAAAGAAAGGTGGATTAAACTTTCTCGGATTTTAACTTTAATTTCTTCCATCTTTTTATTAGTGTGGCTTAGGTTGGAGTTAAGTTCACTTTTTTTTTTCTATTTAAAGCAAATTTTATAGATGTGGTACAGATGAAGAGGGGCGAAGTCAACAATTCGTTATGGGAGCAAAATAAAATTTTAAAAATTTAGGATCAAATGTAAAATAATTTTTTAAGAAGGGTATAAATTAAAAATTTATTAATTAAAAAGGACTAAAATTGATATGCTGTTACATTGGCCAACTCTTTTTTACTTGTCTCTCTCTCTCTTTTAAGGGCTCCTTAGTATTAAACCTTCCTTTTGCCTTATCTACTCTATATGTGTCATATGCTCATTGACTCGTTGCCCATTAGGACAACTTTTTTTACTTTGAATTTTTGTTGACTTTTGGCATTTAAATTTTAATGTATTAACTTTACGAAATTTAAAAATAGTTTTCCTTTAATTGCACATTTCTTTTTCTAAATATCATTTTAGAATATTAGAATACGAAAAATATCAAAATTATATATAAATTTCGATTCAATGTACGAATTTGGTTTATAGAATTTTATATAATAACTTTTTATTTGATCCAAATTTCATAAATCACAAACAATGTTATCGAGTTAGTGCCATTTTATGTTAATATATTGCATGCACAAACAATGATATTAATCTAATATGAAAATTAATCTATATATTCATTTCTTTAAATGTATAGAATTGAATTAAAATCAAAGCTTTTATATATACATATGATCAACAATTTAAGGTTTTTTTGTTGAACCCATGGTATCCACCACCAATAGCAATGACTAATTCACTCATTGTAAATGCTCTTCGAATAGGTAAATAGTTGACTATGAAATATGCTCTATTCTCATAAGCGAAAATTAAAACCTCGACCACGTAATTAAAGGATGAAGTGAGCAATCATCCCATCATATCTTATAATTATAATTGTACCAAATATATAATTACATATTAAAGTAAAATTTATGTATGTATTTGATATTTATCCTTTTAAAAGATTTTATAGATTCAAATTTTGTCCCCTTCAGCATTTGCAAATCTGTAATTTGGCTGTTTTAACTGTTAAGATATATCTACTACTTCTATTTAAAATTTTTTTTAAAAAAACCCTTAAGTTCGGCCTTTTTTTTTTCTCCGAAATTGAGTTATACGTTCATTCAATGATTTATTTTTATTTAAAATTATTTGTTTAATTATAATTTTTTCATTAAATATATATACCTAAAAAAAATTCAAGATCAATTTCTTTTTGGTATTTCCATTTGTAAAAACAGTATTATATTAGATAAAATAATCGGTAATTTTATATTTTTGAGAGAAAAGAGAAAGAGAAAGAGATGTTATCCTAGTGGTGGGGTAAGTTTTTTTATTATATAAATAAAATTAACCAATTGGTGTCAAATGAAACACAAAGAAAGTGTTGGGAATCTGACTTTTTGTTCTAAAAATAATGACTAAAAGACAGGTTCAAATTTACAGTCTGACATCAAGCAAGGACCTAATCACTGCATCATCGACAACATCCCTCATCGAAAGAGGAACAAAGATATAGATTGTATATAAAGCAAAAATGGAAGAACAAATGTCACGACCTTACTTGAACAGGATCTGTTCTATAGGTTCGTACCTCTGTTACCCTTAGCACAAAGGAGACAGTATTCCAAGTTTGGTTGATGAACTGAGACTGTGCGATCAGAGCGTGATTATTGGTCTTGCCTTCCTGTTGATGGTTGGCTTAGGCTGCAGAGGATCGTTCTTATCCAGCTTTGTCTGGCTGAGATGGTCACACAGTTGTCTGACAAGCTACATATTTCTTTTTTTTTCCGCCCAGAGCTGCTGCGACGATAGAGTAAGGCTAGCTTAGAAATCTTGGAAAGGAGTAAATTAACTGGACTCAAAACTCACCTGAAAAAACATCAGACGGTCAGTTGGAAGAGAGAAATAAGATCCATGAATGAGAGAAAGACATTTTTGAGAGCACAAAGAATGTCACTATTACAACAGATTCTAACCCTTTTCTTCACAAAAAAAAAAAAATGGAATGCCGACGTTTCATGTAATCATCCACTCTAATAATTTTCGCAGCTCTTATATTTATGTATTTATTGTTCAATTTCTGGATTTTCTGAATTGGGAGGTCTTTGCTACAGATGCTGGGTTGGGAAAGAGGTTTAACAAGATCATGGCTTTGGATTATTTTACAACCACGCCGGTGATAAAGGATCCTGCTGCTGGGACCTATACTTCTTTCCAGGTTCCGGTGCACGCTGTGCCCATTTTCGTGCCTGTTCAGGTGGAATATTCGGTTGGGCAGTACCAGCAGAAGGTATTAACTTTGTTTTAGTTCAAAAATAAGAGGAGTGCATTTTGTTTCGGATAAATATTTTATGCGCTGTTTTTTTATTGCACTTGGGGTTTAAAAGTAATTTTTCACTACAAAGCAACGAACAACATTTTGCTTTTGATGCCAAACTGTGGTCGAAAAAATGTTTTTTCACTCAAACACAAAACTTAGAATATAAGTGCATGAAATTTATATAAAAAAAAACTATTATTTATATTATCCAGGTTTATAAAAATTAGATTAATTTATATTATATGTATGGTTATATTAAATTAAAATTTATATTTCATGTTTAAATGATATATAATTTGTGATACTAACTCAATTGACGATATTATTGATAAGATTATAACACACTCACAATGTGAGTATAAATAATTATATATTATATTTTTTAAGAATTCACGTACAAAAAAATGTTACTTTAGTTAAAATGGTAAAGTTGGAAGAGTGTATATTTGGTGTTTTGAGTTTAAATTCTATCATAAGCATGAATTTTTTTTTAAATTTTATATAAAAAAGATAAAAATACTCTTAAATTAATATTTATTGCTTTGTTAAAATAAAAATAATTTGGTAATTTAATAATTGAGTTGGAACTCAATTATGAGTGTCGCAACCATTTTTTTGAAAAACAGGTCGACTTTGTTTGAAAGCGAAAATTAAAAATGGGTGTAGCCACCAATCCTTTTTTTTATGAGGTGTGATCAGGTCACATCGTAATCTGGTTGTTTTAATAAAATATATCGATTTATCAAAACAACGATTTTGGTCTACGAAATTCAAGAAAACGAGTTCGAGAGTCGGTTACGTGCGAGGAAGGATTAGCACCCTCTTCACGCCCAAAATTAATACCTAATTGATTAATTGGTTTTTTAATGTCGAAAGTAGAAAACTTGAAAAGAGTTTTAAAATACGATTCCTCTTTGTATTAATGTTAATTTTACTTAAAAATGTGTGGATAAATCGAAGCGGATGCTAAAGATTTTCTTATCCCAAAGTAATAAAATATCACATCCAGTGCGTTAGGACACGACATTTTAAACCCTAAAAAATAAGCTTGTCTTTTGATTTTCAAAACACATGCATTTTAATTTTAAAAGGATATTCAGTCATTTGGGTCAAACGAAAAAAATCGAAACCCAATACGTTAGGGTACGATCTCTCGAATTTTCAAACACAAAATATTACCTTTATTATTATAAAAAAAATTATGTGACGGGTGAAAATTAATGCATCATGGTATTAAAATATAAAAAAAGTCGCGGTGCTAATACACGTAACAAAATAATAATGAATGCAATAATATGAACGAGGATAACAAAGGCAAAAATAAATAAATAAGCCGATTATAAATAAGAGAAAGGCAAGTAAAAAAATAAAAATAAAAATTAAAAACAATAGCAGACAAACACAGAAATAAATGATATGTGCAACGGCTAAAAAGTAATAATAACAAAAATAATAAAGTTTGGAATTATAGAAAGGTATGAATAAGCAATAAAATGATAAAACCAAAACAAAATAAATAAAAAGGTAAATAAATAGAAAATAAAAAGGTAAAAGGGGTGAAAATAAATAAATAAAGGTGAAATTAGAGTGAATTTCAAGAAATAGAAGTCGAAAATAAATGAAGACGTAAAATATAAAAGTATTAAAAATAAATGAATAAATATATATATAATGAAATAAAAATAATGAGGGTAAAAACAAAACAAAATAATAAGAAAGAATGATTAAATGAAATAACGAATAAATATTAGTGAAAGTTTAATTAAAAATTGAGATTAAGCACATAAATGTATAAATAAAGAAATATTAAGTAAAATGGTTTTAAAATAATAATGATAATAATAGTAGAATGGTAATAATAATAATAGCGATAATAGTATAATAAAATAAATATAAATATAAATGTAATAACAATAATAATATATTAAATTAACTAATTTAATAATAAAATAGCAAAAGTAGCAAAAAGGACCTAATTGAGTCTAAAAACAAAATTTCGAGGCAAATCAGAAATAAATAAAAAGGAAATGGACTGATTTAAACGCACGAATAACAAGGTGGGACCAAAAGGGCAATACTCCCTGACCTCCAAAACGTACAGCATCAGGTGGGACCAAATTGAAAGTCAAAATAGATTATAGGGCAAAATTAAAAAATAGGAAAAACATAATTGCAAAATCATAAAAAGCGAAAGGACCTAAATCGCAATTTGCCCTTCCAAGAAAAATATGCGGATCCTAGCTTGGAGCGGGTCGGATCGGGTCGGTTGAGCTTGAAACGACGCCGTTTTGGGGTTTAAGGACCCAGACCAAAACGACGTCGTTTTAGCACTCTATTTAAGCAGATTTTCCAAAAAAAAAATTCATTTCAGCATTTGTTTTAAAAAAAAGAACCTTCCTCCCTCCCTTTTTTTCTCTCTGCAGAAGCCTTAGGCCGATCAGAGCTCCAGCGAACCGCTGCCGCGACCACCGCCCTCGACCGCTGTGCACAGTTGTTGGAGCTCGGAAAGAAGCCCCCTTTTTAGTCAATCGGAGAATAGGTAATAAATCCCTCTCTTTTTTTGTGTGTGTTTTTGATATATATAGGTATATATATAGTAGTTTCGAAAAAAGAAAATAAAAATAAAATGAAGAGGTACCTTAGCACGTCTCAAACTTTGGATTCTCTTTCGAAATTCTTTTTTTTTTTGTATCTTTCTCTGTTTTTTATTTCAAAAAATCCCCCTTTTACATTGATAAACGATGGCTTTTTATAGTCGATTATGTTACATTGTTTGCTACTATTCATGCACTATTTATTTCCTATTTTTGCGCTGCTGTTGCGTGTTCTTCTTCTTATTTGTAGAATGATTGATGGCGGTGGAGCAAGTGGCTGACAGAGGAGTGCGGGGTGCTTGAACATGCGGCTAGGGTTTTCTTTCTTTCTTTTTTTTTGGGCTAAAAATGTTTAGGTTGTGGGCTTTTGGGCTGCTAGAGTTTTTTAGGTTTTGGGCTAGTGTTTAATTTTGGTTTGGGCTTGTAATTTATTGGGCTGTGTTTGTAATTTAGACTTTGGATTTATTATTATTATTTTATATTTGTAATTTGTCTTAAGCCCAGGCCAAAATTAACCTTTTACAATGAGTGACACCAATTCAATCAAAATCTTTATATATAACATAGATAATTTAGTACAAATTACACATTCATTGTGTGAAAATTAATAAATAAAAATACGTAAAAGCAAAAGTAAATTGTTATTGGTGTTTGAATAAAGAAAATAATTAAGTTTCTATAAAAACAAAGAAAGTGCAAAGTAACCAATGCTTTACTTATTTATGTGGTATTATATAATTATTAAACTCTTGATTGAATTGATGTTATGAGTCAATTGGGCACCAATTCAGTCAATAAAATTATTAAAATATTTTTTTCATATTTAAAATAAGTTATATTATTCGAAGGTACTTTAATATTTTTTTGAACTAATAATCAGACTGGGCTTTATTATATAAAACAAAATTAAATAACAAATGGTCCAAAAATAAAGAAAACAAAATCAAAGAAATTGGCCCAAAAACTTAAAATGGCCCAAGGATAAAACACCCTAAAACATAATTCAAAATAATCTATAATAACGCAAATATCACCGAAAGTTGCCCAATCAGAAATTACTGATTCTCGTCTTGTCTATCAGCCATCATTTCTCTCTTTATGACGGTTTCAGTTCTCAAGGAAAGCTTTATCACCAAAAACCTATTCATCTATTTTATTGAGGCTTTCCTTCCTTATTTCCTCTTCTCTGACCGTTCTCAATTTGGTTCTTGCACCCTATCGGTTTTCTTTTGGTTTTCGATATATCCAGGACGCTTTTAACCAGGTAAACCTCCTCATTCTTTTTCAACGATTCTATTGCTAGTATATGTGCTAAAACATTTGCTGATCTCGGAGTATATACAAACACTAAATTTCTAGATCTAGCTGCTATATGTTGAATATCATGTATGTATACTCCTACCTGCGATTTGTCTTGACTTTTTGCCTTGTATTTTTTAATTATTGATAATGAGTTGCCTTCGATAATGTTCTCCGGCCACTGCATTTCGATTCCTATTTGGACTGCTTTTCGACATGCAAACGTTTCAACAGTGAAGGCCGATGCCACCTCTTGATGAATTTCTGAACAAGATAAGAGGATGATCGTTTCATTATTTCTGGCCACAATCCCCGAAGTCGATTGGAAATGATGCCCATCGTATGCTCCGTCAAAATTGATTTTTACGGACTCACAGGTGGGTAACTCCATTTTCTAAACTCCTTTAAAGTAATGGAAATTCTTTTTTCAACACCATTTAATTTGGTAATATAATTATTGAAGAAACTCGCTATTTCTTGACCAGCCTACTTTTCTTATCATGCATTCTAGCATTCCTTTCTCCCTAAATGGCCCATAGCACATAGCAAAAAAGTCGGCATTGAAAATGGGGATATTGAACAATAAGCCAGGTAAGCCACTGTAAAAAATCCATATTAGAATCCATTACAATATTCGAGATTGATAATGCTGTCCAGACTTCCACTGAAACAGGGCATTCGCGGAAGAGGTGATCAAATATTTCTGCTCCTTCTCCATATCGGGGACAGGTTGTAATGTTAACTAGCTTCCTGTACTGCATGTTAACCCGTGTAGGCAAATAATTCTATAATATTCTCCAGATTGTAATCTTGATTTTAGTTGGGAGATTTTGGAGCCAAAATTTTTTGTAGAAATTCCTGTAGTCTGTAAAGCATAAGCTCTAGTGTTTTCACAGAATTTTGTAATAGTTTATAGGCGCTACGGACTGAGTACTCTCTCGAAGATTCGCCGCTCCATACAAAAAAGTCATTGTGGGGTTCCTTCACCAATAAGATACGAAAGATCTTTTCAGCATCTTCCTCTAAAAGTGTATTAACAATAAGCTCCCGTTTCCATATTCTTTCATTACTATCAATTAACTCAGCAACTTTAGAATCTCACATATTATAAACAAACAAAGATAATATAAGATTTTCCGTGTCTAGAATCCAAGCATCATTATTAATTGAAATAGTCATACCTGTACCCACCCTCCAACAAAGTCCTTTCGCCAAAACACCCTTCATCACCCAGATACTTCTCTATATATAAGAAATTGTATTCCCAATCGCGAATTTAGAAAATCATCATTCGAAAAATACTTTGCTTTCTGCATTCACACAACTAGAGAGTTTGGGTTATTTACAATCCTCCACCCTTGCTTCGCTAGTAATGAGATGTTAAACTAAGTCATACTTTTGAAACCCATTCCCCCCTCTTCTTTTGAACGACACATATGCTTCCACTGGCACCAATGTATTCCTTTTTTCCCATGGCCTTCTTTCCACCAAAATTTAGCGAAAATGTTTTCTAATTCCTCACAAAAAATAGAAAAAAGCATGCATGACATAGCATGAGTTGGTATTGTTTGAAGCACTGATTTAATGAAGACCTCCTTACCCCCTTGTGATAGTAGCCTTGTACTCCATCTTTCAATTCGTAAATAAGCCTTATCTTTTAGATTTTGAAAGGACTCTTTCTTTCGTCTTCCGACCATATTAGGGAGTTCTAAGTATTTTTTCAGATTTGTTGAGCTTTTTACACCTGATAATGTCGAGATTTCTTCTTTTTTCCCCTCTGTTGTGTTCGAGCTATAGAAGATCGTTAATTTATTAAAGTTCACACATTGGCCTGAACATTGTTCGTATTCCTTCATAATTTCTTTCAATATCAACGCTCCTCTATTTGTTGCTTCACCGAACAGATACAATCATCTGCAAAAAGTAAGTGTGATATCTCTGGTCCCCTTCTGCTAGTTTTTGCTCCTTTTAACAAGCCCTCTCTCATTGCCAATCTCATCAAAGATGAAAGTCCCTTACTACATATCAGAAAAAGGAAATGACTAAGTGGGTCGCCTTGTCAGAACCCTCTAGTAGGTTGAAAATGTTTCCCCTTCTCCCATTAATGTTTACTGCATAAGAAACTGAGAAGATACATTTTATAATTAGTGCCACCCATTCCCCTGCAAAGCCAATCCGTAACATTACTTCCTTTAGAAAACCTTATTCAACTCTATCGTAAGCTTTGCTCATATCTAGCTTCACTGTTATATATCTTTTTTTCTCGGTACACTTTTGACGAAAAGTGTGTAAAATTAATCTTCCTGGGATGAAAGCATTTTGGGTAGTGTCAATACATCTCCCAATGACTTCTTGAAGGTGATTTGTTATTGTTTTCGCTACAATTTTGTAAATAACCATGTACAAACTAATAGGACTAAAATTAACAAGACTTGTGGGGTTTACAATTTTTGGGATAAACACAATATCCGTTAGATTAAGAGAGTCAAAATTCTTACCATCATTCAAAATTCCCAAACAGAAAATTTCAACATCTTTCCCTACAATGTGCCAGAATCTTTGAAAAAATAGTGCCAGAAAACCGTCAGAGCCTGGTTATTTAGTAGGCCCCATTCATTTCAAAGCCGAATGAACCTCTTCTGCTATATAAACTGATAATAAAACTGTATTGATATCAAAGGAGATATTGGTTTCAATGCCAGTTAGTAGGTGGGATAAATCCCCAATTTCATTAGATAAAAATAACTTCTAAAAAAATAAAGTAGCAGCATTTTTTATCTCTGTTTCGTCAATAATTTCTCCTCTTTCATCTAATTCCAACCTAGATATTGTGTTTATCCATTTACGAACTAGGGCATACTTGTGAAAAAATGTAGAATTTTTATCCCCTAATTGAAGCCAATTGACCCGTACCCTTTGTTCCCAATATATTTCATCTTTATCAATCTCCATATTAAGTTGAATTTTGGTATCAATAAGCTTTGCCATCGTATCTTCATCCTTCTCTTTCACCATTAGATTTTCAAGTTCATTTGTGAGCTTTCTCTTTAATCCCCCTTGACCTTTTTTAATTGTGTTTGCCCATCTCTTTAATCTGAACTGCAACCTTTCAAGTTTTTCAATTAGTGTGCCTATTGATAACTCCCAAGATTCCTTGATTTCTTATTTGATAGATTCCTCTATGGTCCACCACGCCTCAAATTTAAACTTTGGGATCCCAATACAAATATTTCCACTGTTTGTATTAAGAAGAAGTGGACAATGGTCCAATATTGAATGAGTTAAGTGTTAAATGTTGCCTTTTGAAAAAAAGATGCATCTATTTTTCATTTGCAACTCCCTTATCAAGTCTCTCCTTAATGTTTGTTTCTGGTAGATTCCTCATTTCCCATGTAAACCAAACCCCCGAATAGTCTATATCCACTAATTGGCATTCTTCTAAAGCCTCACGGAAGGCCTCTATTCTTCTCTCCTCCCTCGCTATACCTCAACTTTTTTCAAAGGAATACATAATCTCATTAAAATCACCACTTACCAACTAAGGATGATTTTGTTCCTGACCCAGTTTCCTTAACAAATTCCACGAAACATTCTTATTGCCTACATAAGGTGAACCATAAAACCTTGTAAATCTCCATTCTTCATTGACATTTTCCTCCTTAATCATCAAATCAATATGGCTTTTTGAGAAACTTCTTAAGCTAATCGTAATATCCCCTTTCCATGCCAAACATAGCCCACCTCTTACCACATCTCCTTTTGACCTTTTCCATACGTTTCTCATCAATTTTTGTCTCCATTAAGAAGACCATTTGGGGGTTATGATGCTTTAGCAAATACCGCAGCCTCCATACTGCTCGTGGACTCTCTAATCCACGGACATTTCAACATATAGTTTTCATTCCGTCCAGTCGGCTTGCCTTTCCATAAAAGTTGGGAACACAAATATGTTCCAAGTTTTCTACCGACACAACTGAGAAAGCTTCGATTTGTACGTCTTTTCCTTCATATTTCATTCTTTTTGCTCTATCTTCGTAAGGATTTCTTGTACAGCATTCTTCAGTATCTAATTCTGTAGATTTCCTCTTCCTTATTATGCTATCTTCATTACTTTGACTCTTCAAGACCAATGGACCAATTCTTTTCCAGCTTGTCTTCTTGACTGGATTTGATTTATCTTCCAACATACTATTTCTTTCAATTACCCTTTTATTTTTCTTCATTGCAGACCATTCCTCCTACTTCTTCTCCATCTTCTCCAATCCTGTTAATTGGAATTTATCCTGTAAACTCCAAACCATAGTATTCCCATATTTTGGTTGTTTAATAAACTCAGGTAGCGTTTCCGTGGCCCCTATATAAGAGCATTGAGGCATCATATTTTTTGAGAAGGCATTAAATTTCATACTTTCCTTTCCAATTAAATTTAATTAAGCTTTTAATGCTAAAGAGCATGGTGTATCGTCTTTAATTTTTTTTTTTTTTGCAAGAGTTAGCCCAAGATAGTCTTTGAAACTATGCCCCATTCTTCAACTTCCAAAGTAGAAAATCGGTAGCTTCTTATATTTAAAGAAGATCCATGATTTCTGTTGATTATCAGTTGAGACAAAAATACCTCTACAGAGGGGTTTTTGCACACCCAATTTGATTCTAAGGTGACACAAATCTCCATTGATTTCAGATCTAATTACTCCTCCAAAAGTAACCCGAATGGTATACAATAAATCTTTTTTGTCGAATTCTGGTAAACACGGTCCAATCTTAATCCAAAACGGGGAAGAATTAAGCTGAATCTGACTTCTTTCCATCGGTTTAACCAATAGATCAAATAGCACAGGGTTTTTTCGAAACAGCCATGGCTGCTCTTTCATAACTATCTCTAGATCTTCTTCAGTATCAAACACAATCAGAAAAAGATTTTGCCCTGCCAACTAAATCTCAAATTTTTTCCTCGTCTTCTAGATGATTTTGATCTGTGCCATAAAACTATCCAGATTGTAGGATTTTTCTGTCCATATTGTACAAAACAGAGTTGGTTTCACATTTGTTACTACTATCAAAAACTTAACCGATAATTGGATTAGTTCTTATGCCAGAAGGGAGATCTCATCGCCTCTCACCCTATCATCGCCATCGCTTTCCTCCATCCCATGCCGTAGTAGTTACTGCTTTCACTAGGATTCTAAGCAAAGCACTCTTGCCTCTATCTTAATGTTATTGAAGTATACATATTTTTTAAAATTTATTTTCAATTTGTTGGGGGGTACTTTAATATTTTTAGTTTAATTAAAACAATAAAAAAATGAATATGGTGGGTTTGAACCTAGTCCAATTGTATTAGTAGAATCTTAAATTTACCACACAATCAAAGTTTTATTTTGATTTTTATACATTTTATTTTTATTATGCACGAGTTATGTTAATTAGTTTTAAACCAAAAGTTTATTTATTTATTCTGTGTTATTTTTAAACACTCTTCTTTGTTTTAATAACGTAGCTTCCACAGGCATACATGTGTGATAAAATTTCTAGTATTGATAATGTTGTTGAGTTAGTTGGTGTACAAGCCAACTTGACACTAACTCAATATTGATGACGGCATGATTATAAACAATTATAGTGCATTTAATATTCTTAATATGATGTATTTACGTGTTTAAATATTATTTTACTCACGATTTAATCTATTTTTTATTTTAATATCATACATATTTTATGTGTTATTATTAATTAATTTCAAACCATTCGTTTTATTATTTATTATATGTTATTTTTAAACTACATTTATGTTTTAAGTATGTAGTTTCTACACGCATACACGTGTTAGAATTTCTAATAAGTATAATGTAAAACATCTCAATAGCACATACTTAAAAATATAGATTTATATTTGCTTTGCCTCAATAGTAAGATTTAGGTTTTCAAATTTTGAGATATGATGTTGGAGTTTCACTCCGTATAAATATACAGTTAATTTGTTAGTTAACTTATTTGACTTGAATTGAATTGATTATTGAGTGAATTATTTAGCTAAAATATTTCTAATAATTTATTCTATTCAAACTATTCTACCTTTAAAAATAGATAGATAGATAGATAAATTCACATATGAGACCATATACTATTTAAACTCAATATACCACTGTTTTATTTAACATTAATTATATATGTATTACAAAATTGAAAATTAGGTGTCAATTGAGTCTTAATTCGGTTGGCATTAGTTTTGTTGTCAGTGTAACATGATAAGTGTTCGAGTGTATTCAAACATATTTATCCTCATATTTAAGGGTTGAATAAGGGTTATAGTTAGTTCTAGGCATTCTATAAAAAATGAAAATTAGGTTAAAATGTGCTCTAAGCCTCTATAGTTTTTGTAACTTTAAAATTTAGTCCATCTGCTTTTCAAATTAAAAAATTACAATTTCAATTGTTGACACTGCTTTTTTTTTTAAAAAAAAAATTATGGTTCATTAAAATGCTAATTTTTGTTACATAGCTGTCAAGTAAGTATTTTTTTTAATTTCAAAATGTCACATCAATGAATTTGATGGAATAATTTTAAGACGACATTAACAATTAGACCTAAATTTGAAAATTTAAAAAATAGAAGAATTAAATTTGATGAAATAAAAGTAGAGAGCCTATTTTAACATGAAAATTATAAAAAAATTTATTTAATAAATATTATGTTATGGTTAGTTAACTGAGGATTTTGCTCTAATTGTTGCTGTAATTTCTCTTGGAAGACTCTCAATTGTGGTTGGAGTTAAAAAATATTCCTGGAATTGGAATTTGGGTTAGGATTAACTTGATCATTAGGAGTTGGGTATGGTCTAATTGAAGAACTTCTTGAGGAGATTTTTGAGGATTTGTTGTAGGATTTGCCTTGGGAATGAGAGTTCTTTATAAGATTAAGATGTGACCGGGGAATAAATAGTACTAGCAAAGAGGTTTCATTGGTGGGTGGGGTAGCTTCATTAGGGTTCTCTATTGAAGTGATTGAAATTTCTAAAGCTTACGTGATGAATGTTCATACTCATCACACCAATTGTTAAGGTTGTGTTGATATTTGTTCTTAGTTCCAGAATCAAATTTGTGCTTGGTTGCGATGAATCCATGACAATAATGTTGATCTTCATTGGAGTGAGAGCACAGACCGTTACTTGTACTCTAGCTTCTTGAGCTTTGATGTCCTATTGATGGGTCCAGCTTTGGTGTCATCTATTTATTTTATTATTTTTATGTTATTGTGTTTTCATGGTTCTTGGCTTGTTGTGTGTTTTTATGTTTGGGTAAACTACATTAAAGGTCACTAGGCTATTAGTAAATTTACGTTTTGATTATTCAACTTCAAAAAGTTACAAAATTGTCACTTAACTATCGAAAGTTCACTGGGTTGTTAAAGTCATCGTTGTATGATCCCTTCTTCGTTCGCACCTCTTACATCAATCGAAAGCTCTTCTTCCCATTCTCTTCTACGATTTAATTTTTTTCATGAAACAATTTAAAATGTCAGAAAGCTACGAATCAAAATCCAAACAACTTTCTTCTTTGATCTCTACCAATGATTGTGAAATCAACTTAGATTTAAGGTATGCTCTTTTACTCGTTGATGGGTAGAGATCCATCATATTGCTCACTGGATCGTCACTTGGAGCTTAGTAGCTGGACTTTTAAAAGGAAAAAAAACTTAATAGCCTAGTGACTTAAATAAAAACTTTCAAATAGTTCAATGATTTAAATGAAAACTTTTAAATAATTTACTACAGCAAAACAGGTTTTTAGCGGCATTTTTAGTGGCGTTTAGAACAAAAATGTCGTACAAGGTATACACTAGTGGCGCTAAACAGAAAACGCAGCAAAAGGTAGAGCTATAGCAGTGTTTATGAGGGAAACGCCACAAAAGGTCTAACATTAGCGGCATTTATGATAAAAACGCTGCAAAAAGTCCAGCATTAGCGACGTTTATGAGAAAAATGCAGTAAAAGGTCCAGCATTAGCGGCGTTTATGCTAAAAACGCTGCAAAAAACATTTTATTTTAAACAAAACAGCGTCGTTTTGCTCCCTACCTATTTATTATTTAACTTGTTCATTTATACTAATTAAAATACAATTTATTTTTAATTGAATATTTAAAATCTGTAAAAAAATTAATGACACGTAGAAAAAATTTAAAAGTAAAAACATAGAAAAATATATGTTAACAATGAAAAAAATTAAAATACTATTATTTAAAATAATTTTCAAGTTTTTTGGGTATATGACTGATTGTTTTTGGGTATGTTGGCAATGTTGATGAGCAGATTGATGATAAATTTGATGAAGAGGATGATCCTAATGAGGTGAACTTATGGAAAAAAAGAAGTATTTTTTTTAGTTACCTTATTGGGAGCATCACATTTTACGGCACAATCTTGATGTCATGCAGATTGAAAAGAATGTTTACGAGAACATCATTGAGACAATTCTGAATGTCGATGGAAAATCGAAAGAAAAACTTTAGAGTCGACTTGATCTAGTTAACATGGGAATTTGGCGTGAACTTTATCCCCCAATACTTCCGTATGGGAAATATAAATTGCTGCCTTCTACTTTTGCAATGTCGAAGAAAGAAAAAGAAGTGTTCTGCACGGTCTTGAAGGACATAAAGGTCCCAGATGCGTATGCATCAATTATATCTCGATGTGTGAGTCTTAAAGATTTAAGACTATATTCCCTAAAATCACATGATTATTACATCTTGATGCAAGATTTACTACCAGTTGCTTTACGGTGTTGCACGTCAAAAAATGTGACGTCTTGTATAATTAAACTATCCAATATAATGAAAGCTATTTGTGGCAAAGTTTTGAATGTTGAAGAACTTGAAAAAGTACAAGATCGAGCCGCATTGACTTTATGCAATTTGGAGAAGATCTTTCCACCTTCCTTCTTCACTATTATGGTGCACTTGGTAATCCATCTCCCTCATGAAGCAAAACTTGGTGGACTGGTTTTCTATCGGTGGATGTACCTTATAGAGAGGTGCTAATTTATTTGTAAAGTTTTTCATTCATTCATAAATATACCTTGAGTTAAAACTTTTGATAATGTTGCATATCGTCTTTAGGTTCCTATTCAAATTGAAGTCTTATTGTCATAATAAGCGTTATCCAGAAGGATCAATACCTAAAAGATACTTAGCAGAGGAGTGTATGTCTTTCTATTCTAGATATTTAGAAGATGTTGAAACAAGATTGAATAGACCAAGTAGAAATATTGGGCTCACTGATCATAATTTAGCTGAACCTTATTTATTTCGAAGTTATGGAGAACCAATTGGTAAAGTTGAAATTGCACACTTAGATGATATATCTTGGGTACAAGCATATCGATATGTTCTTTTTCACCACGATTCAATTGAAAAATTATGCAAGTAAATTTTAGGATTTGATAAATATTCATCTTTTTTATTTGTTTATCTTCTAACTAAGTAATCCACTTTTTAACATAGCGAGTACAAACAAGTATTGAGATATCGTTCACGCTCCCGAAGATTACAACATCGAGAGATTCATAAGTTATTCACAGAATCTTTTCATGAATGGTTAGGCCAAATGGTATGCAACTAAAGCTTTTATCGACAAATAATAATGTTTTCTCATAACATTTATAATTAATCAATTTACTTTTGATTCAATAGGTTTGGAGTGGAAAGGACGTCAATGACGAAGTTAAATAGCTTTCCCAAGGTGCAAATAGAGTAGTAAAAAGTGCCTTCCTCATCAATGGATTCAGGTTTCATACAAAATCTCGCGAAAGGTTGAGGAGGACTCAAAATTGTGGAATAGTTGTTAATTCTTCAATTACAAGTTATGCTAGTGCTAAGGACAGTAATCTTGTTGAAGGAAATGTGGAGTATTACGGACTTCTTATTAACATTATTGAGTTGGATTACTATAGCAAATAGAAAGTTGTCTTATTTCAATATGATTGGCTGATGTCAATACTTCTCATGGAATTAAAAAAGATCAAGTTGGTTTTACAATGGTAAACTTCTCTCGATTATTTCACACTGGACAACAATTGATAGACGAGCCGTATGTATTTTCTTCTTAAGTGAAATAAGTTTTTTACTCGAAAGATCCAACTGATGACGGTTGGTACGTTGTACTTCGTAACACCCCTAGAGACTTGTTTGACATGGGCAATGGAAATAGAGATGACGTCGACGAAAGATCAGAAACTTTACCTTTTCCAAAACAAAACTTAAATGAAAATATCCCTAGTACTAGTACACAATTTCAATGGGTTCACCAGGATGTGGATGAAGATATTTACAAATTATGATGTAGTAAGATTTTAGGATTTTTAATTATATGTAATATTATAATTTAAATCTTGATCATGTTAAATATTTGAACTATTTTATATGTACTATTATTGTTGTAATTAGTTACTAAAATTTCAACTATTTTATGTGAATTGCAAATAAAATGCCTAGAAGAAGATTACAAGATCTAAGTATTGTTCAAAATCCTCCAAATTCGGAAGAACAAATAGTGAACAACAAACTGGTATTGGATCTTCGAATGTTCCGAATACAGATGACAAACCTGCAAAAATTTAAAGTAATGTTCAACTTTAATTTACATGCGTGTTGACTTTTATTATTGATTTCTATTTCAAATTCTTATATTATAGTATACCATTTTTCAGCTGAAAGCGGTGGGTCGTGCAGAACTCGAGGACATACGCTACTAAAAGATTTATACGAGTTAAATTCTGCTGAGCATGTCAAAGTAGCTAGAAACAGTCCTGGTCAGCCTGTTGGATCAGAAGCTCGACTTTTAGCAGGATACTTAGGCATTATGGCACGAAATGCCAAACTGTTGCCTATCAACTACGATTCATAGCATCAGATGCCTAATAGTAACAAAAATTAGGCTCTCGATAATATTAAGGTAATAATGTGAATGTAATTTATAATACTTCGATTTAAGTTTCATTTATATTTACTTTCTAAACTTGTGTTTTCTGCAGGAGAGATTTGTTTTAGAGGTCTTGGATAAGTATGTCAAGAAGGCATTAGGAAAAAAATAGAGAGACCATAAAAGTGCTTTAAAAAAAGAATATTTTAAGAAAAATATAAGCCTTGAAGAGAAATTGCGAAATGTCCCGCTGGGAATGCTAAGGTATCAATGGGAAGATGCAGTTAAATTTTGAAATTCAAAGAAAAGAGAGTTATTACGTACTTCCAAACTTGTATAATTTATAGTATTTATTATATACGTAATAATAATTTCATAATATAGGATCGTGAGCGCGTTGGCATTACAAGTAGGCAAAAACAAAAATTCACGCTCACAGCTGGGTCAAAAAGTTTTACTTGTGTAGCTGAGGACGAGGTATTTTGAATTTATTAATTCTGTCAAATATTAATTAATTTATATTAAATAATATTTTTACTACTATATTGTAGGAACAATTGTCTGGTCAAAAAGTTGGACGCCTTCTGCTTTTTGACATTACACATAGAAAGAAAGATGGATCTCCTATGACTACTGAAGCTGTAAAAATTATGGTATATTTACTTAATAAATTTGAATTATTTTAAATATTTATTATGATTAATTATAATGGTTTAATTTGTCGTTTGTAATGCAAATAATGTTATGTTGCATTTTTTTATTTTATATTTCGTTTCTAACACTTTGATTGATTTATTAGGAGAAACTAAAGGATAAAAGGGTGGAGTATGAAGCGATCACTTCGAGTGATAGCTCTGTTAATCTTGACGACATTGATAACCGAGTTATTACTGAAGTTTTGGGTCTAGAAAGGTATGGTCGTGTTCGATTTCAAGGATCTTTTGTAAACCCAACTCAATATTTTGGATCCAGCTCGCAGCAATACATGCCTTCGGGGAGTCAGACTCAAGCTGAAGTTTAGAGGTTAAGAGACCAGTTGGCTCAGACGTAAGCAAGCACAGTAGAGCAAATTGCTCAATTTAAAGTGGAGGCAGCAGTGAGGGAAGCAGAGTAAAGCAGAAAATACGACGAACTCCATCAACAGCTTCAGAATATGATGAAGATGTTTCAGCAGTTGTAGAATCCGCCATCTTAGACGCGTGTTTTCTTTTTGTAAGAATATTTTAACATTATAACTTTTAACACTATTGTAAGAATATTTTGTTATTTCATTTATTAATTTAGATCATATATCTTTCGTTGGATTTGAAGTATAATTTGTATTTGTTATTTTTGGTTGGATTTGTATTTATTGTTTTTGGTTGTTACAAGAAGTTGTATATGAATGAAAATGGATGTAAGAAATCTGATAAAGTTAGTGACGTTTTTTCACAAACGCCACTAAAGAATAAGACTTGTAGCGACACTTTCACCAAAAACACTGCTAAAGTTTACGTTCTATAGCAGCGTTTGTATGGAAAGCGCCGCTAAAGGTCACGTTCTATAACGGCGATTATGAGATAAGCGCCACCAAAGGTCATGTTCTATAGCGGCGTTTTTCAAAAAGCTCCGCTAAAAATCATGTTCTATAGCGGCGTTTGTGGGAAAAGCGCCACTAAGCAAATATTTTTAGCGGCGATTATAAGCGCCGCTATAGGCCAAAAAAACGCCGCTAAAACCTGTTTTGCTATAGTAATTCAATGATCATTTTGTCTTGTTAAAGATGAGTGACTAAAACGTAAACTTACTAACTAATTAATGACCATAAGTATAGTTTATTTTTTATGTTTCTATGTTGGGCTTTAGTGTTCTCCCTCGTTTTTGTGACAAACTGAAGAATCCCTTTTCAAAGATTCACGAGATTTTCGAGTAAAAGAGTTATACACATTAATAGGATTAACCCCCGTTAATAGCTAAAGCTAATAAGAGATGTTACCTCTTGTGTTTCTTCTCTTTGTTGGAAGGGATATTTGCCTCGTTGGTCATGTTGGAGTTGTACTCAAACAGGATCCTATGTTTGCTTGATCTTTATAAGTTTAAATATGCTTAAGTTCATTGTATTCTTTCAAATTTTAAAATTTAATCTTTATACTTTAATTTTAAAACATTGAATCTCTTTAGTTTTTTGATTTTAAAGTGTTGGTCCCATCACTAACTCTATTAATTTTTCCATCACTATTGATGAGGTGGAATTTAAAACTTGTTGAAGGTGAATTAGCTCATTTGAAAGAAGTCTTTGAAGTGTCATATTTAGTAACGTTGACCTGATTCTCAATAATGGAAGGCATTGTCCCCTTGAAGGAAGGTTTCGTCCCCTTTCTGCAAAGAGCCGTGTACGATTCATGAAGGAAGCGCCTCAACCATACGTAGACATACAAGAGGCGATATGAGTGTCTCACCTTTGGTGAGATTTGAGCCTCTGACTTATGAAATCCCTCCAAGGGCGAGACGCTCACATCGTCTCTTGGTAGGTGATTGTACATCCACGTATGGTCGAGGCACCCCCTCTATAAACCACACAAGGTTCTTCAGGGGGAGGGAAGGACAAAATCCTCCACCGAGGGACAATACCTTCCATTGTTGAGGGATTGGGTCAATGTCCTCAAGAACGACACTTTGAAGATATCTCTTGGAGGAGTTGATTTTCCCTCAACATAACCATTCTTAAAAAAAAAAAAAGTTCTTTGGTAGAAATTTTTTATTTAGACCTTTTAAAATAAAGGGGTTTTTAATTTAATTGATTTTAGGTAAAAATAAAAGAAAAAAATATAAATAGTCACTTATGTATGATTTAAACTATGTTTTGGTCATTGAACATTAGTTTGTTATGAAATTGTCATTAACACTATGAAATTGTCATTAACGCTATCGATTTGTAGCAGTTTGGTCGTTAATTTTAGCTCATCACATCATCAAAATGAACACGTGGTATCAAACCAACTATTGAATAATGAGAATAGTCATCAAAATATTTCATGCTGACATGTGCTAATATTTGCAACAGTTGGATAATGAAATTTTGGTTTTATAATATCTAATCATATAAAAAATACTTTATAATACTTAAAAAATAATTTTCAACTTTTCAAGGTCCAAACTATTGTACTGTACTTAAAAAATTAGAGATAAAAAATTTAAAAATAAAATAAAAATAAAAACAATGAACTATAAATAAAAAGGTTAAGGTCCCACAATTGTCGTTTTATTTGTAGAACGTCGAGAATATTTGATTCAACATGAAAATTACCCTAACGATTTGATGAATATTCCCATTATCTAACTATTGGTCTAATGCCATATATTCATTCTGATTTTAGGGGTTTAATTTCTAAAATGAGGAAGTAATAAGAGACAATTTTTTATTTTATAATTTATTAGAATGTTTATAAATTTTTATGAAATTTGTTACTTTTATAAGTTTATATAAATTGTTAAATGTTTTTAATATGTTTTATTATTTTTATAATTTATTTGAAAAACCTATAAGTTTTTATAAATTTAATATTTTATTTTTTATAAGATTATATAAAATTTTAATATTTTTATAATATTTTTACGTTTTCTTACTATTTTATTAGAAAAACAAAAGATTACCTCCTAATTGACCCATCAGTTAATTTTAAAAATTAAACTGATGAAAGACGAAAATTATTAATAGCTATTATTAGAATATACCCATACCCCATACCTTGCCCATACCTTTCCCATACCTACCCATACTTTGGAAAGGTCAAAGTTATGGGCACCAAATATTTTATTTGGTGTTGGGCATGGGAAAATAGCAATTTTTGGTCCCTAAGTGAATAGTGACTTTGCAAGGTGGCCCTTGAATCTCAACTATAAATAGGCCAACCATTGCTCATTCTCATCATCCCACATTTGCCATTCTCTACTTAAGGCATTGTTCTCTCTCCCTATTTGTAAAGTTTCACTTGTATTTTGGAGTGAAATATATTTGGTAGTGCCCGAGGACGTAGGCAAGATTTGCCGAACCTCGTTAAATTTTGGTGTTCTTTACTATTTAATGTTCATATTTTGTGAGTGTGATTGTAGTGATTTATTGTGCTATTAAATTACGATAGAGGGATATTCTGGCTAGGAAAGACTTGGTACTTAAGTGATCCTCGTGATTCACCTCTCTTTCCTGGGAATTGAACTTAGTGTGATTTTTTAGTACAATAATTTTACTCTTTCACACGCTTCCGCGCAACAATTGGTATCAGAGCCAAATTCGTACTTGGGGAATACGACCGTTTACGGTACTATTCACGTATACGGCACTATTCACGTATACAGTACTATTCACGTATACGGCACTATTCACGTATACGGTACTGTTCACGTATACAGTAATTGGGATTGAGGAGAAAAATGGCAGCAGCATCGTCATCAGCAAGGACTACTGTGACAAATGCAAAATTTGAAGTAGAGAAATTTGACGGTACCAATAATTTTGGTATGTGGCAGTGTGAGATCCTGGATGTCTTATGTCAGCAAGAGCTGGATATAGCCCTTGAAGAAAAACCTGACAAGATGGATGACAAGGAGTGGGCCAAGATCAATAGACAGGCGTGTGGTACAATCCGCCTATGTTTGGCCAAAGAGCAGAAGTACTCCGTCATGAGGGAGACATCAGCGAAGAAGCTGTGGGATACATTGGAAGAAAAGTTTCTAACGAAAAGTCTTGAAAATAGACTTTATATGAAAAAGAAACTTTATCGATTCACGTATGCACCCGGTATGTCGATGAATGACCATGTGAACTCATTCAATAAAATTTTAGCAGACTTGCTAAATTTGGATGAGAAATTTGAAGATGAAGACAAGGCATTATTATTGTTGAATTCCCTTCCTGATGAATATGATCATCTTACCACCACATTGCTTCATGGGAAGGACACGATCACATTTGATGCAGTCTGTAGTGCGTTGTATAGATCTGAGACTCGGAAGAAAGATAAAAGAGATCACAGAGATACAACTGCAGAAGTCTTAACAGTAAGAGGTCGTTCACACAGCAGCAAACCTGGTAGAAGGGGTAAGTCCAAAGGGAGACCCGCCAAAGATGAATGTGCCTTTTGTCGTGAGAAAGGGCATTGGAAAAAGAATTGTCCTAAGTTACAAAAGGGCAAGTCTATTTCTAATGCATGTGTAGCGGAGCATGATGAGGAGTCAGATTTTAGCTTGGTTGGCATGGCAATGGCATGTCAAACGGATGAGTGGATATTGGATTCGGGATGTACTTACCATATGTGTCCTAATAAGGACTGGTTTTCTAGTCTTGAAGAACTAGAAGGTGGAGTTGTTTTTATGGGCAATGATAGTGCCTGTAAGACAATGGGTGTAGGTACAATCAAATTGAAGAACCATGACGGATCAATCCAAGTTCTGACAGATGTTCGCTATGTACCCAGCTTGAAGAAAAATCTCATCTCATTAGGGGCCCTAGAATCTAAAGGGCTCACAATCACTTTGAGAGATGGATTACTAAAGGTAGTAGCTGGGGTATTGACGGTGATGAAAGGCACTAGAAGAAATAACTTGTACTATTTAAATGGAAGTACAGTTATTGGATCAACATCAACAGCTTCTGCGAAAGATGCAGATTCAGAGGCTACTAGGTTATGGCATAGGCGATTGGGACATGCTGGTGAAAAAGCTTTGCAGACTTTGGCGAAGCAAGGCTTGTTGAAAGGTGCAAATTCTTGCAAATTGGAATTCTGTGAACATTGTGTTCTGGGCAAGCAGACGAGGGTAAAATTTGGTTCAGCAATTCACAATACGAAAGGAATTCTGGACTACGTTCACAGTGATGTGTGGGGACCTACCAAAGTGGCTTCTTTGGGAGGTATGCACTATTTTGTCACTTTTCTTGATGATTATTCAAGAAAAGTATGGGTGTATCTAATGAAAAGAAAAAGTGAAGTTTTGGATGCATTTCTGAAGTGGAAGAAGATGGTGGAGACTCAGACTGGTCGAAAGGTCAAACGACTTCGATCAGATAATGGTACTGAGTACAAAAACGATCCATTTCTACAAGTATGCCAAGATGAGGGCATTGTGCGACACTTCACTGTTCGAGATACACCACAGCAGAATGGGGTGGCAGAACGCATGAATCGGACTATACTGGAGAAAGTTCGATGTATGTTGTCCAATGCTAGATTGGGCAAGGAATTTTGGGCTGAGGCAGTTACATATGCGTGCCATCTAATTAACCGATTGCCATCAGCTGCAATAAATGGAAAAACTCCTATGGAGATGTGGACTGGTAAACCTGCTACTGATTATGATTCTTTACATGTTTTTGGTTCCACTGCATATTATCATGTAAAAGAATCTAAGTTAGACCCAAGAGCAAAGAAAGCATTATTCATGGGTATAACTGGTGGTGTAAAAGGATACCGTCTCTGGTGTCCTGATACAAGGAAGATTGTTTTCAGTAGAGATGTAACTTTTGATGAATCAACCATGATGAAGAACGAGGATTCACAAAAGGATGACAAAACCAGTAGTACTTTGCAGCAGGTGGAGTTTGAAAAGGTTAATGATGATCCAGCTAATATTGAAAGAACAAATGATGAAGAAGTTTCGACCCAAGAACTTCTACAGCAACAAGATTCAATTGCATATAGGAGGCCAAGAAGAGAGATTCGTAAGCCTGCTCGCTTTGACGATATGGTGGCCTATGCACTTCCAATTGCAGATGATGATGTTCCTTCCACTTACACAGAAGCAATAAGTAACTCTGATGGTGTAAAGTGGAAGCAAGCTATGAATGAAGAAATGCAGTCTCTTCATAAAAATAGGACTTGGGAGTTGGTGAGACTGCCCAAAGGAAAGAAGGCAATTGGATGCAAATGGGTATATGCAAAGAAGGAAGGATTTCCTGGTAAAAATGAAATTCGATACAAGGCTAGATTGGTAGCAAAGGGTTACGCTCAGAAAGAAGGAATAGACTACAATGAAGTGTTTTCTCCAGTTGTGAAGCATTCGTCTATTCGGATTTTGCTAGCCTTGGTTGCGCAATATGATCTTGAACTAGTTCAGCTTGATGTGAAGACCGCGTTTTTACACGGTGATTTGGAAGAGGAAATCTATATGACTCAGCCAGATGGATTCAAGGTTGCTGGAAAAGAAAATTGGGTTTGCAAACTGATAAAGTCGCTTTATGGATTGAAGCAATCTCCGAGGCAGTGGTACAAGCGATTTGATCAGTTCATGAAAGGGCAAAAGTACACAAGAAGTAAATTTGATCATTGCGTGTATTTTCAGAAGCTACAAGAAGGAACTTTCATATACTTGCTCTTATATGTTGATGATATGCTAATAGCATCTAAGAGCAAAGTTGAGATTGAAAGATTGAAGACTCAACTCAATCTCGAGTTTGAGATGAAAGATCTAGGAGAAGCTAAAAAGATTCTCGGCATGGAAATATGTAGAGATAGAGCTCATGGCAGAGTTAGCTTGTCTCAGAAGCAGTATTTGAAGAAAGTACTACAGCAGTTTGGCATGAACGAGCAGACCAAACCTGTAAGTACCCCGTTGGCTTCTCATTTCAAGCTTTCTGCACAACTATCTCCTTCGACGAATACGGAACAAGAATACATGTTGCAAGTTCCGTATTCTAATGCAGTGGGTAGCTTGATGTATGCAATGGTGTGTACAAGACCCGACATTTCACAGGCAGTTAGTATAGTGAGCAGGTATATGCATAATCCTGGAAAAGGACATTGGCAAGCTGTGAAATGGATTCTACGGTATATTCAGAAGACCGTGGATGTTGGATTACTGTTCAAGCAGGATAATACACTTGGTAAAGGTGTTATTGGGTACGTTGATTCTGACTATGCCGGTGATTTGGACAAGCGAAGATCAACCACCGGTTATGTGTTTACACTTGCTGGAGGACCAATAAGTTGGAAGTCTACACTACAGTCTACAGTTGCATTGTCAACCACAGAAGCCGAGTACATGGCTGTAACAGAGGCTGTAAAGGAGGCTGTTTGGTTACAAGGTATGGCTAAAACCTTGGGGTTGGTTCAGGAGCATATTAACGTGTATTGTGATAGTCAAAGTGCTATTCATTTAGCAAAGAATCAAGTCTATCATGCACGTACAAAACATATCGACGTACGATTCCATTTTGTGCGGGAAATTATTGAAGAGGGGAAAATTTGTCTTCAGAAGATCAAGACTGCAGATAATCCCGCAGATATGATGACCAAGGTGGTAACAGCAACCAAGTTCGAACATTGTTTGAACTTGATTAATATCCTGCAAGTTTAACAGTTGAAGAAGGCACTATCAAGTATTGTTGTCAAAAGCAGAAAGAATTGTGTGAAGATAAGATTATCCTAATCAAATCTTCAAGGTGGAGATTATTAGAATATACCCATACCCCATACCTTGCCCATACCTTTCCCATACCTACCCATACTTTGGAAAGGTCAAAGTTATGGGCACCAAATATTTTATTTGGTGTTGGGCATGGGAAAATAGCAATTTTTGGTCCCTAAGTGAATAGTGACTTTGCAAGGTGGCCCTTGAATCTCAACTATAAATAGGCCAACCATTGCTCATTCTCATCATCCCACATTTGCCATTCTCTACTTAAGGCATTGTTCTCTCTCCCTATTTGTAAAGTTTCACTTGTATTTTGGAGTGAAATATATTTGGTAGTGCCCGAGGACGTAGGCAAGATTTGCCGAACCTCGTTAAATTTTGGTGTTCTTTACTATTTAATGTTCATATTTTGTGAGTGTGATTGTAGTGATTTATTGTGCTATTAAATTACGATAGAGGGATATTCTGGCTAGGAAAGACTTGGTACTTAAGTGATCCTCGTGATTCACCTCTCTTTCCTGGGAATTGAACTTAGTGTGATTTTTTAGTACAATAATTTTACTCTTTCACACGCTTCCGCGCAACAGCTATATTGAATTTATTTTATAAGATTATATAAAATTTTAATATTTTTATGTTTTCTTACTATTTTATTAGAAAAACAAAAGATTAAGTTAGAGATGACCTCCTAATTGACCCATCAGTTGATTTTAAAAATTAAAGTGATGAAAGACGAAAATTATTAATAGCTACATTGAATTTTTTTATTAACAATAAGGGTCGAATTACGTGGGAATTAAGTTTTTTAATTTTTTCTGGTACCGTTTCAGGCTATAAAATTTTTGCATGTTAAACGAGTGGTGAGATATTGTAGCATAGCATTCAGTTCAAAGCATGGTTTGACTATGGAATCGAAACTGAACCATCAATTGTTAAGCCTTTTTCTTAAATGAAAAAAAGGAAAATAGACCCTTTCAAGAATAAACTAAATTTGATTTCTTTGATCATTTTTCTCCTCGTTGGTCTCATAAACATGCACCCCACGTTCATCCATGTCTCAAATATGGAAAATCCAACCCAACTTTACATTCCCCTCCATCTCACTAATATCCCCATTTTCACCATTTATCTCTCTCGACCTCATTTGGAAGAGGGGATTCTTTTTCATATATCTCCTGCAACAAACATAAACAACGTTAAACATGGTTGGTACACTTGGGTTGTTTAATTTCCGTGGTAAGAATGAGAAGAGACGTAGCAAAAGTATGAGCGTCGGGAATGGTAGTGTATTAGAAGGGTCAGCGGCTGGGAATGAAGAGGCTGCAGCTGGAACTCAGGGATCGGATCATCCGAGTGATCTACCTGAATCGGATCAAAACGAGAAGCTGAGGCAGGTCATGGATGATTTGGCTGCTACCTTCCAAGCCAGAGAAAAGCAGCTATTAACTGGCAAGTTTTCATACATGTTTCTTCTTTAATTGCCTTCAATGTATTTTGTATTGTAGATTCCTTGTTATGAAGATTTATGCCATGATTTTGATTCAGATATGGAGCAGATGAAGGAAAAGTTTGCTAAATTACTGTTAGGAGAGGATATGTCAGGTGGAGGAAAGGGGGTTTCATCAGCTTTAGCACTGTCAAATGCCATTACAAACCTTGCTGGTATTGGTCATTAAGAATGTCCTTTTTAGTGTAATAGATAGAAAATTTCTCACTAATATTCATCATTGTCTTATGCGATTCCCCTGTTGGGTTTCAGCTTCTGTGTTTGGTGAACAATCACGCTTAGAGCCTATGACAGCTGAAAGGAAATCAAGGTGGAGAAAAGAAATAGATTGGCTCTTGTCTGTGAGTGATTGCATTGTTGAATTTGTTCCTTCTCAACAAAAAGCCAAGGATGGATCAAACATGGAGGTACCTTTCTCTCACTATGCCTATATCTATATCCATATACATATGCATTACTTTTATTTCTTTGATTTTTAGATAATGGTGACAAAGCAACGATTTGATCTTCTAATGAACATTCCAGCCCTCCGAACACTTGATACAATGCTTCTTGTAAGGATTATTTACAGATATAAATTGAGCAATAAACTAGTAGTACCTCATTTAATGATTAAATTGGTTTTAAAATGAACAGGATTGTCTGGATTCATTCAAAGACCAAGACGAGTTCTATTATTTGTCAAAGGATGCGACAGATGAAGAGAAAGGGAACAGCAAAAGAAAAGATGACAAATGGTGGCTGCCTACTGTTAAAGTTCCGGAACAAGGTTTGTCAGATGCAGCAAAAAAGAACCTGCAGAGCCAAAGGGAAGCCATGACTCAAGTGCTTAAAGCAGCAATGTCTATTAATGCTCAAGTTCTGACAGAGATGGAGATCCCTGAAAACTACCTTGACTCCCTCCCAAAGGTAAACAAAAGGAAGATGATGAACATAGCATAATTTCCATGAATCCACTGTCATAAAATAATCCTTCCATTTATTTTTGGTTGATTGTGTTTAGAATGGGAGAGCTAGTCTTGGTGATTCAACCTATAGGAGTATCACAGTAGAATTCTTTGACCCTAATCAATTTCTCGCAACTACGGATTTATCAAGCGAGCACAAGATATTAGACCTGAAGAATAGAATAGAGGCATCAATTGTGATATGGAAGAGGAAGATGCACCAAAAGGATGGGAAATCAGCTTGGAGCTCTGCTGTTAGCTATGAAAAAAGAGAACTGTTTGAGGAGAGAGCTGAGACCATCTTACGCATTCTGAAACATCAGTACCCCGGCATTCCTCAATCTTCACTTGACATCAGCAAAATCCAATACAACCGGGTAACCATACCTCTTCTGCTCATACATATCATTTATGCATTGGAACTTGTTAAAAGGACTTGTTGTTGGTATCACAGGATGTAGGACAAGCTCTCTTAGAGAGCTATTCAAGGATACTGGAAAGCTTGGCCTTTACAGTGTTGTCCAGGATAGGAGATGTGCTCTATGCTGATTCTGTTGCTCGAAACCCGAGTCAAGCAACATCCAAGAGCCCGGCAAATCAGAGTTCAGGAAATGACAATGAAAAATCGAATTTGATGACCCTCTCAGACTTACTTACTTGGAGTGGAGACCTACTCGACAATGACTTTGAGGACAGCAAAGATTGCAAAGATGACTTATCCAAAGATATGGATGAAAAGAACCTAAACGTAGCGACTAGCAAGGTTTCGTATGTTGAATCCTTGGGTGGAGTAAGAAGCCCAAAAGAACGCCATTAATGAAAGCAGTTGGAGAGATAGACAACTATATGTATGTATGTATGTATGTATGTATGTATGTATCATATTTCAACGTAGATATTGGATTACTCTTGTTGACTTGTAGGCTGCTAGCTACATTCAGTATTTTCACATGGCTTCCTTTCTGTAAATAGGGAAGGAAACTAATACTATGAAGCTTAAAGCTTTCCATGTATGCTGTCATTAAAATACCAAGAAAATAAATTGTAGTTTGGTAGCCATTTAATATGATTTTATTTTTAGAAATTCATGTTTTCTTTAATAGTTGTTTACTCCCATTGATTGTGATATTCCTATAGGTTTTCAGGCAGCTTTCTTACAAGGAACAGTGGCAAAGAACACTATATATTGAATCAGAGAATTTAAAACTGAAAGACACCAGTTAAGCATGAAACAAATGGCTTTGATTGATACCAAAAAGGTCACATTAACTAATAGAGTCAAGCCTCTGATTATTATCACTGAGTTCGACTCTCAATGAAAGCAACGGATGATTTCAAAATCACAAAATTCGTTGCAAATTTAATCAGTACCTCTAATACTTGCGGGGGTAATAAGCTTATGTGTTTCGCTCCAATGTAACATCAACCTGCAACCAACTCAATTTATCCAATTTATTCTAATTAGAAGTTAAAAAAAAAAATTCAAGTTAATTAAATTGACGAGTTATATTTTATCATATTAATTTAATTTAAAATTTAATAAAATTCAAATTGAATTGAACCAAGTGAAATTGTTTGAAACCAAATATATTTGAAAATTTTTTCAAAGTAAAATAATAAAAATGAATAAGATACTTTAGTATTAGTATGATAAACTTGAATCATAAATTAACTTATTTAGCTCCTCAACATTATTATGTTAGAATATTTTTAAATTTTTAACTTTCTTTATATATTATTTAATTTTTTTTAAAATTATTAAATATTTTTAAAATATAATTTTTTGAATTTTTATAAATATTTTGAATTCTTGAAAACTGTATTGATTATTTTTTCTAATTTTTGTTGAGAGAGAGACCAATTTACTCATTTTTAAAATTGACAAGGACCAAAATGATATTTACATCAATTTCTTATTTGAATTGTAAAATTCAACTCGATTCGAACTCGAAACTCAAATTACTTAGTTCAAGTTGACTCCAATAACTCAATTTGGTTGCCTTAAATTTTAATTTTTTTTTACTTTTTGAATTAAATTAAATTTTTACCGTAGATATTAATTACCAACTCAAATGTGATATGATTAATATATTATTGTTTTTTTAAATGATAACAAACATTATTAGGATAGTACTTTTTATCTTTTTTGTATTTAAAAATCCAACACATGTATTATAATTTTTACATAAAATGTTTTTTTATGAAATAATCTAGTATTTTATTAAATATTTTGTAAATTTGTGGAATGTAAAATTGTGATTAATTAATTGGACGGTTCTCACTCTCAACTAGCAATATATCCAACGGTCCCAACTCCCAACCCCAAAATTCCCAATCCATAACATAATAGAAATAAAATAGAAAATCCACCATTCCCTTACCCCCCCCCCCAACCCCCCTTCTTCAACTCCCAACGCCAAAGACATTAACCCAAAATGTCAATAGCCTCCTCTCTGCAATCTCTGAAATTGTCATCACCATTTCTCCATGACGGCTCAACCTCCCTTCTCGTCTCTCAAAGCCCAATTCTTCCCTTCCTTGCCAGCCACTGAAATCCCCGGCTTTTCTCCCTCCAATCAGGGCAATGAAATCCTTGCAAGGCAAGGTCGTTTGTGCTACAAATGATAAGACTGTGTCGGTGGAGGTGGTGCGCTTAGCCCCGCATCCTAAGTACAAGAGGCGTGTGAGGAAGAAGAAGAAGTTCCAGGCTCATGACCCTGATAACCAGTTCCAAGTCGGTGACATTGTGCAGCTGGAAAAGAGCAGGCCTATTAGCAAGACCAAGACTTTCTTTGCTGTGCCCATACCAAGCAAGAATGGGAAGCCCGGGAATGAAGAGACAGGGGAGCTTGGGATCCCGTTGGAGTCAAACCAGCCTCGAGAGCAGCAGGCTTAGTGTTAAACTCCTTGGGATGTGGCCCTTTTGGTGCGGTAAATTTGTAATCTTTTACAATTGTGCTTGTGTCAATGTAACAATTGTCGTTTCCAATTGATATGGATTGTTTATTGGGTTTGTGATGATATTGGTGCTTCAACTTTGATGGGCTTCTTTGTTAGTTAGTAAATAAGTTAGTGATCAAGCAAGGTTGGGAGGCTGTTTGAGTCTGGACGCAAAGGAACTTGATTTAGGCAAGAAAATTCTGGGTACTATTGGATTGGGTTATGAGCATTTCTAATTCACAATCTTTAATATCTAAATTTATATTTTCAAATTCAAGTTCCCAAAGATTTTATTTCAAGGATTGTAATGAATAATGATAGAGAAGTTAAGAAGGCTATTGTGATAAACCATCTTCACATTGTTTCGTCTTAATGTACAAGATTCCACAGGTTACATGGTTAGTTTAACGGATGGGAAGCTGTTTGTTAGGATTTGTAAGCAAACAACCTCCTTCGGCATCATTGCTCTTCTTGTGCCTAAAAGTGATCACTAACGTCCTCTATTCGAGCCCGTCAGGAAGAATGGAGAAACCTGAAGTTAACATCGCAATGCTGCTTGGGTTGCATCCTTTGAGCACTGACTGCATTCAAGTTATGTCCACGGGAGCAAATACCACCATGGATTCGAAAGCATTAGTGCAACTGTCTTGGAGCACCCCCAATGCTATTCTCTTCAGATGCAATTTTTATGTTGCCATCCAATGCCTGGTATCAAAGGCTAGACACGACCACGGTCCGATTCATGGTGTGGACAGTTCTTTTTAGCATCCAATTACCATACAATGGCCATTGGATGATGCAACCTAAGGGACGTTTTCTGCATTTTACCAAGGATGCATCAATGTTTTCACTGTTTTCTTAAACTTTGTCGATGGAAACATTGAACAATCGCCCATTGTTCAGCACTCAATGCTCACACCAATGGCGCTCAACAACATCTAGATACGTTTAAAGATTGAATTTTTAGCCGATAATAACAAATATTATTAATTTTTTTAAAAAAATTTCCATTCATTTGGGTGGAAAGTCTGAATTTTTTATACTAAATTTTGTAAACACTAATTTTATATTAAAAAAGTAATTAATAAATTAGCTAAAAAATAATTATATTGTATGATAAAAGTAAATATTGATTTTTTTAAAATTATTTATTTCTTAGTTTTAATTTATTAATAAGATATTTTATATTATTTTAGATAAAATTTAAATATGATAATTTAAATCTCTCATTGTTTTTTAAAAGAATAATTTATTTCAAATATATAATTTTTAATAAAATAAAATTAATTTGATATTTTCAATAACAAATGATAAATAGCTATCTATATACTTATCTTATTTAATATTTTTTTGTTAAAAATTTTATATTGAGTAAAAAATTAAAATGATGATCAAAATAAATTTAAAATATTAAATATCGAAAGTTTTTATTTGACATCATTAATCAAACACGCTTAATCCCATCCCATTTTGTGAACAAGCATTTTAATAAAATTTTAATTTTTTTGAATAAATCATATTAGTTTAATGAGAAAAAAGAGTTAATATGTGAGAGTATCACATCGCTGAACACTACCACATCAACATTTCAGGGCAAACTAATTAAGAATAAAATTTCTTTAAACAATATATTGATGAATTATCAAATTTATGAGTTCAATCAGTTTTGTTCATAGATGAGATGAATTATTTGTTAATAGTGGAACCTTAAAAGCTGATACATTTACCACATGAATTGGTGTAGATAGGATTGAAAAGGATTTAGTTACATAGTAATTTGTTGAAATGAATGGGCTTATTATAATGCATGTTATGAATTTGATAATACAACCAATTTTGTGTAACGAGGTGAGAAAAGCACCAAGTTCAAGTGTTAAATGAGTTTTTAAGCTTTTGATTTACAATTAATATATTAATTTGTATCTATGTTTTTTTTACTAGCTGACACATGTGCTTTAATAAAAAAATTATATAGTTAATTGAGACAAAAAATTTATATACTTAATTGACATTGAAATTAAACTTAGATATTTAATTGAGACAAAAACCTCAAATATAAATTGAAAAAACTCAAGTATTAAAGTAACATTTCAATCAAATTTAGTTACCAAATTGGGATAAAATAAAACTTAAAATACTAAAATAAACATTAAAATTAAATACAAGTACCAAATGATATATTAATCATTTTCACTAAAAAAATATTAAAATTGTGTAATTCTAAAATCTAATTAAATAGAAAAGGAATATATAAATTAAAATTGTAAGAGAAATTGGGAAACTCATCAAAGCCGTTGATATGGGTCAAATTTGATGAAAAGGTGGATTTTAAAGAAATTTAGAGAAATGAGTCCGTTTCTCTTATATTTAGTGAAATAAATTAATTTTGAAAAGAGAAAATTAGCAAAAGTTAAAAAGCGTGTTCTATATGATGTGTTTTTTAATTTTTTTTATATATTTACTCATTTGATTAAACAATTAAATATTAATCAATTCTTCTTTTACTTCCATTTATATTTTTAATTAATTTTATAAATATTGAAAATAAACATTTCCCTAAATAATTTTTAAAATCAGCATTTCCTCCAAATTTGCTCTATCAATATGAGCCATAAATCATACCGATCAAGAAAGACCCTGCTACACTAGATTTCACCCTCCTTTGATTTTGAGGCCCATATTGATTACTGCCATGCCTTTCGAACTTTCCCTGCCTCACCACAGATTTTTTTTTTTAAAAGGTCTTCCTCTCTCTCAGTGTCTCTTTTAGCTACAGCTAAGGTAAATTTAAAGTCTAAAACCCTTTTGGACTCCCACGAATATAACTCATTTTTCGGAATTGCTTTTTTTTGCGCTTTTTAGCAGGTTTTTTCATGGCTTCCCTTACTGCACACCTGCTTCCGCCATTGCTTTTACAAGATAGAAAGACCCTTTTCAGGACTTATCCAAAACTCCCAGTTTCTTATACCGGAGGTGTGGTAATCACTTTATTTATCCTAAAGCAACTGTTTTTTTTTTTAAGGTTTTACTGTAAATTTAAATATGATGGTTCAATTTGCACTTGGATTGGATTGTTTTTGGTTTGTTCATGGTTGAATTTGAGCCTTTATTTTTCATTAGGTTTCACCTTTTTATGTTAGTTATAGATTAGTATGAGATAGATATAAATCTTCATGGGTTAAAAATGAATGTCAATCTGGGGATATTATGGTTAAAATAGTTTTTTTTTTTGGGGGGGGGGAGGTGGGGAAGAATTATTGTGGGAGTTGGGCTAAAACAGTGGTAATATTGTGTGTGTGTGTGTGTGTGCGCGCGCACTTGTGTGTTTGAGTGACAGCCTGGTAATAGGATTCCTAAGGGGATATCAATGTGGTCTTTTCTAGACTAAAGTTATGACATGGAAATGAACAATTCTTGTGAAAAATGGCAATCATTGGTGTTGAGATAATCCAAGGAAGAAATTTTCAGTTAATCATCTTGGTTTGTTGTGTCGTATGCTTATCCTTCATGTCAGGCATGCCAGCCTGCGGAATGGGATTCAACTATGTTAATCCTTTGGCAGTTCCAGTGTAGGTACAGGACAATTACTTGAGAATGGTTTGGGTGTCTAAGATTTATTGCATGGGGATTATAGAGTTAGCACTTTCAGTTGTCTCTGATGTTCATCAGAAACTTGTTTGGATTGAAAACTGAAAATGTTTGGCAATTAGGTTCTATCAGTTGCAATATTTCATGCTTTGGGTAATTTACTCTTTCCCTTTTGACTTGATATTCTTGCATTGCAGGGAGGCAAAACTGTGCTGTTTGTGTGAAGGCTACCGGTGATAGCTCAGAGTCTTCTACCTCACTTAGTATTGTCAAGTCTGTGCGACATGTTGTAAGTTTCTCTTCTAGACACACACTTGCTTATCATTGTCATGATTGCACTCCATATATGCTCAAAACCTATTGAAGGGGTTGGGGGGGGGGGGACGGTTAGTACTTTGTTCAAGAAATAGGAGAATTTCTATGCTTAAATTTGATATAACTTTTACATTTCATTTCTCCTTCTGTATTTTCCAATTCTGTCTTCTTTTCTGATTTCCATAAAACAAGGAATAGTATCCATCCTCGACTCTTGCCCTTAAGAAGCGGTATTCATAAAGTATATTTCTTGTTTTTATTTTTTTCTGATTCAGCTTTAATTTGCTTGGAACAGTGGGATAAATCTGATGAAGATAGGGTAGGTCTCATTGGTCTGGGATTTGCAGCTATTGTGGCGCTGTGGACTTCAACTAATTTGATTTCGGTAATTGAGTGCTTTGAAGTTTCGAACCATATTTGTTAGTTTTGACTATTGGAGTTATAGCTCTGAGATCAAACATAAGGTCAAGTCTCTTTTACATGAACAGGTTATTGACAAATTGCCAATTATCCCAAATGTGCTGGAAATTATTGGCATACTGTTTTCTTCGGTAAGTTGGCCGAGCACGAGCTTTTGAGTTTGACCAATGCTTAATACCTCACTGGTATATATTTATGTTTCCCCATCTCCATGGAGGCTTCAAGTACTAACTCATACTTTCCTTTTTCAGTGGTTTATTTACCGGTATCTCTTGTTCAAACCAGATCGGTAAGTAGAATTCCTTGACGTTAGAGATTTGTTGATGGTGAAACCCATAGTTGTTACTTGTGCATGCAATATGATTTTTTTTGGTATATTGATGAAGAGAGCACCACTTTGAGCTGTGAATCTTTAGCTCAGGTGGAATAACATAACTCTGAACCATCTGTTTTTGCAGGGAAGAACTGTTCGAAATCATCAACAAGTCATTATCACAAATATTTGGATAGTGAATTTGAATGCTAAACAAGTAATTTAGGACCAGCCCTGCAATTCAAATGTGGTTCGTGTTGCAGTGGTGCTGAAAATGGCATCTTCTTTTATGGTGTAATCGTTTTTTCTGTATTACTGTTAAGTGTGATGCTTTTTAACTTCAAACCCAACGTAATTATAAATTACCTGAAAGTTGAGATAAGGGCCTACATTTTCTACTGTTCTTAGTCATAGAAACAGCCGAAGCATATATCTATCGAAGTTATGGGGCAGGCACACAAATGAAAATTTTCAATCGAACCAATCAAACTGAGTACTATAATTGAAATATGTTTTAGATTTCTAGACTTTTTTTTTCCTCAGCTTAAACTGTTATCTTTCTTGTTTTAGTTCAGTTTTATCATTTTAAATCGATTGAATGAAAGCAGTAAGATCAATAATTCATAGCAAAGTTATGCGCTATGCAACTTGCCAGATAATGGAGAAACAAAAGAAAAATGCTAATCTTCCTGTATTAGTGACAGTAGAAAAATCTGAGACCCCACCATCAACTGCCGTGAACTGGGTAAAGAAAATCAGGTCAGTGAAATGCAAAATAGATGTCAAATTGTAGAAATGTTTTAAGTTCGGGGTTCCTGTTTCAACTAGTTTAGTAGTCTACAGTGTACCCTTAATTGAGGCCGGTAATGCCAGCACAAATAAACGTGCCAACATTTTTCTTTATCATGAGCTTTAGGATGATTACTGCTGCCAAAAGCTCAGCATCAAGTTGAGCTAAACTTCTGTTCCTGTTTTCAGCATTGCCCATCTGAGTATTAGCAATCCTCCCGTCACGTCCCTCAGAGTTCTTGCAGATCATGGACGCACTGATTTGTCCCGTAAACAGGAAGAAGATAATGAAAGGGGAATAGAAGAGCATCATCTACCTGTGAAACCAAAAGATTTTGAAAAAACAGGATGTTAGTTTTATAAGCACAAAAACAAGGAAATATATTTGCTTTCACCTTATATTTTCTAGGTTGAGACACAGATATCATCCTGATGGTTCCGTATGACAGGCAGGAGAAGACAGCAACTCAAAGTTCATATTCTCTGCCTTGGTTGTCAGTTCCGTTCCTTTACTGTTCTAATGTCTTAATTATCTTCTAATCTATCTGCCTTAGAAGTCTTGTTATTTCCTTTCCGGTGAGTTTTATTATCTATGTTTCCTTAACTCTTCCTAGACAATCATTTTACAGAGGATATGTTGTTCAATTCAGGATATAGTTACATGTTCTCACATAACATTTCGTATCTATTAGATTGATAGATGAGATGAGGCATGGGAATCTTACTTTCATATTTTTTGAAATGATGAGTTTCTCAAGAAAGTCTAGGAAACTTGACAAAACAGACCTTTCCTGCTCTGCATAGGCATTCTTGAGGTTACGGTTCAGAATCTGGTCTCCTGAAGTAGGTTCCATCAACTGTTTATGTTTTTCATTACAGATTAATCCGACCATTCCAGGAAGTGAAGCCCTTCCTTCTTGCACATCCTTAGCAGCAAAACCCAGATTAAGGTCATCAGCTGCCCTTTTCTGAACTTGAGCTGGTCGCTCCTGGTAGTCATCTTCCTTGGCTCCAAGAATGTCACCATTCTTGTTTTCTTCTCCATCTTTCACCTCTGGTTCAGAGTATTAAAAAAAAAAAGCTTCATGTAAAGTTACAAGTCATATATAACTTTCGGCAATTTGATCTCAGATACACAATAATAAGTGAAACAGTTGACCAAGCTATCGAAAACAAAGGATAAGTGGATAGGTAAGCAACAATTAGAATATAATATTTTGGTCCTAACCAAAGTATACCTGCGAAAAGATTGGCAGCTTGAGCTAAAGCTGCGGCTTCTGCTAAAACGGCCAATCCTGAGCAGACTTTGCTTGTGTCAAGTAGATGATAGACATTAGCTACCGTCAATCTTGTACCATGATCAGATGTCACCAGTTAGTGTTTTTTTCTACAAATAGAATGCAAGACTTTCATTGAATAAACAAATAATCTCCCAGGATAATATAAACCTGTATGGATCCCTTAAAGAGCCCACCATAGCAGAATTAATTATATGACAAGTAGGGTCAACTGACAAGGTAGACGAGGGGGAAGAGCTTCTTTGTCTAATCACCTGCCAAACAAATAAGAAAAACTGTAACTTATTCAAACTGAAAGTCAACCTCTTCACATTTCACTTGTAGGAATCTTGCTGTAGGAATTAATAAATAGCAGTTTGGTATTTCTCCAACACCCAACCACAGAAAGTGAATAAAATACTCGAATGTTATATATAATATATGTACCTTTTGTAAGTCAGAGAAGCTTTGACTTGGTGAAATTTTCTCATTTGAAGGAAGCTCCTGAAGTTTCCTCTTCCTAGATTCCTGGGACAAGCGCTGACCCGATAAACCAGTGGCATCAGAAGTTGTTGTTGTAATAACCCGCTGAATGTAGATTTTTGTATCAATGCAATCACCACCAGTGATTGCCATAAGTCCCTCAGATCCTTTAAAGCTCTTGTAAAGTTTCCTGCTAGCATTGTCCATATGATAACTAGCAATCCTCCCATAACATCCCTCAGAGTTCTTACAGATAATGGACGTACTGTCTTCCTTGCAAGAAGCAGTTATCAACTCCTTGCATGCCTCAAAATTCTTGCAATCCACACATTTGCAGTTCTGAGAGCAGAAGACACTAGCTTGGAAACACTCGCAGTACCTCTTCAGGCATTCAGATTTCTTGCAGTGGCATCCCCTCTCGTGCCTCCCCACTTGTGGAGAATCTATTTTATCTCCCTACTTGCAGATCATTTGTAGTTGACCATGACCAAAAACAAAACGACAAGAAAGAAAACATTAAAAAATAATAAAAGCAGAACATAGCCTGAAAATCATTTGCATTTTAAAATCAGTTGTACAGGGTGACCTGAACTAAACCTGAAGGCCATCGTGCTGAAAGTAAGAGATGCAGAAATGTACAGATGACTTCAGCAAATTTCACTCCTCTCAATCACTCAATTCAGGGGTAATGAACTAACATTTTTTTTTGCATCCTTTACTGAAGAAGGGTTATTGTAATTGCTAAGCGTCCAACTTAAAAACAATTAGTATAGGTAGAGATGTTTAACTTAAATATAAGATCACAGGTAATTTAAGATTTAATCAATGTGAATTTAACAAGCTAGGCAGAGAAAGAAGAGCCGACAGGTATGCAAAAAACAACAAAATAAAACTTGAATTTGGTTACCATGCTAAGCATCTAACCTAAAACCAATTGGCAATAAGTAAAGAAGGCCAACTTGAAGATAATGCCTACAAGCAATCCAAGAATTAAGACAATGATATTCATGAACGGAGACAAGAAATTTTCAACATATAAACTAAGCTAAGCTACTGATTAGCAATTGCTGCATGCTACGATTCTGTATAGCAGCTTTTAACAAATGTATCCATGTGCAAAATATTTAATTTAAATGTAACTTCTCAGTTTGCAATGAGTTTATAGACATACAAAACCATCCCAAAAAAAGTATCTGAGAAAACATTTCTGGCAAATGTGAAAGATTTAGTCACATACCTCAATATCTTGAGGACTACATGGACTGCTTGAAATCTTTGGCTTGAAAGCACGTGGATTACGTTCTAAAATGATTTCGATTGCTACTTTCCGCAGATCCTCATTCTCAACATTATTGCAACAATCAGCACATGTACACCCATTACAATACTCTCCGGAAGCAAAGCAATCACAATACCTATCGATTTGTGCGTGGGAAATTTCAGAGAGGTTAAATCTTTGAAAAGAAAACGCATTGAAATGTACTACTCTATGACCAAAGTAAAAAGCGTAATGTAGCATCCAATCAACCAAATTCAAGCAGAGTTATACATTAGGTTACAGAACTTTGTCAAGCAAGAACAGATATCATAAAGAAAACTTACCGGGACCAATGCTTTGGGCACAGAGGAAAAGAGAAAGATGGATAAACAGATGGAAAATTAGTAGCAGATATATTACTATATTCTTGGATAAAAACCGAAGAATTTCATTTGAAGGCCATCATACCAGAGAAAAATAAAATTAAAAATAGTATTTGGTTTAGATCAGATCAGAAACAACAAAATTCTAACTGTTAACATGCAGCTCTATGTAGTAGCCCATGCATGAACTAAACAATTCAAAATGAAAGTACATAGAACTCACAATTTTAAGCATTTAGATTGTTTGCAACCGCATTGTTTTGGACCTTTCGGAGTACCATTGTTTGCTTTAATATTAGCCCATGGGACCGGTATTGGAGAATCTGATGACTTGGATCTTGAAATAGTTAAAACAAAAAATGGAATTAGATTTTACAATGGCAAAGAAGCTTGATTTTAAGAAACGTAAAAGTGCAAAAAGGTGCTTATAATAAAAGTAAACTTTTAATAGTAAGTACCTTTATCTATGTTCTCATTTATCTAGCCCTATTGTCTCAGCAACCAAACAGAAAACAAAGTTGATTTTAAATTTCCCTTCTTTTCTAATTTTAAAACTCCAATCAACCAAAAAAAAAAGGGGGGGGGGAAGAAAGAAAGTTTTCCAAAAAAGGAAAACAAAAACCAAAACTCACATCGAGGAAAAAGGACTCCTAGGAGACAAATGCATCTCGGAGCTCGGCTTCTCCACCGGCAACGGTGACGAAGTTGAGATGATGGGAGATAGGCCGAACTCTGTGAAGACAAGCTGCCTAGCCAAATTCTTTTTTGGCGGGAAATGTGATGATGATCTCTCTGTAACTGTAATCTTAACTGAATCGGACGTCTTTTCAACTGATTTTATCCCTTTCGGCTGGTAATAAGGAGTAGATGTGAGTGTAACTAACTCGACCCTTTTTGGCGGGAAATCTCCATTCTCAATCTCAAGTTGCTTCATTGGCCTTAGAGATTTTCGGATTCACTATGTAACGAAGGTGAAGTAAGAAGATCAATCAAATTCGAAAATCAAAATTAGAGATACCATGCTCTGCTTGATCGCTAGGAAAATGTGAGAAAAAGAAACTGTTACATACGAAAATTTGATTTGTTCGTTCCCAGAATAGTTTTTTTTTTTTCAATTTTGGTGTTTTTGAAGCAAAATCGACGAGATTGAAGATTTTTCTCTCTCCTTTCTTTCGTCTTGCTGGATTTTCGCACCAACCAAACAAGAAATCTAGGTGCTATTATATACGTACCTGAAAATCAGAGAGAGGATTTTGGAGCCAAAGTTTGAGTGCGGATAAAGCCAAGGAGCAGGGGTGGTTAAATTTAGTTCAAAAGGTCGTTAATTTAACCATTTTTTTTACGAAAATTATTCATTCTTTTATTTATTATGAGATTATATACCATAAAACTCATCAATCTTTTAATTACTTGAATATCTAATTTACATTTTTAAAAGTATTTATAAAATTATTCAAATCTGATACTAATTAAATTGAAAATTATTATAAACTTAAACTAACTAGAATTTAATTCTATAAATTAATGTAACCTTATCAACCCAAATCTAATTACTTATCAACTATAATTATTTGGCACTGAAAAATTTTTATTTTATAACCCGAGTTAAATTTTATCAAATATATTTAAATTATATTTAAAAATTAAAACAAAAAATAAAACATGTGGCTAAATTTTAATTTTATTAATTAAATAAAAAAATTTTAACTGAGGTACCAAATAATTACCCTTCCTATCAATATATAATTTTTTTTGAAGTAATTAATATATAAAATCTTTAAATTAATAAAATGATATTACTGGCCAAAAAGGAAGAATGGAATGACAGCATTTTTACCTAGATAGAACTGATAACTAAGATTAGTCTTTGAATAAAAGAGATGAAAAATAAAATGGTAAATCACACCATGATGACTCTAAAATAGGATTTCATTTTGATTTTTTTTTTTACTAAAATTTAGGGCCTATCTATAAAAATTAAAGAGAAATTTTTTGAATTAATTATAAGAAAATCTTTAAACTTTAATCAAAAGTAACAAAAAATTACAATATATCAATCACTCAATATATACATGTGCTACATCCTTAATTTTTTTTACAGTAATAATTAATTCATACAATTATTTTATTTTAAATTATTAAATTGAAAAAAGAATTAGATGAACAATAATAAGTCACCAGGGTCGTACCCATTCTAAAACTTCAGTCCCTTGGGAAAACGACGGCGTATCACCTCGAATCAATCATCTTCATCCAACCCCAAAAATAGAGAAGCAAAAAAGTAGATCGCCCCCCACCCCCTCCCCCAAAAAAAAAATTTTCTTTCCGCTTCTTTCCTCGATCCACCGAACTTTTCTTTCACTCTGTAAGCCAAAACTCTTCTTTAAAAATTAAAAAAATCTGAATCTTGCGCATTTTCTTCAGGTTCGATTTCTTACTCATGCTTCTTTTTCCGGTACTTAGAATCTCTCGTTTTCTGTAGAATATATATGTATATATATAATTCCTATCAAATCGGTTTAAAGGCGTATTCTTCTTAGTTCAGGTGTCTTTTCTTTTTCACTTTCTTTGATTTACTTATGAGTTACATGACGATAGATTAATTAATCACAACAGCGATCTTTCATAGTTTGTTTACAAATTTTCATTGTCTTCTTCTTCTTTTTTTTTTAATTTTACGTTTAGTTCCTCAATTTTCAGCGTTCTTATTTTTTTGAATGGATCGTTAATTTGCAGTTCTTTCCTTATATGCAAATTAGGATTTAGATCCTGTTGGGCTCTGATTTGAACTAGTTGGATCATTGAATTTTTATGATTTTTTATAAGTTATTTGTGGCATGTCAATGTAGGGTTCCTGATGTGCTTGAATCGGTGGATTTGAGTTTTCAGATCTAGTTGTTTTTGGTATTTATTGTTTAAAAAAAGATGGCTTGGTTCAGCGGGAAGGTGTCCTTAGGGGGCTTTCCTGATCTTGCTGGGGCAGTCAATAAGCTCCAAGAGAGTGTGAAGAATATTGAGAAGAACTTTGATACAGCTCTCGGGTTTGAGGAGAAGTCTGAATCAAGCAACAATGAAGGTACTTTTTTGTTTTACATCGCTCACATTGTTAATATTTTGTGTAATCTTTATGCATTTGGATGCAAATTTCTAGTATAAACCTATGTTAGGTTTTGCATCAAGATATTAGGTTTTTTTTTTTTTTTTTGGTAAATATTATTGGGTGCTGTCATTTTCATTTTAGGTAGCTTCTGTGAATTATTATTAGGACATTAAGTTGGAGTTGTAAAGTTTGTTAAGTAAGTGGCATGTTGCAAGGAAAGCATGCTGCTTTAGTTCCATTTTGTAGGATGTCAACTAGGAAGCTTAACTTGTAGTTTGGCGCTACTGCCTATTGGAGTGCTGATCTTGTAGTTGCAGCTGGAATCGGAAATGTGAAATATGAAAAAAAAAAAAAAAATCTTCAATTGATTATATTTACTATTCCTGAATAATCAGTGAAGGGTTGATTCTTTTATTATTTTATTTGAACTTGGAATAATCAAACAATAAAGCCTGACATGTTATCTAGGCTGTTTTGTTTTACTTTCTGTGGAATCCAATGGTGCTTGTGAAGTGCCTAACTCAATTTTCCCTTTCTTTGAAATGAATTACCTCCATATTACTATATTTGGTCACATTTCTTGCATAAAAAAGTCAATGCTGATCTAATACTTAAAGAAACACTACATGCTGGTGACTTGTTTTTGAACTTTTTTTTGTGGGAAGTCCCCCAAAAAATGATGCATGAAAGTTATAATGTGGGTTTTGAACCTGTCACATTTATGGCTTCCTGTTTGTATTCATTCCAGCCTCAGGATTGTGGTCTTCAGAAAGAAAACCACTATTTGATCCAGTTCTGGCCTTTATGGGTCAGAAAAGTGAGGAGAGTGCTCCTGAATTATCTGGAAAACTTGAATCTTCACATGCTCCTCCCGAAGTTGAGGAAAAAGAAAAGGCTGAAACTGACAGGTCTGTTCATTCTCATGTGAAAACCACTGTCGAAGAAGATAAACAAACTGATGAGTTAGAAAAAGATAACGAACATTTAGAGACTGTGAATAGAGAAGATACTGCAACTTTGGACCCCTGTAAAGCTGAATCTGAATCTGGATCAGAAACAGTTCCTGCAGAGCCTTCTGAATCTGTCAGTATGAAAGTTGAGTCGTCAGATTCTTCAGACAATGAACAACAGAAAGAAAGCTCAGATGTAGTTTCTTCTGCAGGTTCTGACTCCAAGGAAGCCAAACTAGATACTGCAGAGGTAAGCCCAGTTGAGGTTGCTGAGCCTGTGCCAGCTGAGTCTAGTACTGCGGTAGACATGCATGAAACTAATGAACAAAAGACACAAATGAACGAGATTTTAGAGAAAGGTTCTCCAATTAAATCTGAGGAATCTAGTGATAGCCAAGCTGATGCTGGCAATGGCCCTGATGAACTGACGCCCTCAAGTTCAAATTCTGTTGTCGTTGAGGAGACTAAAAGTGCCCAGGCACTTTTGTCTCCCACTGAACCGATTGTTCTTGAAAATGATGAAAGTGCTAAAACAGTTGAAGTGGACCGGCAGATTAATGATGGTGAAGCTGATGCTAAAGAAGAGTTACGCTTGAGTTCTGCAGCTGCCATATCTGACTCTGCAGATCCTATCCATGAATTGGAGAAGGTGAAGATGGAATTGAAAATGATGGAATCCGCATTGCAAGGTGCTGCAAGACAAGCTCAGGTACTTGATGTTTTCCACTGTTTTATGATGCTGTTTTAACAGAAGTTAACTAATGTTATTCTAAGTTTTCTAAGCTCCTGAGCATATTATCTTTTCTTGTTCTTCCCCACCCACAACCCACAATATGCACGTCACTTCCTCTATGATGTTCTGTGACACCAGAAGGCTTATGTTTAATGAGTTTCTTTGTTCAAGATTTGTTGTTGTTTTTTTTCTTTCTTTTTTTTTTTTGGGGGGGGGTGGTTGGGTTTGTAAGAGGTTTAATGTCACTGTCTGCAAGGTAGATTTTCGGAGATTAGACCTTATGCTCCTGGCTTTATGTCCTATGAGAAGATGTTTTTACCACTAGCAATAGAAGGGAAACTTATACCTTTGATTTATTTGGCTATGAACTTCACTTTCTCTTTTATGTGTTTCACTTGTGATACCTTGTGCTACATTTGTTCTGAGAGAAAGGGCACCGGAGGAAAAAAACCTTTATATTATCTGTCCTGTTGAAATCTCTAATTTATATTTGTTTCATTTTCAGGCAAAAGCTGATGAAATTTCTAAGCTCATGAATGAGAATGAGCAGCTTAAAGCTGTAATTGAGGATTTGAAGGTATATACAGGCATTTCCTCCCCCAAGATGATTTAACATAGTTTGGTTTGTCTCTATGCTAATGATAACTAGATATGTTTTGTTCTGTCTGTTGACTTTTGGTGCTTGAAATGAGCATCTCAGTAGAGATTAAAATGAACAAAGTCCAACTTATCAATCAGAAGATGTGGCTCAAAGTCACAGGTGTTACCATGGCTGATGTATGATAAAATATTGATGGCTAAATGTTTTTCTGATCTTCATTTTTCCGTTTGAAACACTCTTATGTTTTATTGTCATTGGTCAAGCTTTCATTTGTTTTGCATGTGGTTTACTTCCATGCATAAAAGTCAATATAAACCTTTACAAACCTTAGTATCATCAATTTCTAAATGTATCTTTAAGTTGGATGTCTTATAGATGATAGATGGTGGAATCTCTCATATAAGAAAATTTTTATTATATATTATTTTGCATGGTGTTTGTGTTGGGCTTGAGGTGGGCCCCCATGGTATTCTTTTCTTCCCTCACCCATGATGTATGAGCATATTTGCGGTAAAATGCTGCTTTATATGTATTATGAACGTCTGTCTTAGCAGTGGTTTGAGTTCTTTTTATGCATATCATTCTCTATGATGGGGACTATTCTTATCTTTGATTTTTATTTATAGCTCAACTTTTTTTGAGAAGTTAACAAGGATTGTTTGTCGGTGCAGTTGTCAGTTGAATAAGTTTAATGGTGTAAATACCTACTAACACATTTCAATGAGAATACATGTATATTTTACTTTGTTATGTTCTTTCTATTGCTTCCCATGATATATCATTCAAATTGCTGTAACCTATATCTTAATTTGTAACTGTATGACACTGTCATTTGTAGCACATTTGGTTGGCATAAACGGCAAACTAATTCTAGCCTCATTGAGTGAGGCACGGGGGTTTTGCAGTTTGGTTCAATGACTTGCTAGTCCTTAAAATAGTCTGTAACAATCATACCAGTAAATGTCCTGAACAGCCATTTGGGTCCCCCCCCCCAAAAAAAAAAGGAACAGCTCTAAAAAGTTCCTAAAATACCCTTGCAACCAACTGCCACTAACAATTCTCATTCAAATTTCCCCCTGGATATAATAAGTCAATCCCTTTCTACTAGTCTTCTTTTCATTTGTTGTTCAAGATTAATTATCCGACAGTTGAATATTGAGTGATTACTACTTCAAATTAGATATTTAGAGAGATACTCTATTGCCTTTATCCTAATGACAATGAACAAAGATAGCAAATTAATAGCTGAAAGCTTGGAACAGAGAAAATCCAATGAAGCAGAAATGGAGTCTTTGCGAGAGGAATATCATCAAAGGGTTTCGATTCTTGAAAGGAAGGTATGTTCCATGCATTCATCTCCTTTCTTTTTCTTGATTTCTATATTAATTGCTTGTTTATATTCCTTGTGATATTGTTATTGACAAATGTTAGGACTTTCTCCTGAAGCTTGAATCAGTATTGGTTTTTTTTTTTTTTTTTGTGTGGTTTAAAATTTTGAAGTGGTGATTGAACTGGTCCTTTAGAGAGTGAACATAATGAACTGTTATCAATAGCATATCTTGGTTATATAGGAAGGCATACCTTTCTTTGGGCTGCACATGAGGGCATGCCCCCTGAAGTTCAAGTCTAGGACCCCTCAGTTAAAACTCCAGAATCTTTTATATATCTATATTTATTTAGATGATTCAGATGCCACTTTCTTTGTTGCTTTCCCTTGTGCATGCATATTTGATGTCTATCAACTATATGGTCCTTTCATACTATGTTTCTAGTTTGTTGAGTGCTCAAAATTGATTGAAGGCAAGAAGCATATAAGTTGTTAATGTCAAATACCTAGTGAAATTGATTGCATAAATACTATCATATTGCAGCAAGTTTGGAGTCAAGGATTATTTTGTTGAGGTTTATCGTAATTACATTTTGTAAAGCTAATTGATAATTTCTTATATCCATTATGTATTTCTGTTGAAAAATAAAAGGAGTATATGGGCAACTGAGTTCAACTTGTGGTTATAAAAATCCTTTATTAATGTTTTGTAGTGTCTGTAGCCTCTCAATATAGTTTATAAATTAATAATTTAGTTTTATGGAACAGGTTCACCGATAAGAATTCCACTTTTCAATTGTCTCAATATCTCGTCTCTGAAGGAGAATTTTTGTCATATCTTTTAGGAGTGTATTGGGTTAAATGTTTATTATGGATTATGTCTATGAGATAAAGTATGGTATCTAGTTTTCAGTACTTTTACTCTCTTTCTCATTCTTATAGGAGCAACGGCAATGGTTTCCCCACAATAATATTGTACTTTCTTTTTACTTTTTACTATGCTGTGATTATCTCCATTACCTAAAAAGCAGTGTCTTGCTTGAGATCTGATTCATTTAGGGTAATTTAGAAAAGGTGCTAAATGACATGTAGTTTGCCCCCAATAGTTGCAGTTATTTGAAAATGGTGTCAATGCATTGCTTGCTTTCATAGAAGTTGGTGATAAGTGGACAGGTATTCTAGGCAAAGGTTGTTTTTGTTAGCTCAAGTATAATGTTTTTTACAGTTGTCTCTTGGTATGTGCTTTTCCAGGTTTATGCCTTGACTAAAGAAAGGGATACTCTTCGAAGAGAGCAGAATAAAAAAAGTGATGCTGCTGCTCTTTTGAAGGAAAAAGATGAAATAATTAATCAAGTCATGGCTGAAGGTGAGATCTTCAAAATCCTATTTACATTTGATGTGATGCTCTGCGGCATTTTTTTCCCCCTTGTTCAAAACGATATTATTTTCCTCTATTAGATATCTTGGCACTTGTTAGATAGTCCTCGTGTCTTTTCTTTGTAACAGATTTTCTGTTAAAAGTTCCCAACTATAATGGAGAATAATATATATATTTATATGGGCACATTCATTATCAAGAAATAACTTGACTAGGATTTTCTGCAATACATTAGGTGGACGGGTATAGGTTGTAAATAAGAACTCTTCAATGAGAGGGTTTAAAGATCTCTGTCTATACGACCAATTCCTTGCCCACCTAACCCTCACATGGGGCTATGATTTAATGGAGGCTTCTATAATTTATTATAGAAATTTAGAGGGTAATTGGATGAAAATTACTAGGGTAGTAATTACATCCTCTTGAAATTACAAGAAATTATAATTCTCTAGACATGTTTGTCTAATAGAGTGTAATTCCTTATCTAGCATTAAACACGTACTCCTTGTGATCACCGACTGGCCATTAGCTAAGTACAAATAATTAATAATAAATACTATGTAATTTAGTTGGAACTTGTATAAATAATTTGTAATAAATACTATTTAATGTAGTTTATTATTAGTAAGTCAAAACATATGAGAAATTATCTCTCTTCAATAAAAATTTCAGATTATTTAAACATGATTAGTAAAATAATATATAATTATATTTAAAAATAAAATATATGCCATAAAATAAAATATCATTATTGCTCTATAAAAATAACATTTTAAACTTAAATCATGTAGGGGCATGTTTGGAAAGCCATAAGGAAATTGAATTTGAGTGTAATTGTTTGTAATTACCTGTGTAATTACTCCAATTCTTTGGGGGAGGATGAGAATTGGAGAGTGTAACTGGAGTATTCTAATTACACTCACTTTGGTGGGACCCGCTGATTACAGTGGTTACCCAAACATACCTCACAAGTGTAGTTACAAGCAGTTACATCTAATTCAATCACTAGGTGGATTTCCAAATGCACCTTTAGTGTAAAAAGAGTACCCTTGGTGTATCTACTTCTGTGCCTCGTTCAGATTTTAGTTAGTTGGATGATTATTGAGCAAACCTAGTTCCCTTCTAGGCTATGAGTTCTTATTGCTAAATATTTATTTCTCTCTCCTCTCAGGTGAAGAGCTTTCAAAGAAGCAGGCCGCTCAAGAAGCTCAAATCAGGAAATTGAGAGCTCAGGTATGCCGATATGTTTGATGGTTATTAAATTTCTGGTAAATAATCTCTTCCCTTCATTTTCTGACTATTCTTTTTTCTTGCACTTTTGATACTCTAGATTAGAGAGCTCGAAGAGGAGAAGAAAGGCCTGACTACAAAGCTTCAGGCAAGTGCATGCCTTAATATTGGAATGTAGTTGGTTGATTTCTTATCTCCCTCCTATCTTATCAATCTTATCAAGAATTCAAGATGATATGAGCTGTAATATGAGGCTATATTGCATCCAATCTTTTGCCTCTCCTAAGCAAAACATTGTCATTCAGATTTACTGTTTTTTAAATACTAATATAAGGCTTAAAGTCAGTGTTATTATATCATTTGATTGTGTTCACTATAATTGTGAACACTGTTTGGCATGGGCCTTTTGTTTCATAGTCTGTATCCATACTTTTGGTACCTGGTTTTATATTTGAGATTTTCAGTTGAGTTAGTATTTGATAACTGGCAATGGAAAATTTTAATTCCACAAGCAGGATTATGTCACTTTTTTGGGTTTATTTTTGTCTGAGCTCCTTTGAATTTCATAAAAAGAATTGTCATTTATTTCAACTTGTTCATAGTATGCTCCTTGCTATGCTTTCAGGTTGAAGAGAACAAGGTAGAGAGTATCAAAAAGGACAAAACTGCTACAGAGAAGTTGCTTCAGGAAACAATTGAAAAACACCAAGCAGAACTTGCAGCTCAGAAAGACTTTTATACAAATGCTCTAAATGCTGCAAAGGAGGCTGAAGCACTAGCTGAGGCACGTGCCAACAATGAAGCCAGAACTGAACTGGAGAGTCGATTAAGAGAGGCTGAAGAACGTGAAGCCATGCTAGTACAGACGCTTGAAGAGTTAAGACAAACCTTAAGCAGAAAGGAGCAGCAGGTTTTTCATTTTATTAATTGATATTCTAGATTTTGTCATGCTAATATATGACAAGTATGATGTTATTGCTATTTTCTAACAATGTAGGCAGTATTTAGAGAAGACATGCTTCGCAGGGACATCGAAGATCTTCAAAAACGTTATCAGGTGCACTGATCTTGTACTGACCTAAATGGATATTAAATATTTTTGCAGTACCCTTACTTTGAGAAATTTGCTTCTAGTAGTTCACAGCTCAAATTTTGTTTTAGGCAAGTGAACGTCGGTGTGAGGAGTTGATTACACAAGTGCCTGAGTCTACAAGACCTCTTTTAAGGCAGATCGAAGCCATGCAGGTGAAATATGTTGTTCTAATGCATTCTTAACAGACTTAAGGACTATTGGTCTTCGTATTATTTGTGTATATTAATTGTTTGCTTTATTTTTACTAGGAAACAACTTCCAGAAGAGCAGAAGCTTGGGCTGCAGTGGAGAGATCTCTAAACTCTCGTCTCCAGGTATGTACAATCTGTACAATGTTATTGCATGTTATGACATAACATTTGAAGCTTACAGAGAGTCCTATTCTCATAATTATTTATTCTATTGAATGTACAGGAAGCAGAGGCAAAAGCTGCTGCTGCTGAAGAGAGAGAGCGGTCTTTGAATGATCGCTTATCTCAAACCTTATCTCGAATTAATGTTCTTGAAGCTCAGGTTCTACATCTCTGGCTAATGTATGTTTTATCTGTGGAAACATTTCTAGCTATCAGCTTAACCTTTGTTTTGCTTTGGTTCAGATTTCATGTCTTAGAGCAGAACAAACACAGATAAGCAGGTCCCTTGAGAAAGAGAGACAGAGAGCTGCTGAGAATAGACAGGAGTACCTTGCAGCGAAGGAGGAAGCAGATACTCAAGAAGGTCGGGCAAACCAGCTTGAGGAAGAAATTAGGGAACTAAGACGGAAACATAAGCAAGAGTTACAAGATGCTTATGTGCAGCAGGAACGCCTACAGCAGGTTGTGCTTTTGATTCATTGTTAGGCTGCAATTACTATAAATCTCTTTGCATGTGTTTGACCAAGCAGGTTATCTCCCTTTTATGTGTCTGTAGCTTCAAAGCAAACAATCTTCATTGAAAATGCTTTTTCCTTTAATGATGAAAAAGAAGACCATTTTGTACGCTTCATATGATTACAGATGATAAATTTCAAAAAAAAAAGAAAAGAGATTACAGATGATAAAAGTTGCATATATAATTTAGTATTTCAAAACTTCTCTCAAGTTATCGGCTGATGTTAGATGAGGCATTCTTTTGATAGCTTCTTGTGATATATGAACATGGAACCATTTTAACTGAACTGTTAGTATTTATATTTGATCTCATAGTTCAGTTTGAAGGAATCTTTTCATTTGTAACAGGAAGTAGAAAGGGAGAAAGCTGCTCGGTTAGACTTGGAAAGGACAATGCATGTGCATTCTATGGCTATATCTGAGCAAGCTCCAATGGCAAGGCACAATTCTGCTTCGGAGAATGGTATGGTGCTTCATATTATGATGTAGATGATCTTATGATATTCTTTACTTATTGTGAGACTTTTGCAGGAAGCTTGTCCCGGAAACTCTCTACTGCTAGCAGCCTAGGAAGTATGGAGGAAAGCTATTATCTGCAGGCATCATTGGACTCATCTGATGGTTTCTCTGAAAAGAGAAATATTGGAGAGGCAACATTAAGTCCGCTCTACATGAAGAGCATGACACCCAGTGCGTTTGAATCTGCCCTTCGTCAGAAGGAGGGTGAACTTGCATCCTACATGTCTCGTTTGGTATGTATTATTCTTTGAGCTCCTGAATTCAAATATAACTGTGATTCCTTGATTACATGTGTATTATTCTTTGAGCTTCTGAATCCAAATATAACTGTGATTCCTTGATTTCATGTATAAACTGTGTGTTCAACATCCTTGATTTTTAGTTGTGGGTCTTTACTCTTAATAGCTTATATATCAACTAGTTTTGTTTGGTGTTTACTTCAGTCTTCCATGGAAGCTATCCGTGACTCCTTAGCCGAGGAGTTGGTGAAAATGACAGAACAGGTGAGTTCTTCAGCTGCTACCTAGTTAAATGGGATTGGGATTTATTCATCAATGTTCTACACTTCTTCTCAAATCATTGTTGTTAAACTTGTCTACATTTGCTGCAGTGTGAAAAGTTGAAGGCAGAGGCTGCCACACTGCCTGGAATCCGGGCAGAGCTAGAAGCCTTGAGGCGGAGACATACTGCTGCGCTGGAGCTAATGGGTGAGCGTGATGAAGAGGTACATACCCTTGTAATTTTGGGAAACAAAAATTTATATTCAAGGATGTACAGAAGCAATAGTGTTATGAATATCATGTATCCTTGTGTTAATGTATTTCGGACTCATTCTGGTTTTACCATAATGAAATGAGAATATTATATGATATTGTCATTATCCATTATGTTCTTACATTTAAATTGTTGCAACTTTCCAGCTAGAGGAACTCCGAGCTGACATTGTAGACTTGAAGGAAATGTATAGAGAGCAAGTAAACTTGCTTGTGAATAAGGTATTTTCTTTTGTTTTCAAATCTTTATCTCTATTTATATCATAACATGATATTAGAAGTAGTACGCTGATTCTACAAGCTCTGCTAAAATCTGCCTTTTTGTGTTCGACAGATCCAAATAATGAATTCTTCGGCGGGTAATACATATTAAGCATATTCTTTTTTTTTTGGTGTGGTAATTTCCAAGAAATTATGTGCATGATATACTTGTAGCAGATGTAGTTAAAAAAATTTTGTTCTTAAAACTTACTGGTTCAAAGATGTGGTTTTATTGCAAGCATTTGGTTAAGTGAGAGATTCAGAGAGCAATAGCGTCCCCTTGAAAGATTTTTCTACCTTGTTGTATAGGACAAATCTTTTCTATTTCCTAGCCAACATAAAAATCGATTTTATTGCCTACTTTTTTTAAAAAAAAATAATTATATAAATTTATGTTCTTGTAATAAAGAGGATATTATTTCTTTTTTCTCCTATTGTGGCCTTATTTGGCATCCTACCCTGGCTCCCCGGCCCGGCCAAGGCTCTTATAGGTTGGGCTTTTTGGAGAAGTTTTTTTTATTTTTTATTTTGAGTTGAATTCAAATTAACAATAAAAGAATTTAGGTATAAATATATATGTATATGTACATTAACATGACTATCATTGAATTTTATTTTTATTTTTGACTTCACAGAAATAAATGCAGTGTGTTTGGTTTTAAGGTTTTGTCATTTTATCTGTATCATGTGTTGTCTAGTTCTCGTAGTTTTTAATTTTTTTAAATATCAATTAAGAAGAAATGTTGGTTTATCAACATTATTTGTGAAATTAGATTTTACAATTAATGTGGTAAGTAATTATCCATTTTTAATATAAAGTATGGTGATGTTTTATATTTTTTTAATAATCCCACTTGCAGTGGATTACATAATTTTTTTAGTATATAGTAAGAAAATTCAAAATACTTTTCCTAACATAAAAGTAAAAATTTAATTTTTATTCGAATAGTATAATGGGCTGGGTGGCTGAGAAGGGCTCAAAGTTGTTCTACGCATGCAATTTTTTGAATCAAGTAGTAGTATGATACAGCCCAACTCATACTGAATTTGGTTACTTAATTCAGTGAATAATTCGGTTTGGAGCATTTGGTGATACTAATTTAGTTGAGAATAAAAAATAGTTTTTTATTTTTAATATATGCAATATGCAGTATTTCTATTTATTTATTATCTATACTTACTAATATTCAAAGTTTTTATTGAGTTAGTGTCACTTTTGGTTGAGTTTTAACTCGGTTGTGAATTTATCAAAAATCTCTATTTTTATATAAAATTTAGAAAATAGATGTACATAATGAGATTCAAATTCAAAACATAATGACTCTATTCTCTTACAAAATTAATATTTACATTAATTTTTATAAATTTATTAGATAATTAATTTCACCCACAAGCTTAATGGTAATGTTTGGTATCACGTAGTAATGTTTAATCTATCATAAATTGAGTATGTTTTGATATGGCATGGTTAAAAGAGATAAGGATGCATTGGTTATATGTTGTGTTATAATGAAGATGATTGGTATTTTGAGTTTGTTAATGTATGATAAATTGGATGATTACGAATGTTTATAAATCGAAGGTTGATTGAATGAATTGGTATAGTTTAGGTTGATTTGTTGTTGCTAAATGTGAGGAATGTTGGATTGGAAGTTTGAAAATAGATAAATGAATGGTTAAATATGTTCTTGAATTGGTTTTATGCATAATATAAGTGTGCATTATGCACCATTTGAGGTAAAGGTTGGCTTCGTATGGAATAGGTAACATATGGTTTAAAATGTACCAAAACAAAGTCCACGTCGAGACGAAAAACTCTCCCTGTCGCAATGTCGGCTGACAATTTGTGATGTCCCAACATCGAGTGATCAAACGACGCAATGTGACAAGTTGTTTGGAGTTGTCATGACGTGGAGGAGACAACAACATGATGTTGGCCCTGGATTTTTAAAAATTTGCAATTTGGTCCCAATTCATGCTCGGGTCAACAAAAAAGCTTCGTAAGCTCGGTTAAGGTCCGAATTTAGTTGTGAATCATATTATGAATGTATTTTAGTTATAAATTTTTGACTAACATAATTTTTGTATTTTCATCGGTAATTGCTCCGGTGACATTCATAGCATTCGATAACTCGGACCCGGCGATTGAGTCAGGCGAGGGGTGTTACAGGTCTCCTATTAAATTTTGGGTTTAAGTCAATTTTTTTCTTTAAGAGTCAAGGTCGAGGCAAGTTCATCAAGGTTTGGACTGGGCGAGATCGGGGTGGAAAAAAATTCGCCCCACCCCGATTCCATCCCTAAAAAAGAGAATATTAAATAGTTGGGTGATTATTTTGTAATTTCTCATAGTTAGGTAACCATTTTTTAACTTTTAATAGTTGGGTGACCAAAAAAGAAATTTACTAAAAATTTTGAAATTTTTTAATCCAAAAACAATTTTTGCTACTCCAAATATATACCTCTCTCGGCAATAGAAACATCTTGTTTTGGCCTTTTCTTTTAAAAAATGTATTAGGCCCGAAAATACCAAGAATGGGTGAATTGGTATTTTAAAATTCTTTGCAAACTTTTCTAAATAATGAGGAAATGAAAGAAAAGTTTGGACAATTCAATTTATAGTAATTCGACCTCAATTGCCTACCTCCACTACCTTGGTATACATCAACCAAGGAATTTTCATTTCATTATAAGAATTGCTACCTTTTGAAGGAAAATGTATAACCTGTACAGTCTATATCTTTTACAAATGCTAAGATAGAGCCTTCCCTCTAGTTTTTATGTCTAAACTAAAACCCTCTAGCTTTAATGGCTTAATTAGAAACCCTTTACAATTCACTTAAGGTTTTTATACTTCAAAAACCTTAAGTAACACTTTACAACTAAGATGAAAGATGTAAACAATGAAAGCCTTTAAAAGGTGTGTATTTACAAGTGTTAGCTCTCTCTCAAAGAAAGAAAATGAGAATGATAAATAGATCTAAACAATAAGCACATAAGAGATACGTACAAGAGAGAATGAGAAATAAAGAGTTGGAGGTTTTTCTCTTGATTTCTATGCTTGGATGTTCATCTCTTGTGCCTTGAAGTGTTCTTGATATGTATAGATAACAAGTGAAATATTTGTGACTGTTTATGGCCGAAGAGATAATTTCTAGTTGTTGAAGGCATTGCAAAAAAACTTGAATTGACACAACTCATAAGATGTATGGCTAGAAGTGAACTTGTATCAATACAGAATGTATGGGTATAAGTCCTAGAGGTTTACAATTTTGCTTACTGACTTAGTCGTATCGATACTACATCCTAAACTTGTATAAAATGAGTTTAAAACTGTAACACCCCCTAACCCTTATCCGTTCCTGGAATAGGATTACGGGGCATTACCAGTCAGTACAGTTCAACTACAGTCATTAATTAAAATAAATGCTCACACTTATCATAGATTAACCATATTGTCCCTCAAATGGACCCTCGAGGTCCAATATGAGCAGTAAAATCAATCCGGGACTAATTTAAAATCACTACAAATTTTTCTCAAAATTTTAGATTTGTTTTTTATGCACAATGCCCACACGCCCGTGTGGATTTCCCGTGTCTCTGCTCGTGTGCTCTATTTAAAACCTAACATTCAAGATGCAGGGGACACACGGCCTAACTACACGCCCGTGTATAAGCCGTATGTCTCACACGGTCTGGCCACATCCCCGTGTGCCAAGCCGTGTAGGCCCAAAATGAACCTTAAATATCCAGTTTACCAACCCTACAATTTAAGATACCAACAATCCAAGAACCATGCACTCAATCACTTTGAATCACATTTAAACCTTCCCAAAACATGTCTAATTAGATATCTTATATGCCTATCCATTGGTCTCTTTTAAAGTATTTACTTACATTATCAAATACCTTAAATTCATACCAATTAAGTCAATTCCTACTAAACACCGTTACTAACCTTAATTTACTTATTTAGTCAATACATTCACAATCTAAATGGTTCTCCTGAGACATCCTAGGTACATGCAATTACCAATAAAACATGTTTTACCTCATTGAATTCGGGATTGGACTGAGATGTTGATTCAACGGTCTGACTTTAACTTATCCTGCACACGAAAACAAGTCGTACGCTTAGTATGAACTCAATGGTATTTCTATAATCCGAACACTTATTAACATAACATACACTTAAATCATATAATGATCATAAATATTCAATTATTCATTTCATGGATAAATTCTTTATAACTCATTCGATCTTTATCATCTATTAACCCGATTAGCTTTTCAAAATAAATTCACAAATCATTTAAACAATAATATTTTCCATTCATATGTCTCACTTATACTTCTTGTTCACTATTAAATTTTCAATAATAATATTCAACTATCACATTTCATTCAGTAATCTAATATAATCCAAGCTCAGTATCAGTCAATATTTTTCAGTATTAATCAATTTATCATCATCATTTAGTAACAATCAATTGATCTTTATTGTTCAGTATCGTCAGTCATTAGTAATAATCAGTTATTCAGTAACGGTCGTTTATTCATTATCAGTCAATTATTCAGTAGTAGTTAGTTATTCAGTAACAGTCATTGATTCAGTAACAGTCGATTATTCAGTGGCAGTTAATTTTCAGTATCTTTATTTACCCCTATTAACATGAGTCGGACCTAGACGGATATGTGGATCCAACCCACACACTGGGATAGCACACAGTGTTTCATCAGTCGAAGTCGGAATACACCGTGTCAGTAACGGTAATAGTAATAGTAATAGTAGCAGTACGGTACACAGAGTACCTCATCGGAACGAATCCGGAACAGTAACAGTAACAGTAAGGTACGGAGTACCTCTTCGGAACAAATCCGGAACAGCAACAGTAAGGCGACACTTATAGTGTCTCATCGACACAAAGTCAGAATATACCTGAACACTTCCAATACTATGGCATGCCAACTATATCCGACTTAGCCCGATACTGTTAATAGGGTATTTAACCAATTTTCGGTTTTCAATCAATATGTATATATTTCAATTAATCACATAATTTAGTAAATCAATACAATTCAATATAATTCAATTCACTTTTCATTAATATATAATCAAATTCCACAATAAACACTTATTCATAATTATTTCACCATATTTTCAAATCAATTCATTTCAATAATAAACACAATACCAATAATTCACACTTTAATTATTTACCATAACATTCATTCAAAATATAACTATTAATAATAAATTTTACTCTTTAATTCCAATCAATATTTATTCCTATTCAAATATTTACCTTTAAATACTTACTATACTTATCAAGTAATAAATTCAACAATTAAGTATTAAGTTCGGATTATAGAAATACAAACCATAATTTTCGAGTTATCCTTTGTCGGCTTTGTCTTTTCCTTGCCTAGCCGAGATTTTCCGGCACAACGCTAGCTACGAAAATCAATTAAATATTATCAATACACTACCATTCAATTTTTATATTGAATATTTCAATTTCTATCCAACTTTTGCCTTAATTCCGATTTAGTCTCTAAACCGAGACTAACTTTTATTATTTACATTTAGCTCAATATTTTCATTCAATTTCCACTCTAGACTTACTTCAACTCTCTAATTTCACCATAGGACTATAATTTCAAAATTCATTCAATTTAGTCCCTACCATTCAAAACTTATAATTTACTTTACAATTCAATCCTTATTTCACTTCTAACTTGAAATTCTATCAATTTAATCCCTAATTCATCATTTTATTCAACATGAACCATATCTAGAAATCTAATATCTTTCAAAATATCAACTTAATTTCATCAAAACCTTATTCCAAAGCTTCTAAAATATTAAAATTAAGTAAAAAGGGCTTGATTGACTTACCTATTAAAATTTAAAGCTTCAAAACCTCAATTTTCCCTTTTCTCCCTTTCTTTCCTTTCTTTCTACCCTGTTCTTCTCTGTTTCGTTTCATGTTCTTTTTCTTTCTTTATTTCTTTTGTTTCTTTGTTTTATTATTAAACTATTATAATATGTATTATTTATACATGTGTATATTTATTAATACACATGTATTCATTTATTACCATACACTTGTCATAATTTTATTTATTTATTTATTTAATATAAAATAATATTAATATAATAATATTTACTTAAATAATAAGTAAATACATAAATGTATTACAAATGTATGTATAATATTTATTACACATGTATTTTATTTTTATCACACACTTGGCATTCAATTTGGCTTATTTACTTATTTAGTCTCTTCAATTTTATTTATTCTAAAATTAAACTTTCACACTATATTCAATTTAATCCTTTTATCCAATTATCCTTAATTTAAGCTAATTCACTTAATTAAACTCTAATTAACTACTCAATTAACTTCGTAAATATTTATTATAAATATTTACGAACCCATTTTTCAAAAATAGAGACATGAAAATATGCTTTTCCGATAACCGTAAAATTCGGGTCATTACAAAAATACTTTAAAACATTTTGAATTGACTCAAAAGTATTTAGATAAATACAAATTTAAAACTAGTTTTTTAGTACTTTATAAGTCATAAAAATACTTTGAAAATGTTTAACAAAATTTCCAATAATTATTTTCACCAATTGAATTAGAAAATATAAATAAAAGTTTCTCTTAAATGATCTAAAAATTTCCCCTTTATTGATATAACAAAAAATTAAAAGAAATTTGTTTAAAAAAAATTAAGAGAAATTTGCATTTTGAAATACTCTCGTTAAAATCATTTAGACATTTTAAAATATAACTCCCCCTTAATAAGTTATTCCTTGAAATATTTTAAGTACAAACACTTAAATAAGAGCATTGAATTTCAACAAGAGATATGATAAAGAAGCATGCAAGAAATTCAATGAAGAATTCCAAGATTTTATAAATGTCATACATTTAAGCAATGTATTAAATAAGCATATATGCATGAACATTAATTGATTTGCATATGCATATAGAAGATAAACATATGTAAAACCTTCAGAATCATCAATTCCCTCCGTATTTGGATGGTAGAAAAAGTTCTGAATCATCTCAACATTTCTTTGGATGGGATGGATTGGCCATGCCTCTTTGGGATCATTGCTTAGTGTATTTGGAATGACCGGAACTTATTTACCTTTCAAGGCATTTCTTGGAGTAATGATGAGATTCTTAAATTTTCGTTCAATTGGGCAAAACAATACATTTTAATCTCCAAAACTGCACTTCATAAGCCTCACAGTTATCTCCACTCTTTACCTTTAGCTAGTAGTTGGGTTTGTTTGAGAACAGATGGTTCCGTTAGGCTTGACGAAGGTTTTGCAGCAACTAGAGGTTACATATGTGATCATAGTGGTGTGTGGATCATTTAGTTCTGCCGATATTCGGGTAATTACACAGTGACGGAGGCTGAGCTTTGGGGAATCTTGGTAGATTAAACCTTATTTTGAAAAGACGACTCAATAGGGTCTCAATCCAAACTGAAGGTATTGAGGCTGTCAATATTATTCAAGATGGCTCTTCCGGAAACTCTAATTCTACCCTAATAAGGCGAATACTTCAAGTCCTGAATATGTTTAAACAATGGAAGATTCAACATTTTCCTAGAGAAGAGAACTCAATTGCAGATAGTTTGGCTAAGTCAGTCCGCACTAGAAGCCTCAGTTTAAGATTGTTTAAAGATCCTCCTTTGTTGATATAGTTTAATTACTTTGTAATTTTAATTTTTCACCAAAAAAAAACCTATGCACAAGCAAATTTCATGTTTTCTCCCCTTTTTTTAGTATATCTAAAAGCAATAAAAGCATAGAAAGAAGATACCAATTTTAAAGATTTTTTATTGAAATTTGAGGCTTAGGAAGAATAAAGATTGAATGCAAATAGGCATAATAGATTCCAGTTAATGGCATTCAATTGCATTCTTAGAAAGGGATAATGAACTTCAAGAAATAATGGTATAGCAAGGAAACATACTTGAAATCCGTTGAAAAGAACACTTATGCAAAAGTCTAATGATAATATGAATAAGTCTTAATTACATATAGGTTTAATTAAAATCATACCTAATGAAAGATAGCAATTAATAATTAAACAAAAATATCAATTGTTAAGAGAAAAATGTGAACAAGGCATGAATCAAGAATCAAAGAATTGCATGTTAATGATAATTCAATAAGTTCCCATGCATTTTTTTATTTATTTCTAATGCTCCCCCTTACTAAACACATATCCTAATGATTTTCTCCTCTTTTCTAGTTACCAAATATTAATGAATTAAATAAGACATGGAAAGTACAATGATATGAGAAAATGGATACCAAAAGCTCATCAAAGCTACAATTGAATGAGAAAAACATATGAGAAATATGAATCATTTCATTCAACAAGTATACTAATAATCAAATATTATCATCATGCTTAAATGAAAATTTGTAATACCCCGAAAATTTTTACAGTAGGAAAGTAAGATATTATCTTTGATATAGTAAAATAAGGAAAAAAAGTGACAAAAAGGGAAATTTTGAGTTATGACAACATTGGGAAGTATATTATGATATATTAATTCAAGAAATGACTAAATTGAAAAAGTGAGAAAAGTATGATAAGAGAGAAGAGAAAAAAAAATTATGAGTTTAAATTTATATGTTTAAATTCTTAATGAGTCTATTTTCAAAAGAAACAAATAGAAACATCATCTAAACCCCATACTAAAAGATAATTAATTTTTAGTAAAGAAAGGTCGAAGTTGTCAAACAGTAGAATAGGGATAAATTTGAAGATTTTACTAAACTTATTGGCTAAATTATAAATTCTGAAATTTTTATGGTAGAAATATAGTCTAGTTTCAAAAACATCAAGTGGATCTTAATTTAGAATTTTATAGCTCAAGATATAAATAATTTAGTGATCATGACTAAAGTTGACAGCTTTGATATGAACATATAAGTAAATAATAGAATTATAGATAATGTTACATATAAGCATGTATACATTAAGGATGCGGAATGGATAGGAGAAGGAAAATATATATGAATATTCACTTAGCATGGGTTTTAATTAATAAAATGGCTAATTTGCATGTTTTAGGCTTAAGGACTAAATTGAATAAAAGTAAAACTTTAAAGGCAATTTTTTAAAGATGTCAAAAATGACCAAATTGAAGGAAATGAATTATTTTATTGTCTAAATTAATAAATTTAATGAAATTATTAATTTAGATCAAGATCGGGTGAAAAATCGAGGAAAATAGAAAATTACCAAAATGCCCCTGAATCTTGTTATTTCTGCAATTTAGCCAGGTAAGTTCATGTAACTAGATTATGTATATTAATATGTTTGAAATTGAATGTGGAATATGTGTGAATTGTATAAATTTTTAATGTATAAAAATTAATCACATGCCTAATATTGCTCGGTAAGTATAAGTCATGTTTGAATAGATGGAATTCGATGGATACAGGATTTCCCGATTGGTTGTGGTCTTGCATATGTTGTAGACAAATCAGAGCATCCTGTTATAAGCCTTTCGAGCTTCCCATTACATGGTTCCTGTGAGCATCCTGGTCGTTAGTGATCCTGCATGTGTTGCAGACTACCACAGCTCTTTGTGAGCGTCCTATTTTATGATCGGTTGTGTTCTTGCATATGTTGCAGACAGAAACGTAACTCTTTGTGAGCGTCCTGATATGGCTCACTTGAACTTCCTATTATAAGGCTATCCGGAGCTCCCTGATAATAACTTTTTGGAGTTACCTATTAAGTTCAATGAGCTTACTGTTTAAAGACTCTTCGTGAGCTTCCTGATTAAAAGTTCTTTGTGAACTTCCTGTATAAACTCTTATGATTTTCTCGTTATATAGCCCAAATAAGCTTCCTGAATAGCTTTTTGTGAGCTTCCTGCTATATGGCTCGAGAGAGGGTTTCCCAATTATGTGCTTTAACGAGCACCTCTGAATATGAATTGACAGTTTTTTATTTGTCCACTTCGAGTGTACTACCTGTGTATCCATCCATTTTTCAAATAAATTCAACGAGCAAAATCCTGACATGGGAAGTTATGAGCACGAAATGAGTTAACACACATATCTGTCTGAAATACATGAAAATGATGATACATGATATATGGAATTACAAGATGATATATGAACATAGAATTTGTTTGATGAATATGAATATATTCATCTATGATTATAGATTTGTATACTTTGAGTGTACTATCTGTACATCCATCGATATTTTAAATGATTCAGCGGGAAAAGTTCTGATATGAAACAATATGAGTACGAAATGAATTATTACCTGTATATGCCTAAAATATATATAATGATTTGTACATGTTATATGGACACATGGTGTGGAAAGTATATGTACATGGAATTTGATTAATGTTAAGTTAGCTATGAACTATTACCGTAATAAATATACATGAAATACATGGAAATTATGGTACATTAAATATTGATATAATGAAATGAATGATATATTTTTATGAAAAAATGGTAAGAGAATGACATGTATCATGATATGTACATATATGATTATCTTTGATATGTTGATACAAGAAAATTACGTAAGTTGAGACAAGTATTAAACTCAAGTGTGACATGTCGAGAAAATAGATGTATCAATGTTGAATTTATATGCAATATGTGCAAGTACACTAATAAGTGTTATTGTTTGATGCTTAGACAAGTGTCAAGCTATTGGCTGAATGGTAAAATGTTTATTTATACGATGCATTGAAGCGGTAAGTACTCGAGAGAAAATATCCTACTGCTCATGAAAAAGTGGTAAGATTTAAATTGTGCAATTTATTGGGAAATGACTTATCATGTGATCAATTTGAAAAATACTTTGTTTAAATGCACTAGCTTGTGACTATGGTTGAATGTTATGTTTATGACTTGTGTCATACATATGGAATAAGTGTGGAAAGTAAAGAAATGCAAATGAAAATAAAGGAATTTTGAAGAGTTAAAGTTATTTAAATCCTACTAAGCTTGGAATAATATGTATAAGTGATGTTGTGGATTTATTCTCTCCTTGTGAGTGGATGAATATAACTTCATAAGTATTGCGGTATCAATTTTGAATTATTCTTGATATGTATAAATTTCATATTTGAAATGAATTTATATGATTAAAGATTTCACGAGCTTACTAAACATTCATTGCTTATGTGTTTATTTTTATTTACCTTACAGATTATCGGAAGTTCGATCGGGTTGGAAGCTTGTCGGAGTTATATCACACTATCCATCGGTTCTATTCGGTAATTTTGAATTATTTGATTTTGGTTATATATAGGTTAATTTGACCAATATTAGCTTATAAATGCTCTGTTGTATCTAGCCATTGGGATGACTTGTGATGGACATGTTTTGATGTGCATATAGTATAATGTTAGATGTGAGTATTTGGTATGGTTGAATGATGATAATCTTATAGGTATGTTAATATTTAGTACAAGTAGGCATATAAGTGATTTAGGTCAATTTGATAAGTTTGAATACTAGAGTATATGTGATGGTAATACATGTATAAAACTTGGTTTTAGCTTGATTTGATCGCTATGATATAGGCTTATGTGTAAAAGTGTTGAGTTAGGTTGATGAGAAATGGGGTGAGAAATGTGACTTAGAAAATAGCCTATTTTTCTCCACATAGGCAGAGACAAGGGCGTCTGTCTCTTAACCATATGAGACACACAGCCTGGCTACACTGGCATGTGATCCCTGCACCTTGGTGAAATTTTAATATAAATAGAAAAATTTTCTAAGTGCCAATTAAGTCTTGACTTGTTTCTAAAGTGTATTTTAAGCCTCGATGGCTCATGTAAGGGGCAATATGTATGATTTTGATTGGCTTTTGATATGAATACTATATGAAATGAAATTTCTATCTATTTATTCAGTAAATTTTGGTAATGCTCCGAAACCCTATTTCGGCGACAGATACGGGTTAGGGGTGTTACAAAATTCTATAAAGCATAAGGCATGACAATGGCATCCAATCAATGATAAAGCAAGGTGAGCAAACGATGGATACCAATGCGAGTGTGATGTGAGGAAGGTGATCATGACATATTAGCAACAATCATATTTTAATTTAAATCACAAAATATGTTATGGCAAAGTGGTATCTAAAAAATATGGCAATGCATAGCAAGATACCAATTAAATGGATGCTAAGTCTTAATTCCTTAGTTCTAAGTCTTAATCCTTATTAAATCTAATCCTAAGTTCTAAACTTAAATCTAATTCGAAGTTTTAAACTTAAGTTCTAAGTTCTAATCCTAATTTTATGCCTAATCCTAAACTTAATTCAAAAACTCCTTCTAAGTTTAATATAATCCTAAGTGTAGTTCTAAAACTACTTCTAGATACTAATTCTAAGACCAATTTTAAGCTTATATGATAATTCTAATCCTAAGTCTAAATTGAAGACTCTAAACGACCATCAAAGGTTCATGACACGCTAAAAACATTTTTGATGATTTTGAACAAATTTTAGTGGATAAAACAAATCTGTTCAAATGATATTGTGGCCTAATTTCAAGAAAATAAAAGATATCTTTAGGCCTTACATTTTCTTGAAAAGTCTAATGATTTTCAATAAAGATCAATTAGATACAAAGTATTTTTATTTCAATTTATTGAAAAATTCAAGCTAAGGTACTCCCCCTAAGTATATGCATAAGTATGACTTTACAATACACCCCTATATGCTCCTAGGAACAAAAAAAAAATACAATATGAACATGTCAAAATTTCTATACACATACATATACAAAGTGCTCTAAGACATGTAAAATTTTAAAATAGTACAAAGAACTAACCATAATAATGCAAACATCCTTGAATCCAAGAATCACTAGATGACCTCTTTTTGTGAAAAACAAACATCTTAAATTAAAATTCAAAATGATTCTTTGCAAACTTTTTGTGGCCTTTTCTTTTAAAAAATGTATTAGGCCCGAAAATATCAAGAGGGGGTGAATTGTTGTTTCAAAATTCTTTGCAAACTTTTTAAAATGATGTGAAAAAGAAAGAAAAGCTTGGACAATTCGATTTATAGTGGTTCAACCCCAATTGCCTACCTTCACTACCTTCGTATACCTCAATCAAGGATTTCCCAATTCACTATAAGAATCACTACCTTTTAAGGAAAAGGTACAACCTTTAAAATCTTAAGTAGCACTTTACAACAAATAAAAAAGATGTAAACAATGAAAGCCTCTCAAATGTGTATGTTTACAAGTGTTAGATCTCTTTCAAAGAAAGAAAATGAGAATGATAAATAGATCTAACAATAAGTACCTAAGAGATATGTACAAAAGGAATGATAAAATAAAGAGTTGGAGGTTTTTCTTTTGATTTCTATGTTTGGATGTTCATCTCTTGTATCACAAAGTGTTCTTGATGTGTATGTATAACAATGGAAAAGTTTGTAACCATTTATAGTCGTTAGATAATTTCTAGTCATTGGAAGTATTGTAGACAAACTTGTATTGATACAACTCACAAGATGTATGGATAGAAATGGACTTGTATGGATAAAAGTGAACTTGTATCAATATAGGATGCATGGGTAAAATTCCCTAGAGTTTTACAATTTTGTTTAATAACTTAGTTGTATCAATACAACTAGGTCAGGGTATCGATACATCTCAGACTTGTATAAAATGAGTTTAAAACACTTAAAAATATTTTGGATTAACTTAAAAGCATTTAGATAAATTAAAAAACATTTAAAAATTCATTTTAAATGTTGTTATATATAAAAACTTATGACATCAAAGCTAACAAAAATGTAAACTTTATTACGTTAGAAACTACATAATTACTAGGGACTTATGATATTTTCGATATAGAAAATTGAAAACATTTGAATTTCTTCGCATTGGATTAAAAGTCGACCTAAAAGACCAACAAAATGAAGCAAGGAAAAAAAAAGGAAACTCAAAGTTTTTTATTTTTATTTTCCAACTACCCCATTTTACATGAAAAAAAAAAGGAAAAAATATCTTTTATATATGAGAAACATGAAGTGATTATTTGCAACATAAACCTCTCAGTATTTTTAATTTATTTTATAAAAGGTTTTAACCTTTTTAATTTTCTCATTTAGTCCCCATAATTTAAAATATTATCTAACTATAGAAATATGTCAATATTATTAACTTTTTTAGTTCCTATAGGAATTAATCTTATTTAATTTTCATTTTTTAACAATTAATTTCTAATATCACGCTTTTATAAAATTACATAATTATTTTAATATTTATGCTTTTAAAAAATTTTACATATAAATAAATACAAATATCTTGTATATTTATATTTATTTAAATATTAATAAAGTAAGTTTTTTTCACATAAATTATTTAAAATTTTTTATTAGAAAACGATAATGGAATTATTTGAACATTATAATGTCTAAATTTTATATTTTATATAGTCTTTTAATTTATTTAACCGTTGTTTAGTTAAAATTAAATAATTTTTTAATATAGAACTTACTATTAATTTTTGACTTAAGCTTTATATAAATTTATTTATTTTGCAACTTATACATGTTATTAGTACAAACAAATATTTAACACTATTTAAACCTTATTATTTCCATAAATTTTACATGAAAATTAAAGAATATTATGTTCTTTTTACAATACTTTTCTAACTTTTATTCTAAATAAAACTATAATCAAATTATTTTTTTAATATATGTTTATATTTTTATTAAAATAGTAATAAAAATAAATATATTTTAATTAACACATGATCTTTTCGTGTAAAATAGTTTTTAATACTATTGAAATTTTAGTATTTTCTCGCAAAATTTATACATATAATATATTTCAAATAAATCATATAAATGGTAGACAGGTAAAAGAAATTAATATAGATATATCTTACTAGATTTATTTAAAGAAAACAACATATTTGTCTTTATTTAATAAATGTTTTATAATCAAAATTTGAACTTTTCTTTTTAATTTCATTTTTAAATCGGTATTATGGAATTGAATGACATGAAACGCAATCTAACCTAATCAGTTGAAAATACGGTTCACCACTCTACCCATCCAACAAAATTATGATTTGATTTTAGACACATCAACTATTTTGAATATTAATTAATATATCATAAATGCCATACATTTCCACGTGTCGAACAAATAAAGATGGAAATGTTTGACGCAAGTCCCTCCGTACGCACATGTGTTGGGTCTCCCAGCATCCAACAACAACCTTGCTTCCTGTTGCTGCCTTTTTATTTATTCCTGAATTTCTTTTAATATTTTTTTATTATAATAATGATAAGTGGATAGTGTCTTTACTTGATATATCAACTATGTATTAAATAATATTTTAAAACACATTTTAATATTACACAATTATTTAAAAATAATATAATTTTTTTAACAAAAAATTAAAATTCATAAGCTAAATAAAAATTTAACATATTAAAAGGTAAATTTTAAAATATATTTTAAATTAGAAATAAAATAAATTTTTTAATTTTTTTAAAATTTTATAACTTTTATTAGATTAAAATTACAAAACTCATTAAAATAATATTTATGTGAAAATCGGCTCAACATTAGAATCAGAATACTAATTTTTAAAAAGCGTAAAAAAGTAATTTAAATATTGTTTTAGGCATTTTTAAAATCGATTATAACATGTTTATGATATGGTAAAAACATATTTAATTTATTCAAAAATATGGTTAAAATTAGTTTTGTTTTTAATTTTAACTAAAATAGTCAATGTAAATTATACCATAAAAACTAAAATAGTTAATTTAAAACAAGTCTAAAAACAATTATACAGTTAATATCAAAATTAAAATAAAATTGGTAAATATTATTTTAAAAAATATAATTTTTCCTTTAAATGTTTTTTAAGATTGTATTATATGTTTAATATATACTTTTAAAAACGTATATATGTAGTGAACCCCATGTGAAGACCTAATGGTCAAGGGTGTTCACTGTTCCAAGTATGGCCTGGGTCTAAGTCACACTATTTGTGTTTGTTATTCGAGCTTTGTTTTGTTATTGTAATTCAAATATATATATATATATGCGCGCGCGCATGCTTTAACCTAATTTACAAATATTAGTTTGC